>NC_054470.1:109276765-109593396 GCF_017639515.1 Carcharodon carcharias
GCACACTCACAGACAGATACACACGCACACTCACAGACAGATACACACGAACACTCACAGACAGATACACACGCACACTCACAAACAGATACACACGCACACTCACAAACAGATACACACGCACACGCACAGATAAACGCGCACACTCACAGATCGAGACGCGCGCACACAGTTCGATACATGTGCACACTCACAGATCGATACACGCGCACTCACACAGATAGATAAATGCGCGCACACAGATAAATGGGCACACACACACATTGACACACACACACACAGACACACACACACAGAGACACACACACACAGAGACACACACACACAGAGACACACACACAGATAGATACACACGCATGCAGATAGATACACATGCACACTCACACACACAGATACACACACACACTCACACACACAGATACACACGCACACTCACACACACAGATACACACGCACACTCACACACACAGACACTCAGGCACACACACACACACACAGAGATACACAGACACTCACGCAGATAGATACACGCACACGCTCACAGGTAGATACAGACACACTCACACAGATAGATACATGCACACGCTCACAGGTAGATACACGCACATGCTCACAGGTAGATACAGGTGTAAACTCGCAGACAGATACACCTGCACAATCACAGACAGATACACCTGCACAATCAGACAGATACACACGCACACTCACAGACAGATACACACGCACACTCACAGACAGATACACACGCACACCCACAGATACACACACACACTCACAACCATACACGTGCACACTCACAGATAGATAAACGTGCACACTCACAGATCGAGACGCGCGCACACACAGTTCGATACATGCGCACGCTCACAGATTGATACACGCGCACACACAGATAGATAAATGCGCACACACAGATAGATAAATGCGCACACGCACACAGACACACACACACACACAGACACACACACACAGACACACACACACAGACACACACACACAGACACACACACAGAGATAGATACACACGCACGCAGATAGATACACACGCACACACACTCACACAGATACACACGCACACACACACACAGACACTCAGGCACACACACACACACACACAGATACACAGACACACTCACACAGATGGATACACGCACACGCTCACAGGTAGATACACGCACACGCTCATAGGTAGATACAGGTGTAAACTCGCAGATAGATACAGGCGTAAACTCGCAGACAGATACACCCGCACAATCACAGACAGATACACACGCACACTCACAGACAGATACACACGCACACTCACAGACAGATACACACGCACACTCACAGATACACACGCAAACTCACAGACAGATACACGCACACTCACAGACAGATACACGCACACTCACAGACAGATACACGCACACTCACAGACAGATGCACACACAAACTCACACAGATAGATACACACGCACACACACAGATAGATACACATCCACGCTCACAGAGAAATACACACGCACACTCATAGATAGATACACATGCATAGAGATACACACACAGATAGATACACACACAGATAGATACACACGCACACTCACAGATACACGTGCACACTCACAGATACATGCGCACACTTACAGATACACGCACACTCACAGATACACGCACACTCACACAAGAAGTTACACACGCACACTAACACTGATAGATACACACACACAGATAGATACACACACACACACACAGACACACACACACACACACACACACAGAGACACACACACACACAGACACACACACAGAGATAGATACACACGCACGCAGATAGATACACACGCACAGACACACACACACATACACACGCACACACAGACACTCAGGCACACACACACACACACACACACAGATACACAGACACACTCACACAGATAGATACACGCACACGCTCACAGGTAGATACACGCACACGCTCATAGGTAGATACAGGTGTAAACTCGCAGATAGATACAGGCGTAAACTCGCAGACAGATACACCCGCACAATCACAGACAGTTACACACACACACTCACAGACAGATACACACGCACACTCACAGACAGATACACACGCACACTCACAGACATACACACGCACACTCACAGATACACACACGCACACTCACAGACAGATACACACGTAAACTCACAGACAGATACACGCACACTCACAGACAGATACACACACACTCACAGATAGATACACGCACACACTCACACAGATAGATACACTCCCACACACACAGATAGATACACATCCACGCTCACAGAGAAATACACACGCACACTCATAGATAGATACACATGCATAGATAGATACACACACAGATAGATACACACACAGATAGATACACACACAGATAGATACACACACAGATAGATACACACACGCACACACATAAAGATACCCATGCACACACACAGAGATACACATGCACACTCACACAGATACGCACACACAGATAGATACACATCCACACTCACAGAGAAATACACACGCACACTCATAGATAGATACACATGCATAGATAGATACACACACAGATATATACACGCACAGATAGATACACACGCACAGATACACGTGCACACTCACAGATACATGCGCACACTCACAGATACACGCGCACTCACACAAGTAGTTACACACGCACACTAACACTGATAGATACACACACAGATAGATACAAACACACACAGACACACACACACAGAGACACACGCACGCAGATAGATACGCACGCAGATAGATACACACGCAGATAGATACACACGCAGATAGATACACACGCACACTCACACACACACAGATACACACGCACACTCACACACACAGATACACCCGCACACTCACACACACAGACACTCAGGCACACTCACACACACAGAGAGATACACAGACACTCATACAGATAGATACACGCACACGCTCACAGGTAGATACACGCACACGCACACAGGTAGATACACGCACACGCTCACAGGTAGATACAGGTGTAAACTCGCAGATAGATACAGGTGTAAACTCGCAGACAGATACAGACGTAAACTCGCAGACAGATACACCTGCACAATCACAGACAGATACACACGCACAATCACAGACAGATACACACGCACACTCAGACAGATACACACGCACACTCACAGACAGATACACACGCACACTCACAGACAGATACACACGCACACTCACAAACAGATACACGTGCACACTCAGATAGATAAACGCGCACACTCACAGATAGATAAACGCGCACACTCACAGATCGAGATGCACGCACACACAGTTCAAGACACGCGCACACTCTAGATCGAGACGCGCACACACAGTTCGATACATGCGCACACTCACAAATCAATACACGCGCACACACACATAAATGCGCACACACAAATAAATGCGCACACACACACACACAGAGACACACACACACAGATAGATACACACGCACGCAGATAGATACACACGCACACTCACACACACACAGATACACACGCACACTCACACACACAGATACACACGTACACACACACACAGACAATCAGGCACACACACACACACAGATACACAGACACTCACACAGATAGATACACGCACACGCTCACAGGTAGATACACAGACACACTCACACAGATAGATACATGCACACGCTCACAGGTAGATACACGCACACGCTCACAGGTAGATACACGCACACGCTCACAGGTAGATACAGGTGTAAACTCACAGATAGATACAGGCATAAACTCGCAGACAGATACAGGCGTAAACTCGCAGACAGATACACCTGCACAATCACAGATACACACGCACACTCACAGACAGATACACACGCACACTCACAGACAGATACACACGCACACTCACAGACAGATACACACGCACACTCACAGACAGATACACACGCACACTCACAAACATACACGTGCACACTCAGATAGATAAACGCGCACACTCAGATAGATAAACGCGCACACTCAGATAGATAAACGCGCACACTCACAGATCGAGACGCGCGCACACTCACAGATCGAGACATGCGCACACTCTAGATCGAGACGCGCACACAGAGTTCGATACATGCGCACACTCACAGATCGATACACGCGCACACACACAGATAGATAAATGCGCACACACACAGATAGATAAATGCGCACACACAGATAGATAAATGCGCGCACACACACACACACACACAGCCACACACACAGAGATAGATACACACGCACACAGATAGATACACACGCACACACACACACACAGATACACACGCACACACACAGATAGATGCATGCACACGCTCACAGGTAGATACACGCACACGCTCATAGGTAGATACAGGTGTAAACTCGCAGATAGATACAGGCGTAAACTCGCAGACAGATGCACCCGCACAATCACAGACAGATACACACGCACACTCACAGATACACACGCACACTCACAGACAGATACACATGCACACTCACAGACAGATACACATGCACACTCACAGACAGATACACACGCACACTCACAGACAGATACACACGCAAACTCACAGATACAAACGCACACTCACAGACAGATACACGCCCACACTCACAGATAGATACACGCCCACACTCACAGATAGATACACGCCCACACACAGATACACTCCCACATTCAGATAGATACACGCCCACACTCACAGATAGATACACGCCCACACTCACAGATAGATACACGCCCACACTCACAGATAGATACACGCCCACACTCACAGATAGATACACGCCCACACTCACAGATAGATACACGCCCACACTCACAGATAGATACACGCCCACACTCACAGATAGATACACGCCCACACTCACAGATAGATACACGCCCACACTCACAGATAGATACACGCCCACACTCACAGATAGATACACGCCCACACTCACAAATAGATACACGGCCACACTCACAGATAGATACACGGCCACACTCACACACATACACATAAATACACGCACATACACACAGTTAGATACACACGCACACTCACACAGATAGATACACACAAACACAGATAGATACACAGACACAGAAAGATACACACAGATACAGATAGATACACACAGACACACACACACGCACACACAGATATACCCACACACACACATATAGATACACCCACGCACACACGGATAGATACACGCCCACACTCAGATACACGTGCACACTCACAGTCAGATACACACACGCACACTCACAGATTGATACACGCGCACACTCACAGATCGAGACGTGCGCACACTCACAGATCGAGACGCGCGCACATTCATATCGAGATGCGCTCACACTCACAGATAGATACACGCCCACACTCACAGATAGATACACGGCCACACTCACAGATAGATACACGGCCACACTCACAGATAGATACACGGCCACACTCACAGATAGATACACGGCCACACTCACAGATAGATACACGGCCACACTCACAGATAGATACACGGCCACACTCACACACATACACATAAATACACGCACATACACACAGTTAGATACACACGCACACTCACACAGATACACACAAACACAGATAGATACACAGACACAAAGATACACACAGACACAGATAGATACACAGACACAGATACTTACACACAGACACACACACACGCACACACAGATATACCCACACACACACGCACATACAGACACACGCACACACGGATAGATACACGCCCACACTCAGATACACGTGCACACTCACAGCCAGATACACGTGCACACTCGCAGATTGATACACGCGCACACTCACAGATCGAGACGTGCTCACACTCACAGATCGAGACGCGCGCACACTCATATCGAGATGCGCGCACCCTCACAGATCGAGACGCACGCACACTCATAGACCGAGACGCGCGCACACTCACAGATCGAGATGCGCGCACACAGATCGAGACGCGCGCACAAAGATCGAGACGCGCGCACACAGATCGAGACGCGCGCACACACAGATCGAGACGCGCGCACACACAGATCGAGACGCGCGCACACACAGATCGAGATGCGCGCACACAGATCAAGACACGCGCACACAGATCGAGACACACGCACACACAGATCGAGACACGCGCACACACAGATCGAAACACGCGCACACTCACTGCTCGATACACGCGCACACACTGCTCGATACACGCGCACACACTGCTCGATACACGCGCACAATCACACAGATAGATACACACGCACAGATAGATACACACGCAGACAGATACACACACGCACACTCAAATAGATACGCATGCGCACACACACACAGATAGATACACACAGACACACACAGATAGCTACACACAGCTAGATACACACACAGATATACACATATACACAGATAGATACACACGCACACTCACGGATAGATACACATGCACACTCACACAGATAGATACACACACACACAGATAGATACACACAGACAGACACTCACACACAGACACACACACACAGGTAGATACACGCGCATACTCACAGACAGATACACGCGCACACTCACAGATAGACACACGCGCACTCACAGATAGATACATGCGCACATGCACAGAGAGATACACACGCACGACACAGATAGATACACACGCGCACACACAAAAAAATACCCACGCACACAAAAAGATACCCACGCACACTCACACAGATAGATACACACGCACACTCACACAGATAGATAAACACGCACACTCAAACAGATACATGCCCACACTCACAGATAGATACACGCCCACATACAGGTACACTCCTACATTCACAGATAGATACACGGCCACACTCACAGATAGATACACGGCCACACTCACAGATAGATACATGCCCACACTCACAGATAGATACACGGCCACACTCACACACATACACATAAATACACACGCACACACACAGTTAGATACACACGCACACTCACACAGAAAGATACACACAGACACAGATAGATACACACAGACACACACACAGATACACACGCACACACACAGATATACCCACACACACAGATACACCCACACACACGCACACACGGATAGATACACGCGCACACTCAGATACACGCGCACACTCAGATACACGCGCACACTCAGATACACGCGCACACTCAGATACACGCGCACACGCACACTCACAGCCAGATACACACACGTACACTCACAGATTGACACACACGTACACTCACAGATTGATACACGCGCACACGCACAGATCGAGACGCGCGCACACTCAGATCGAGACGCGCGCACACTCAGATCGAGACGCGCGCACACTCAGATCGAGACACGCGCACACTCACAGATTGAGACGCGCACACACAGATCGAGACACGCGCACACACAGATCGAGACACGCGCACACACAGATCGAGACACGCGCACACTCACAGCTCGATACACGCGCACAATCACACAGATAGACACACACACACAGATACACACACACAGATAGATACACACGCACAGATAGATACACACGCACAGATAGATACACACGCACAGATAGATACACACGCACAGATAGATACACACGCACAGATAGATACACACGCACAGACACACGCGCACACTCAGATAGATACACATGCGCACACACACACAGATAGATACACAGACACACACAGATATCTACACAAGATAGATACACACACAGATAGATACACACACAGATAGATACACACATACACAGACACACAGATACACACGCACACTCACACGGATAGATACACACGCACACTCACACAGATAAGTACACACACACACAGACACTCACACACACAGACAGACACACACACAGGCAGATACACGCGCATACTCACAGACAGATACACGCGCACACTCACAGATAGATACATGCTCACACTCACAGATACACATGCACACTCACACAGATAACATGCACACTCACACAGATAGATACACACGCACACAGATACACACACACGACACAGATAGTTACACATGCACAAAGACACATAGATACACACGCGCACTCACACAGATACACACGCACACACATAAAGATACCCACGCACACACACAGATAGATACACACATACACAAACAGATAGATATGCACACTCACACAGATAGATACACACGCACACTCACACAGATAGATACGCACACACAGATAGATACACAGACACTCACACACACAGACACACACACAGACAGACACTCACACACACAGACAGATACACGCGCATACTCACAGACAGATACGTGCGCACACTCACAGATAGATACACGCGCACACTCATTGATACACGTGCACACTCACACAGATACACGCGTACACACACACACACAGATAGTTACACATGCACACGCACAGATAGTTACACACGCACAAACACACAGATACACACGCACAAACACAGATAGATACACACACACAGATAGATACACAGACACACACACACAGACACTCACACACACAGAGATACACGCACACACTCACAGACAGATACACGCGCACACTCACAGACAGATACACGCGCACACTCACAGATACACGCGCACACTCACAGATACACGTGCACACTCACAGATACACGTGCACACTCACAGATACACGTGCACACTCACACAGATACACGCGTACACACACAAACAGATAATTACACACGCACAGATAGATACACACGCACAAAGACACAGATACACACGCACAAACACACAGATAGTTACACACGCGTACTCACACAGATACACACGCACACACACTTATAGATACACACGCACACTCACACAGACAGATACACACACAGATAGATCCACACACACACAGATAGATACACACACACACACATATACACACACACACACATATATAGATACACCCACGCACACACAAAAAGATACCCATGCACACACAAAAAGATACCCACGCACACTCACACAGATAGATACACACGCACACTCACACAGATAGATACACACGCACACTCAAACAGATACACGCCCACACTCAGGTACACTCCCACATTCACAGATAGATACACGCCCACACTCACAGATAGATACACACCCACACTCACAGATAGATACACACCCACACTCACAGATAGATACACACCCACACTCACAGATAGATACACACCCACACTCACAGATAGATACACGGCCAGACGCACAGATAGATACACGGCCACACTCACACACATACACATAAATACACACGCACACACAGTTAGATACACATGCACACTCACACAGATAGATACACACAAACACAGATAGATACACAGACACAGATAGATACACACAGACACAGGTAGATACACACAGACACACACACAGATACACACGAACACACACAGATATACCCACACACACAGATACACCCACACACACGCACACACGGATAGATACACGCCCACACTCAGATACACGCGCACACTCAAGATACACGCGCACACTCAGATACACGCGCACACTCACAGACAGATACACACATGCACACTCACAGCCAGATACAAACATGCGCACTCACAGATTGATACACGCGCACACTCACAGATCGAGACGCGCGCACACTCACAGATCGAGACGCGCGCACACTCAGATCGAGACGCGCGCACACTCAGATCGAGACGCGCGCACACTCAGATCGAGACGCGCGCCCACTCAGATCGAGACACGCGCACACTCACAGATTGAGACGCGCACACACAGATCGAGATACGCGCACACACAGATCGAGACACGCGCACACACAGATCGAGACACGCGCACACAGATCGAGACACGCGCACACAGATCGAGACGCGCACACACAGATCGAGACACGTGCACACACAGATCGAGACACGCGCACACTCACAGCTCGAGACATGCGCACACTCACAGCTCGATACACGCGCACAATCACACAGATAGACACACACACAAAGATACACACGCACAGATAGATACACGCGCACAGATACACGCGCACAGATAGATACACGCGCACAGACAGATACACGCGCACAGACAGATACACGTGCACAGACAGATACACGTGCACACTCAGATAGATACACATGCGCACACACACACAGATAGATACACACAGACACACACAGATAGCTACACACAGATAGATACACACATAGATAGATACACACGCACATTCACACGGATAGATTCACACGCACACTCACGGATAGATTCACACGCACACTCACGGATAGATACACACGCACACTCACGGATAGATACACACGCACACTCAAACAGATAGATACACACACACACACACACACACAGACACACACACACAGACAGACACACACACACACACAGACACACACACACACAGCCAGACACACACACACACAGACACACACACACACAGGCAGATACACGCGCATACTCACAGACAGATACACGCGCACACTCACAGATAGATACATGCACACACTCACAGATACACATGCACACTCACACAGCTAACATGCACATACACAGAGATAGATACACACGCACACAGATACACACACACAACGACACAGATAGTTACACACACGCACAAAGACACATAGATACACACGCGCACTCACAGATACACACGCATACACACATATAGATACGCACACTCACACACATATAGATACACACACGCATACACATATACATACACACACGCACACATATAGATACACACACACACATATAGATACACACACGCACACACATAAAGATACCCATGCACACACACAGAGATACACATGCACACTCACACAGATACGCACACACAGATAGATACACATCCACACTCACAGAGGAATACACACGCACACTCATAGATAGATACACATGCATAGATAGATACACACACAGATATATACACGCACAGATAGATACACACGCACAGATACATGTGCACACTCACAGATACACGTGCACACTCACAGATACATGCGCACACTCACAGATACACGCGCACTCACACAAGTAGTTACACACGCACACTAACACTGATAGATACACACACACAGATAGATACACACACACAGATAGATACACACACACAGATAGATACACACACACACACACACACACACACAGACACACGCACGCAGATAGATACACACGCACGCAGATAGATACACACGCGCACACACACACACACAGATACACACACACACTCACACATACAGATACACCCGCACACTCACACACACAGACACTCAAGCACACTCACACACACAGAGAGATACACAGACACTCACACAGATAGATACACGCACACGCTCACAGGTAGATACACGCACATGCTCACAGGTAGATACACGCACACGATCACAGGTAGATACAGGTGTAAACTCGCAGATAGATACAGGTGTAAACTCGCACAGATACAGGCGTAACTCACAGACAGATACACCTGCACAATCACAGACAGATGCACACGCACACTCACAGACAGATACACACGCACACTCACAAACAGATACACATGCACACTCACAAACAGATACACACGCACACTCACAGATAGATAAACGCGCACACTCACAGATCGAGACGCGCACACACAGTTCGATACATGCGCACACTCACAGATCGATACACGCGCACACACACAGATAGATAAATGTGCACACACACAGATAGATAAATGCGCACACACACAGACACACACACACACACAGACACACACACGCGCAGAGACACACACGTGCAGAGACACACACAGAGATAGATACACACGCACACACACACACACACAGATACACACGCACACACACACACAGACATACACACGCACACACACACACAGACACTCAGGCACACACACACACACACACACACACACACAGAGATACACAGACACACTCACACAGATAGATACACGCACACGCTCACAGGTAGATACACGCACACACTCATAGGTAGATACAGGTGTAAACTCGCAGACAGATACACCCGCACAATCACAGACAGATACACACGCACACTCACAGACAGGTACACACGCACACTCACAGACCGATACACACGCACACTCACAGATACACACGCACACTCACAGACAGATACACACGCAAACTCACAGACAGATACACACGCACACTCACAGACAGATACGCATGCACACTCACACAGATAGATACACACGCATACACACACAGATAGATACACATCCACACTCACAGAGAAATACACACGCACACTCATAGATAGATACACATGCATAGATAGATACACACACAGATAGATACACACAGACACTCACAAATACACGTGCACAATCACAGATACACGTGCACACTCACAGATACATGTGCACACACACAGATACACTCGCACTCACACAAGTAGTTACACACGCACACTAACACTGATAGATACACACACAGAGATAGATACACACACAGAGATAGATACACACACACAGATAGATACACACAGACACACGCACGCAGATAGATACACACACACACTCACACACACACAGATACACACGCACGCTCACACACACAGATACACACGCACACTCACACACACAGACACTCAGGCACACTCACACACACAGAGAGATACACAGACACTCACAGATAGATACACGCACACGCTCACAGGTAGATACACGCACACGCTCACAGGTAGATACAGGTGTAAACTCACAGATAGATACAGGCGTAAACTCGCAGACAGATACAGACGTAAACTCGCAGAGAGATACAGACGTAAACTCGCAGAGAGATACAGACGTAAACTCGCAGACAGATACACCTGCACAATCACAGACAGATACACACGCACAATCACAGACAGATACACACGCACACTCACAGACAGATACACACGCACACTCACAGACAGATAAACACGCACACTCATAGACAGATACACACGCGCACTCACAGACAGATACACACGCACACTCACAGACAGATACACACGCACACTCACAGACAGATACACACGTACACTCACAAACATACACGTGCACACTCAGATAGATAAACGCGCACACTCACAGATCGAGACGCACGCGCACACAGTTCGAGACGCGCACACTCTGGATCGAGACGCGCACACACAGTTCGATACATGCGCACACTCACAGATCGATACACGCGCACACACAGATAAATGCGCACACACACAGATAGATAAATGCGCGCACACACACACACACACACACACGCACAAAGACACACACAGGGATAGATACACACGCACGCAGATAGATACACACGCACAAACACACACACACAGATACACACGCACACACACACAGACACTCGGGCACACACACAGACACACACACAGAGAAACACAGACACACTCACACAGATAGATACACGCACACGCTCACAGGTAGATACACGCACATGCTCATAGGCAGATACAGGTGTAAACTCACAGATAGATACAGGCGTAAACTCGCAGACAGATACAGGTGTAAACTCGCAGACAGATACACCCGCACAATCACAGACAGATACACACGCACACTCACAGACAGATACATGTGCACACTCACAGACAGGTACACACGCACACTCGCAGACAGATACACACGCACACTCACAGATACACATGCACACTCACAGACAGATACACACGCAAACTCACAGACAGATACACACGCACACTCACAGACAGATACGCACGCACACTCACAGACAGATACGCACACACACTCACACAGATAGATACACACGCACACACACAGATAGATACACATCCACACTCACAGAGAAATACACACGCACACTCATAGATAGATACACATGCATAGATAGATACACACACAGAGATACACACACAGATAGATACACACGCACACTCACAGATACACGTGCACACTCACAGATACACGTGCACACTCACAGATACATTCGCACTCACACAAGTAGTTACACACGCACACTAACGCTGATAGATACACACACACAGATAGATACACACACACACAGACACACACACACACAGAGACACACGCACGCAGATAGATACACATGCACGCAGATAGATACACACGCACACTCACACACACACAGATACACACGCACACTCACACACACAGATACACCCGCACACTCACACACACAGACACTCAGGCACACTCACACACACAGAGAGATACACAGACACTCACACAGATAGATACACGCACACGCTCACAGGTAGATACACGCACACGCTCATAGGTAGATACAGGTGTAAACTCGCAGACAGATACAGGCGTAAACTCGCAGACAGATACAGGCGTAAACTCGCAGACAGATACAGGCGTAAACTCGCAGACAGATACAGGCGTAAACTCGCAGACAGATACACCTGCACAATCACAGACAGATACACACGCACAATCACAGACAGATACACACGCACAATCACAGACAGATACACACGCACACTCACAGACAGATACACACGCACACTCACAGACAGATACACACGCACACTCACAGATAAACGCGCACACTCACAGATCGAGACGCGCGCACACACAGTTCGAGACGCGCACACTCTAGATCGAGACGCGCACACACAGTTCGATACATGTGCACACTCACAGATCGATACACGCGCACACACACAGATAGATAAATGCGCACACACACAGTTAGATAAATGCGCACACAGATAGATACACACGCACACTCACACACACACAGATACACACGCACAGACACACAGACATAGAGACACACACACAGATAGATACACACGCACGCAGATAGATACACACGCACACTCACACACACACAGATACACATGCACACACACACACAGATACACACGCACACTCACACACACAGATACACACGCACACTCACACAAACAGACACTCAGGCACACACACACACACACACAGATACACAGACACTCACACAGATAGATACATGCACACGCTCACAGGTAGATACACAGACACACTCACACAGATAGATACATGCACACGCTCACAGGTAGATACATGCACACGCTCACAGGTAGATACACGCACACGCTCACAGGTAGATACAGATGTAAACTCGCAGATAGATACAGGCGTAAACTCGCAGACAGATACAGGCGTAAACTCGCAGACAGATACAGGCGTAAACTCGCAGACAGATACAGGCGTAAACTCGCAGACAGATACACCTGCACAATCACAGACAGATACACACGCACACTCACAGACAGATACACACGCACACTCACAGACAGATACACACGCACACTCACAGACAGATACACACGCACACTCACAAACATACACGTGCACACTCAGATAGATAAACGCGCACACTCACAGATCGAGACGCGCGCACACACAGTTCGAGACACGCACACACTCTAGATCGAGACGCGCACACACAGTTCGATACATGCGCACACTCACAGATCGATACACGCGCACACACACAGATAGATAAATGCGCACACACACAGATAGATAAATGCGCACACACACAGATACACAGACACACACACACACACAGAGACACACACACACAGATAGATACACATGCACGCAGATAGATACACACGCACACACACACACACAGATACACACGCACACACACACACAGACACTCAGGCACACACACACACACACACACAGAGATACACAGACACACGCTCACAGGTAGATACACGCACACGCTCATAGGTAGATACAGGTGTAAACTCGCAGACAGATACACCCGCACAATCACAGACAGATACACACGCACACTCACAGACAGATACACACGCACACTCACAGACAGATACACACGCACACTCACAGACAGATACACACGCACACTCAGACAGATACACATTCACACTCACAGATAGACACACACACTCACAGATACACACGCACACTCACAGACAGATACACACGCAAACTCACAGATACACACGCACACTCACAGACAGATACACACGCACACTCACAGACAGATACACGCCCATACTCACAGACAGATATACGCCCACACTCACAGACAGATACATGCCCACACTCACAGACAGATACATGCCCACACTCACAGATAGATACACGCCCACACACAGATACACTCCCACATTCACAGATAGATACACGCCCACACTCACAGATAGATACACGCCCACACTCACAGATAGATACACGCCCACACTCACAGATAGATACACGCCCACACTCACAGATAGATACACGCCCACACTCACAGATAGATACACGCCCACACTCACAGATAGATACACGCCCACACTCACAGATAGATACACGCCCACACTCACAGATAGATACACGCCCACACTCACAGATAGATACACGCCCACACTCACAGATAGATACACGCCCACACTCACAGATAGATACACGGCCACACTCACAGATAGATACACGGCCACACTCACAGATAGATACACGGCCACACTCACAGATAGATACACGGCCACACTCACAGATAGATACACGGCCACACTCACAGATAGATACACGGCCACACTCACAGATAGATACACGGCCACACTCACAGATAGATACACGGCCACACTCACAGATAGATACACGGCCACACTCACAGATAGATACACGGCCACACTCACAGATAGATACACGGCCACACTCACAGATAGATACACGGCCACACTCACAGATAGATACACGGCCACACTCTCAGATAGATACACGCCCACACTCACAGATAGATACACGCCCACACTCACAGATAGATACACGCCCACACTCACAGATAGATACACGCCCACACTCACAGATAGATACACGCCCACACTCACAGATAGATACACGCCCACACTCACAGATAGATACACGCCCACACTCACAGATAGATACACGCCCGCACTCACAGATAGATACACGCCCGCACTCACAGATAGATACACGCCCGCACTCACAGATAGATACACGCCCGCACTCACAGATAGATACACGCCCGCACTCACAGATAGATACACGCCCGCACTCACAGATAGATACACGCCCGCACTCACAGATAGATACACGCCCGCACTCACAGATAGATACACGCCCGCACTCACAGATAGATACACGCCCGCACTCACAGATAGATACACGCCCACACTCACAGATAGATACACGGCCACACTCACAGATAGATACACGGCCACACTCACAGATAGATACACGGCCACACTCACAGATAGATACACGGCCACACTCACAGATAGATACACGGCCACACTCACAGATAGATACACGGCCACACTCACAGATAGATACACGGCCACACTCACAGATAGATACACGGCCACACTCACGGATAGATACACGGCCACACTCACACACATACACATAAATACACGCACACACACACAGTTAGATACATACGCACACTCACACAGATAGATACACACAAACACAGATAGATACACAGACACAGAAAGATACACACAGATATACCCACACACACACACACATATACAGACACACGCACACACGGATAGATACACGCCCACACTCAGATACACGCGCACACTCACAGCCAGATACACACACGCACACTCACAGATTGATACACGCGCACACTCACAGATCGAGATGCACGCACACTCACAGATCGAGACGCGCGCACACTCACAGATCGAGACGCGCGCACACTCAGATCGAGACGCGCGCACACTCAGATCGAGACGCGCGCACACTCAGATCGAGACGCGCGCACACTCAGATCGAGACGCGCGCACACTCACAGATCGAGACGCGCGCACACTCACAGATCGAGACACGCGCACTCAGATCGAGACGCGTGCACACACAGATCGAGACGCGCGCACACACAGATCGAGACACGCGCACACACAGATCGAGACACGCGCACACACAGATCGAGACACGCGCACACACAGATCGAGACACGCGCACACTCACTGCTCGAGACACGCGCACACTCACTGCTCGATACACGCGCACACTCACTGCTCGATAAACGCGCACACTCACTGCTCGGTACACGCGCACAATCACACAGATATACACACACACACAGATAGATACACACGCACAGATAGATACACACGCACAGACAGATACACACGTGCACACTCAGATAGATACGCATGCGCACACACACACAGATAGATACACACAGACACACACAGATAGCTACACACAGATAGATACACACACAGATAGATACACGTATACACAGATACACAGATAGATACACACGCACACTCACGGATAGATACACATGCACACTCATACAGTAGGTACACACACACAGATAGATACACACACACAGACACACACACACACACAGACAGACACACACACACAGACAGACACACACACACAGACAGACACACATAGACACACACACAGGTAGATACACGCGCATACTCACAGACAGATACACGCGCACGACACAGATAGATACACACGCGCACTCACACAGATACACAAGCACACACACATATAGATATGCACACTCACACACATATAGATACACACACGCATTCACATATAGATACACACACGCATTCACATATAGATACACACACGCACACACATATAGATACACACACGCACACACATATAGATACACACACGCACACACATATAGATACACACACGCACACACATATAGATACACACACGCACACACATATAGATACACACACGCACACACATAAAGATACCCACATACACAGACACACAGATAGATACGCACACTCACACAGATAGATACACACGCACACTCACACAGATAGATACGCACAGACAGATAGATACACAGACACACACACACAGACAGACACTCACACACAGACAGACACTCACACACAGAGACAGATACACGCGCATACTCAGACAGATACGCGCGCACACTCACAGATAGATATACGCGCACACTCATTGATACACGTGCACACACACAGATACACGCGTACACACACACACAGAGTTACACATGCACACGCACAGATAGTTACACACGCACACGCACAGATAGATACACACGCACAAACACAAAGATACACATGCACAAAACGCACAGATAGATACACACACGCACAGATAGATACACAGACACTCACACACACAGACACTCACACACACAGACAGATACACACGCATACTCACAGACAGATACACGCGCACACTCACAGACAGATACACGCGCACACTCACAGACAGATACACGCGCACACTCACAGACAGATACACGCGCACACTCACAGACAGATACACGCGCACAATCACAGACAGATACACGCGCACACTCACAGACAGATACACGCGCACACTCACAGACAGATACACGCGCACACTCACAGACAGATACACGCGCACACTCACAGACAGATACACGCGCACACTCACAGATAGATACACACGCACACTCACAGATACACGTGCACACTCACACAGATACACGCGTACACACACACACAGATAGTTACACACGCACAGATAGATACACACGCACAAAGACACAGATACACACGCACAAACACAGATAGTTACACACGCGTACTCACACAGATACACATGCACACACACTTATAGATACACACGCACACTCACACAGACAGATACACACACAGATAGATCCACACACACACAGATAGATACACACACACACACACACACACACACATATAGATACACCCACGCACACACAAAAAGATACCCACGCACACACAAAAAGATACCCACGCACACTCACACAGATAGATACACACGCACACTCAAACAGATACACGCCCACACTCACAGATAGATACACGCCCACACTCACAGATAGATACACGGCCATACTCACAGATAGAGACACGGCCACACTCACAGATAGATACACGCCCACACTCACAGATAGATACACGGCCACACTCACAGATAGATACACGGCCACACTCACAGATAGATACACGGCCACACTCACAGATAGATACACGGCCACACTCACAGATAGATACACATAAATACACGCGCACACACACAGTTAGATACACACGCACACTCACACAGATAGATACACAGACACAGAAAGATACACACAGACACACACACAGATACACACGCACACACACAGATATACCCACACACACAGATACACCCACATACACAGATACACCCACATACACAGATACACCCACACACACAGATACACCCACACACACACGGATAGATACACGCTCACACTCACAGCCAGATACACACACGCACACTCACAGCCAGATACACACACGCACACTCACAGATCGAGACGCGCGCACACTCACAGATCGAGACGCGCGCACACTCAGATCGAGACGCGCGGACACTCAGATCGAGACGCGCGGACACGCAGATCGAGACGCGCGGACACGCAGATCGAGACGCGCACACACTCAGATCGAGACGCGCACACTCAGATCGAGACGCGCACACTCTCACAGATCGAGACACGCGCGCACACAGATCGAGACGCGCGCGCACACAGATCGAGACGCGCGCGCACACAGATCGAGACGCGCGCGCACTCAGATCGAGACGCGCGCGCACTCACAGATCGAGACACGCGCGCACACAGATCGAGATACGCGCACACACAGATCGAGACACGCGCACACACAGATCGAGACACGCGCACACACAGATCGAGACACGCGCACACACAGATCGAGACACACGCACACAGATCGAGACACGCGCACACACAGATCGAGACACGCGCACACACAGATCGAGACACGCGCACACACAGATCGAGACACGCGCACACACAGATCGAGACACGCGCACACACAGATCGAGACACGCGCACACACAGATCGAGACACAGGCACACACAGATCGATACACGCGCACACTCACAGCTCGAAACACGCGCACACTCACAGCTCGATACACGCGCACACTCACAGCTCGATACACGCGCACACTCACAGCTCGATACACGCGCACACTCACAGCTCGATACACGCGCACACTCACAGCTCGATACACGCGCACACTCACAGCTCGATACACGCGCACACTCAGCTCGATACACGCGCACACTCACAGCTCGATACACGCGCACACTCACAGCTCGATACATGCGCACACTCACAGCTCGATACACGCGCACACTCACAGCTCGATACACGCGCACAATCACACAGATAGACACACACACACACACACACACAGATACACACACACAGATAGATACACACGCACAGATACACACGCACAGACAGATACACGCGCACAGATAGATACACACGCACAGATACACACGCACAGATACACACGCACAGATACACACGCACAGACAGATACACGCGCACAGACAGATACACGCGCACAGATACACGCGCACAGACAGATACACGCGCACAGATACACGCGCACAGACAGATACACGCGCACAGACAGATAGATACACATGCGCACACACACACAGATAGACACACACAGATAGCTACACTCACGGATAGATACACACGCACGCTCACACAGATAGACACACACACACACACACAGACAGACACACACACACAGACAGACACTCACACACACAGACAGACACACACACACACAGGCAGATACACGCGCATACTCACAGACAGATACACGCGCATACTCACAGACAGATACACGCGCATACTCACAGACAGATACACGCGCACACTCACAGATAGATACATGCGCACACTCACAGATACACATGCACACTCACACAGATAACACGCACACACACACAGATAGATACACACGCACACAGATACACACGCACAACGACACAGATAGTTACACACGCACAAAGACACAGATAGATACACACGCGCACTCACACAGATACACACGCATACACACATATAGATACGCACACACACACATATAGATACACACACGCATACACATATACATACACACACGCACACACATATAGATACACACACGCACACACATAAAGATACCCACGCACACACACAGATAGATACACACGCACACTCACACAGAGAGATACACACGCACACTCACACAGATAGATACGCACACACAAATAGATACACAGACACTCACACACACAGACACTCACACACACAGACAGATACACATGCATACTCACAGACAGATACACGCGCACACTCACAGATAGATACGCGCGCACACTCAGACAGATACGCGCGCACACTCACAGACAGATACGCGCGCACACTCACAGACAGATACACGCGCACACTCACAGACAGATACACGCGCACACTCACAGATACACGTGCACACTCACACAGATACACGCGTACACACACACAGATAGTTACACACGCATACGCACAGATAGATACACACGCACAAACACACAGATAGATACACACACACAGATAGATACACAGACACTCACACACACAGACAGACACTCACACACACAGACAGACACACACACACAGACAGATACATGCGCATACTCACAGATAGATACACGCGCACATTCACAGATAGATACACGCGCACAATCACAGATACACGTGCACACTCAGATACACACGCACACACACATATAGATACACACGCACACTCACACAGACAGATACACACATGGATAGATCCACACACACACAGATAGATACACACACACACACACATATAGATACACACACACACACACATATAGATACACACACACACACACATATAGATATACACACGCACACACATATAGATACACACACGCACACACATATAGATACCCACGCACACACAAAAAGATACGCACGCACACACAAAAAGATACCCACGCACACACAAAAAGATACCCACGCACACTCACACAGATGGATACACACGCACACTCACACAGATAGATACACACGCACACTCACACAGATAGATACACACGCACACTCACACAGATAGATACATACGCACACTCACACAGATAGATACACACGCACACTCACACAGATAGATACACACGCACAAACACACAGATAGATACACACGCACAAACACACAGATAGATACACACACGCACTCACACAGATAGATACACATGCAGACACACATATAGATACACACGCATACACACACAGATAGATACACATCCACACTCACAGAGAAATACACACACACACTCATAGATAGATACACACGCATAGATAGATACACACGCACAGATAGATACACGCATAGATAGATACACACGCACAGATAGATACACGCACAGATAGATACACGCACAGATAGATACACGCAGATAGATACACGCACAGATAGATACACGCACAGATAGATACACGCACACGCTCATGCAGGTACACACGCACACTCACAGATAGATGCACACGCTCACACAGAGATAGATACACACGCACACACACACAGATAGATACACACGCACACACACACAGATAGATACACACGCACACACACACAGATAGATACACATGTGCACACACACAGATAAATACACATGCATGCGCACACACAAAACCCACTGGGCATCAAATACCCACACATTTGTATCCCACCGCCTCCCCATTTAGCTCAATGACACCAAAGTTAATTGAAGTCCCTTGCTGCCCACCCACCCCTCCCAACAAATCATTTTGTTGTCACCCAAACAAGGCTGGTATTGATCTCAGAACCTTCCTAGTCCACACGGTTTGATACCACACAAAGTGATACATTACTAAACTGTGGGAGTAGCCCCTCTTTAACTGTTCCAATTAGCTGCATCAGACTTTTATCTTAAAAAAAATTCATGTGGTTTAGTGAACAGTAAAATATTCTCTACCACCAGCGCTGCTAACGGTCAAATATGCTGTTTATAGGGAAAAATAAAGGTCAGATTTGACCTGAAATCAGACTTTTTTTTTCATATGTACTGCCCAAACGATGACTGCCATGTCAGCACTGGGTGAATCAAACCTCCTATCAGTAGAGTTTCTTTTTTCTCCAGTTTTTCTCTAGTTTAAAATAAATTAAGCTGAGGATAGGTGTGGGTTCTACTTTTTATTTAAAGCACATAAATAATTTAACTTTCTTTTTCCTGTATTTAACTTAAAAGTAAGGGTTTTTTTTTCAACTGGAGGCATGGCAGGGCAGCTCAGTCCTGTCTTATGCACCACCTGCAACATGCGGGAAGTCCTAGATGCTCCTTGCGCTCTGACCGACCACGTGTGTAGGAAGTGCCACCAGCTGCAGCTACTTGAGCTCTGAGTTTCGGAGCTTGAGTGTCAGCTAGAGACACTGAGGTGCATCTGCGAGGCTGAGAGTTTCGTAGATAGCACGTTTTTAGGTGTGGTCACCCCACGGTTTACGGAAGTCCAGGCAGAGAGGGAATGGGTGACCAACCCATTCAGAAGAAAGGTGTCAGGCAGGTAGTCAGGAAATCCCCAGGGTGCATCTCGCTTGAGAACCATTCTTCTGTGTTGGAAAACGGTGAGAGTGATGGTTCCTCTGGGGAGTGCAGCTATGCTCATGGCACTGTGAGTAGCTCAGCTGCACAGGGGGGAGGAAAAAGACGGGAAGAGCAATAGTGCTAGGAGACCTGATAGTAAGGGCAACAGACAGGTGTTTCTGCGGCCATAGATGTGACTCCATGATGGTATGTTGCCTCCCTTGTGCCAGGGTCAAGGATGTCACTGAGCAGCTGCAGGGCATTCTAAAGGGGGAGGGCAAACAGACAGAGATCGTGGTACATATTGGTACCAATGACATAGGCAGAAAGAGGGATGAGGTCCTGCATGTAGAATTTAGGGAGCCAGGAAACAGATTAAAAAAAAGGACCTCACAGGTAGTCTCTGGATTACTTCCGGTGCCACACGCTCGTGAGTATAGAAATAGATGAATGCGTGGCTGGAGAGATGGTGCAGGAGGGAGGGAGGAGTTTAGATTTCTGGGACACTGGGACCGTTTCTGGGGGCGGTGGGACCTGTACAAGGGAGTCGGGTTGCACCTGAACTGGATTGGGACCAACATCCTTGCAGGGAGGTTTGCTAGTGCTGCTGTGGAAGGTTTAAACTAACTTGGCAGGGGGATGGCATCCTGAGAGGAGGTTCAGCAGGGGGAGATGTACAGCCAAATTTAGAAGAGAGAGCAAGTGAGTCTGGAAGGCATAGAAATTATAGGCCAGTTAAGGCACAAGGGTGCTCGGCAAGGTTGGATGGTACTTATTTTAATGCAAGGAGTCTGACAAATAAGGCAGATTAGTTGAGGGTACAAATTAACACATGGAAGTATGATGTCGTTGCTGTCACAGAGACATGGCTAGGAGAGGGGCAGGATTAGCAGCTCAATATTCCAGGATATTGGGTATTCAAGCGAGACGGGGAAGGAGGTAAAAGAGGAGGGGGTATCGCAATATTGATCGAGGAATCAATTACAACAGTGAGAAGGGATGACATCTCAGAAGGCTCCTCAAATGAACTGAAAAACAAAAAAGGAGCAATCACATCGCTAGGAGTGCACCACAGGCCCCCAAACAGTCCGAGAGAAATAGAAGAGCAGATATGTAGGCAAATTTCAGAGAAGTGTAAAAATAATAGGGTAGTAATAGTGGAGGATTTCAACTTCCCCAACATTAACTGGGCTAGTCATAGTGTGATAGGTTTAGAGGGAGCGGAATTCTTAAAATCCAGGAGAGATTTTTAAGCCAGTCCATAGAAAGTCCTACAAGAGAGGGGGCAGTCCTGGACTTAATTTTCGGGAATGAAGCTGGGCAAATGGTAGAGGTATCAGTGGGAGAGCATTTTGCAGATCATAACTCCGCTAGATTCAAGGTTGTTATGGAAAGGGACAAGGATGGGCCAGAAATCAGAGTTCAAATTGGGGGAAGTCCGATTTTAATAAGATCAGATATGATTTGGCCAGAGTGGACTGGGAACAGCTACTTTTAGGTAAATCGGCATCAGAGCGGTGGGACTCATTCAAGAAAATAATAGGGAGAGTACAGGGCCAAAATATTCCAGTAAAGACAAAGGGTGGGACCAACAAATCCAAGGAACCCTAGATGTTGAGGGATATACAGGTTTGGATAAAGAGAAAAGGGGAGGGTTATGGCAGATACCAAGGGCTCAAAACAGCAGAAGCCCTAGAAGAGTATAGAATGTGGAGGGGGGAACTTAAAAAGGAAATTAGGAGAGCAAAAAGGGGCATGAAAAAACATTGACAGGTAAAATAAAGGAAAATCCAAAGTTATTTTACAAGTATATTAAGAGTAAGAGGATAACTAGGGAAAGAGTAGGGCCCATTAAGGACCATAGTGGTAATTTGTGTGTGGAGCTGGAAGGCATTGATAGGGTTCTAAATGAATACTTTGTGTCGGTGTTCACAAGTGAGAGGGACAACTTGGGTATGGAAATCAGGCAGAAGGACTGTGATATAATTAAAGAAATTAGCATAGAAAGGGAGGAGATTATAAGTGGTCTGGCAGTCTTAAAAGTAGATAAATCTCCAGGCCCAGATGAAATGTATCCCAGGCTGTTGAGTGAGGCAGGGGAGGAGATAGCAGGGGTGCTGGCAATAATTTTCAATACCTCTCTGGACTCAAGAGAGGTGCCGGAGGACAGCCAATGTGGTACCGTTATTCAAGAAGGAAGGAAGGGATAAACCAGGGAACTACAGGCCAATCAGTCTAACCTCAGTGGTGGGGAAACTATTGGAAGCAATTCTGAGGGACAGAATTAATCTACACTTGGAGAGGCAGGGATTACTCAAGGACAGTCAGCATGGTTTTGTTAAGGGGGGGTCATATCTGACCAATTTGATTGAATTTTTTGAAGAGGTGACCATGTGTGTAGATGAAGGCAATGCATTTGACGTAGCCTACTTGGACGTCAGCAAGGCTTTTGATAAGGTCCCGCATGGGAGACCGACAAAAAAGGTGAGAGCCCATGGGATCCAAGGCAATTCGGCAAATTGAATCCAGAATTGGCTGAGTGGCAGGAAGCAGACGGTGATGGTCAAGGGGTGTTTTTGTGATTGGGTGCCTGTGCCCAGTGGGGTTCCACAGGGATCGGTGTTGGACCCCTTGCTGTTTGTGGTATATATAAACGATTTAGACTTGAATGCAGGAGGGTTGATCAATAAGTTCGGGGATGACATGAAAATTGGTGGGGTGGTAAATAGTGAGGAGGATAGCCTTAGATTACAGGAGGATCTCGACGGGCTGGTCAGGCGGGCAGATCAGTTGCAAATGGAATTTAATCCAGATAAGTGTGAGGTGATGCACTTGGGCAGGACAAACAAAGCACGGGAATACACGATGAATGGGAGGACCCTGGGAAGTACCGAGGATCAGAGGGACCTTGGTGTGCATGTCCTCCGGTTCCTTAAGATAGCGGGACAGGTAGATAAGGTGGTTAAGAAACCATATGGGATACTTGCCTTTATTAGCCGAGGCATAGAATACAAGAGCAGGGAGATTATGTTGGAACCATATAAAATGCCGGTTAGGCCACAGCTAAAGTATTGCGTGCAGTTCTGGAATCTGCATTACAGGAAGGATGTGATTGCACTAGAGAGGAGATTTACCAGGATGTTGCCTGAGCTGCAGAGTTTTAGTTATGAGGAGAGATTGGATAGACTGGGGTTATTTTCCCTGGAGCAGAGGAGATTGAGGGGGGGATATGATTGAGATGTATAAAATTATGACAGGCGTAGATAGGGTAGACAGGAAGGAACTTTTCCCCTTGGTGGAAGGATCAATAACCAGGGGGCATAGATTTAAGGTAAGAGGTAGGAGGTTTAGCGGGGATGTGAGGAAGAATTTTTTTCACCCAGAGTATGGTGGGAATCTGGAACTCACTGCCTGAAAGTGTGGTAGACGCAGAAGCCCTCATAACATGTAAGTAGTATTTGGATGTGCACTTGCGACGCCATGGCATACAAGGCTATGGGCCTAGCGCAGGAAAGTGGAATTAGAATAGTTAGGTACTTGTTTGACTGGCGCAGACTGGATGGGCTGAAGGGCCTTTTTTTGTGCTGTAGACCTCTATGACTCTACGTGTGTCTAAATTGCTTTTGATGCAGATGGGCTGGTTGCTGACTTACCATCCCAGTCTCTGCTGATTCCCCCCAACTCCTGATTCACTCACTGGCTCTAGCCCACTGGAAATGAAATGCCTGGATGCACATATATACAGGCTCTCTCCTGTATGGTGGGAACAAGTAATTGCAGCAACTAATGGAGCTTCCCAGCAATAGAAATCAAGGCCGCTAAACTCAGCCACCCATATGCACTTGATAAATCTGACTAAAATATCAACACACAAGATAAACAAAGGAAAAAAGTGAGTCATTGTTGGTGTCATCGTCAACATTGTTGTTTCAACAGTACTCAAAGATCATTGTAGTGACCGTCCTTGGGTAAAGATCATTGAACTTCTTCCAAACACACATCCCATAACCCCACTCAGAAAACTGAACTAAAATGTCAGAAATTGAATCAGACATTTTCAGTGTCAACTGTGGCTCAGTTGGTAGAATCTTTTCCTTCGAGTCAGAAGGCCTAGGGTTCAAGACCCACCCCAGATTTAGGTTGGCTGCTCTGTGCAGTACTGGTGAGGGAGTGTTGCACTCCCAGGGGACATTAAACCGAGGCCTGACTGCCCAGCGAACTTGAAAGATCCCACGACACTGTTTTGAAGAGAGGAGAGCTCTGCCCAGTGTTCATCACTAAAACAGATTATCTGACTATTATCCCATCACTGTTGGTGTAACTTTGCAATGTGGAATTTGGGCTTTTGCATTTGGGTGAACTTGAGCAGAAGAGCCATGAAAACCCTGTGGGAAAACAGCCTAAATAAGTATCTGGGCTGCTTTTGCAGAGCATCTGCAACTCTTCTGATGAAAGTAAAGTGGCCCAGCAGAAATTCATCC
This sequence comes from Carcharodon carcharias, assembly GCF_017639515.1. NCBI lineage: Eukaryota > Metazoa > Chordata > Chondrichthyes > Lamniformes > Lamnidae > Carcharodon > Carcharodon carcharias. Next base: position 109,305,567 of record NC_054470.1, read on the forward strand.
CCCGCAGTTCTCTTGCACTACTTTGTAGCCTGTTTCGCCCATATGTTGTAGCAGACACAACCAGTTGCAGACCACATTTGAAATTAATGCATACGTAGCCTCAAAGATGCAAGGATTAAATGCGCCGATGTGAGCGGAAAGACTAGTTCTCAATATTTGGATGCGCAGACATTACCTCCAGTCTTTTGGCAAATCTAATGGCACCTTGTTGACCTCCTCCTACCACACACAGGCTTTGGTCTCAATCTATCAACCATTCTGTATGTAACCCTTGGTATACTACTCAACTCAAAGCTCACATCGCTAAAACAGCCCTCTCCCATTGCTTTTGCAACCCTTGTTCAGTCCTATGGGTCCTAGCCATGATACCATTGTTATTTTTTGCGGATGTATTATGTTAGACATTTTATTTTGAGTAGCATGTATCGAGGAGGATAAGGAACAAGCATGGTGCTGTACTGTAGAAAATTTATTTTTCATTGTGATGTGACAAGTGGAAATTGAAATCAAGAAGGGCTTTACATAATCTGATTGGTAACTCTTAACGAGAAAGAAGAAAAAAAACACTGACAGATTTGATAATGCAAATCACAGACTAAGCATATGTAACAGAAACAAGAAATTTATAATATAGACATATGACCAAAGAATTGATCTCTACGTATTCTGCATGTATAAGGGCTCACAACAAAATCGCAAGAAATCTTTTCTTCCATATAGAATATCATTCAAAAATAAAATTCCAATTCAAATCCTGCAAGACACCCCTTGCTAAGAAGAAAGTAATTCAACATTTTCAATTTGCAAACAATTTTAACAAAGCACAAGAAAGTATTCTTTGCACAGTTGGCAATGAATACTTTCCCCTCAACAGGAGACCATTTGCTGTGTTGGAAAATCTATCAGTGTATGTGCACACAGTAAATTTCTATAAATAGGCAATATGTATAATAAACTCTTTGCAAAGGTATTATAATTAATCAGTAATATAGAGTAAATTGAATCACTTTTATAAAATCAATGTCATTGGCTGGTCATGATTTTATTAACTCCATTTTAAATTTAAGAACATTTCACACTTCAGCCTGAATTATATCTATCAATTTTATTTTTAAAAAAGTTATGAGCTGCTGAATCACAAAAGATAAATGGTGCCAATGAGTTTAAAGGCCAAGATTGCAACAGTTATTTAAACAAATGGTCTTTGCTCATTTATACCAAGAATGTCAATTCTGCAATAGTCTGTTTCATCTATTTCCCATTGTTACAATTGTCATTTGAGGATGCTTATCCTGAGTTTTGCAGAAATGGATAATGCAAATGCAACTAATAGCCCAGTTCCTTTACAGTCTCGACCTCAGCTCCATTTGTGCAAGGTTAATAAGGTGGTGTTATCGGCTCCAGAGGCTCTGATGTCCATCTAAAGAGGCGACCTGTACCCCTGGAGAGAGCAAGACAAATGATACAGTCGACCTACCATTTAAAACAGGCATTCAGTCTTATATTCAGCCAGAAAGCAATTACTAATAGCCAATTGCATTATCTTCAATTTCAAAGTTACTGGATATGATGTTTTAAGTGCTCTCTTTACTACAGACATAAATAGCTGCGTTTGTTCACCAGTTCACACACTGTAACTATTTTTTGTCATGTTTCTCTCTTGTTTTATTTTAAACTGATGTTTTATCTACAGGTATCTTTAGCATATGCTGCAGTGTGAATTTTAACTATTTTCTCTCTCTATATGGCAGAACATAACTTGCTGTGCACTCCTATGTGGAGCAAGCCAGCGCGCACATTCTGGGTTGCAGATCCACCACTCCATAGCTCAATGGATTAGTATGCAGAACCTACAATGCCTCTGTGAAGTTTCCAAAAAAAAAACATAAGGCACAACATTTGAATTGCCTTTGTTTTAGATGCCATTCACCCCATGACCCCAAACAGAAATATAAACGTGCTCATAGCTATGGCGGTGAAGTGGATTTCTGAATTCTGCAGCAAGGTCTCATAGATGTTTGATTCCAGAATGACACACTTGAACTTTGAAATTGATATTCCCTTCAGTCATATTTCTATCACACTTGAACATTAGGCTCTAGGTGATAGTGAAAACAAAATAAAACTCCTTTAAAGAAACTACCCAATCTTGATTTCAGCAAAATGTAGCCATGAGAGTGGCAAAATGCAATTCATTAGTGAAGTTGTTGACCTGGGGGTGTTAGATTTGGTAATCACTGCTGGGTGCATTTAATCATTATCTATTATTAGTTCTGAAGATGCCAGTGTGCTTCCATTAAAAAGCTCCCAACCATATTTGGTGATATAAAAATACACTCTTTTGTGGAAAAACACTATAAATCTCTCTCATTCACACACTCTTGCGCACACACAGCTGAGGTGAAAAAACCACAATGCAGAAAATACTTTGGATCCCTGATATTCCCTTCAGTCATACTTCTGGATGCAATAAAGCATAAAAAATTAAAAAGAATGCAACTCCAACAGACCTTAAAACCAGTGATGGAACATATGTACATATGTTTCCCTATACATATATAATTGTATGCAAAGTTTCTAAGTTTTCTCAAGGAACAAGGTCATTTCCAATGAAAAATGCATTTATTTGATGACTAATCCCCCTTTCACTGTGGTCACTGTCTGGATTCATTTGGCTCCCCAATGGGTTACAGATAATGTTCCCTCAAATCCAAAACTGAGAGAGAAGCAATGATTATACAAGTAAAACTATACTTATATAAAAAAACGATCGAGTTTCTGATTGAAACACGTTTTGGTGTGAGATTGGTAATAATCTAAGTGTCAGCTTAATTACAGCATTTCTAGAAAATGCCTACAAAGTATAGTGGGAGTGGGAGGAGAAAGGAACAAGAGGAGCAAGGCACATTACAAAGTTTAACTACAAGGTATCCTTTGTAGCAGTTCTTGTCTGACCAATTGAGCACTGTGCGATTTGTTCACTTGTTACATCGCCATGTGGTGTTTCAGCACCCATAGGAACAAATCTCTCACCATCTGAGGAATTTATGGGTAATTCTCACCAATACAGCCTTTTTAACAAAAACAAATATATCATATGAACAAAGCATTTTGCATGATGTCTTCTGATCACCCCAACTCGATGTATACAGTCTGGCAATTCAATTAGCAATCGAACACAGTGAAGCCAGGGAGTGACAGCCACACAATTTACAGCAGTGAAGCACCAGTTTATGGCCAGGAAGTACCCCATAGGAATCCAAATACCAAATTCATTAGGAATGTCTGTAAAAGGCAAGGGCTATAAACTATGAAAATGTCAAAGCACCACAGCGCAGCCTTTTACTGCATTCAGACATTGTAAAGTCTGCAAAGAGGAGACGATTATTGTGTACTTGCACTTAGGAAGATTATAATCTTTGAGAGGAAAAAAGCCTTTAATGTAAATTACAGTCTTTAAGAAACAATTGCAATTGTGACCACCAGGATGTGTGGCATCATAATGTTAACAGAAAAACAGAAACCAAACAAACTTTCCATCACCTTACATAGCCACTCATTACCAACTACTCCTTTACGTTGCTTGGGATAGGAGATAGATCTTTTTCCGACCAATCTTCTCCCCTCCCCTCTCAAGGATATTAACTCCTTGCCAAGTTAAAGTTCCAAGGGTGCTAATCACTCTTGGTACATTATCCAAGTGGTTGTCAGTCACATGCTCTCGTTGTTAATGAGCTGTCTACAAAGGAAGTACAGCCAAAACTGGGGCTTGGCCTAAATAACCAAGTGGTTATGGTACTGGGTTTGTAACCCCAAGATCAAGAGTTCAAATCTCACAACGGCAAACTATGAAACAATGTAACTTCATCTGAATAGGAACAGATGGAAATGTGTTTGTACCCGAAAGAGTTACAGCCAAAACTGTTCCTCTCATCAATCGATATCTGCAAAGTCCCACTGTTGATCTGGATAACAAACAGCTATGGTTCAGTGGGTAGCGCTCTCGCCTCTCTATCAGAAGGTGCAGGGTTCAAGGCCCCACTCAAGATACTTGAACACACAATCTCGGCTGACACTCCCAGTGCAGTACGGAAGGATAATTGCACTGTTGGAGGTGCCATCTTTTACACAAGACATTAAAACCAAGACCTCATCTGGCCTCCATCGCACTATTCAAAGAATAGCAGAAGAGCCCTGGTCACTACTTGTCCCTTAATCAATATCACGAAAAAACAGGTTAACTGGTCATATTTACAGTGCTGTTTGTGGGACCTTGCTGTGCACAAATTGGCTGCCACTGCAATAGTAACTGCACTTCAAAGTACTTCATTGGTTGCAAAGTATTTTGGGAATTCCAAAAGTTGTGAAAGTCACTATATAAATGCAAATCTTCTTACCAATGCCCCAGCTGAGATCAGCTGATTCAGCAGACTCTGGATCAAAAGGAGGATTTTCCAGGCATGCGCAGTTCAGCTAATCACTGAGCCAGCCGGGGAAAATATTCCTTCCAATCTCCATAAATTTGAGATTTCTTTCACCTAACATTTGGTGACGTTTGAGTGTGAGTTGAGAAAATGTGTCATTATGTGGACACGTTTCCGAAGCACATTGCTTTGCAACATTCTTGAACTAAAAGCCAGTTATTTAAAACTACATATTTATAATAGCTTATTGCCACACTAGCTATGGGCACCCAAATTTTTCTTCATTACTCCCAACTAATAATGCAGTGACAATGAAGGAATGGCACATGTCCTTGCCAGGATGATGTGAAACTTGGAGGTGATAATGTCAAAATAACCTTGGTGAGTTGCTGTAGTGCACCCTGTACATCATCCTGCAGCCATGTTACAATGATCATGAGGAGGTAGACTATTAAGTTCAGTGGTTGGCACACCAGTCAAGTGTACAGCTCTGCCCTCATTGGTGTTGAGCTAGGTGAGCATGCTTATGGCTGCAGCCATCAAGGTAAGTGATAAGTATCACATCACACTCCTGATTAGAGCCTTGTTGATGGTAGAGAGACTTCAAGAAGTCAGGAGATCAGGCACTTATAGGAAACCCAGTCTCTGCCCAGCTCTCGGAGAAAGTGATGATATTGCTGACCTAGGTAAGCTTTCATCAATGCTGACTCCCAGGATATTGACAGTGGGGGACCTCTGCAATGGTAATGCTGTTGATAGTCAAAGAAGGATGATTGAACCTTCTCTTCTTCAAGGTGGTCATTGCCTGGTGTTTGTCAGCCACTGCTGGATGTTATCCAGATCCTGTAGTGGGCTGGCCTGGACAGCTACACAAACTGAGGAGTTGTGAATGCAGCTGAACACTGGAATCATCAGCAAAAAGCTCTATTCCAGAACTTGGGAAGGAGGGAAGGTCATTCCTAAAGGGGTTAAAAATGGCTAGGCAAAGGATGCTTACCTAAGGAATTCCTGCAGTGATGTCCTGGGGCTGTGATCACTGCCTGACAAATACAACCTTCTTTCTTTAAGCCAGAAATGATGCAGCCATTGTAGGCTTTTCCCTTTGATTCCTATCAAGTTCAATCTTTCCGGAGCTCCTTGGTACTATAATCAATCAAATGACGAAGGGCAGCTACTCTCAACTCTTCTCTGGTATTAATCCCTTGCGTCCATGTCTGGATCAATGCTGTGATGAGATCTGGAACCAAATGGTTTGGACAGAACTGACCTGAGTGGGCAGATCATTGGCGAGTAGTGTCACTTGATGTCACTATTAATTACTCCTTCCAACACTTTATTGACAATTGGGAAGAAAAAATAGATCTCACCCAGTAAACTGCTATCCTATCATTTGGTCTGTGGATGGTACTTCAGTGATCTTCTATATTGCCAGACAGATACTACTGCTGTGGATATACTGGAACAGCTGGCTCTGCCTCACAGATCTTCAGCACAAGGCCAATTGCCTTTGCTGAATCCTGGGCGCTTTGCTGGTTCTGAATGTCATATGTTGTAAAGTGAATTGGCTGATCACTGATGATGGCGTAGACCAAGAAGAATAATCCACTCAGCACCTTTGGCTGAGCACAACTGTAATACTTCAACCTCTTTTCCTACATTTGTGTGCTAAGTAACCCTAAGGTTGAAATGGGTATATTTATATAACATTCTCCTGCTAGCTGCCTGGCTATTTACCATTATTCTCAATGCTATATGGGAAGGCCGCAAAGCTTTGCTCTAATTCTTTGGTTTTGAAGCCACTTAGCTGTTTATAGTCAGGGGCTTATGCAGGTACACAATTTATAGTTTCACTAGGTTCATTCATCATTCTAAGATGCTGTTCCTGGCATTGAATCAGGATTGGGATGTGCCATGCCATGACACTAGAGATTGTAATGGCATCTAGTTCTGCTGTTACTGATGGCCCACAGCACTACACTGATTTCTGCTTTGGTATGCTCGACCTGTTCTTCTTCCTGTTCCTCCAACCTGCTGGTTCGCACTTCACTTGGCACAGGCCTAGTTGGGATTATACTGCGTGGTCAAAGAACGTGGAGTTGGGTTGATGCTCTACATTTCACGTGTGTCATACCTACCCATCTTTCTAAAGTGATCTCCTCATGTGCTGGCAATTACAGATATTTTACTGACAGCCTGCTGGGATTTTGGTGGCATGAGATGTCCCTGGTTGGGTTGCTCAATTTAAGTTACTTCCTTCCACACCTGATACACGAGGGACTTACTGGGAAGGTGGGATGGGTTGGCTATCTTCTTTCAAACACATGCCTTCTCTATCTGAATCGCTGCAATACAGGCAAAACTGTCTGTATTTAGAGCAACATAATCACCCATCAGATGAAGTTTCTAGTTCAGGTGCCTAACTATCTTCTGATTGGACCTCTCAGCTTTTTATAAAGAGATCTAGTTCTATCCATTCTCACCATGCAGGACAGACTCTCCAATTCAGGTCAGACAATAAAGAGCAGCACTAGCATAAGAACTCCTTCTCGGATACCACAATTTGCCCACAATAAAGTCAAAAGTTTGCCCACAAATCAGGAATTCCCAGGTTTCTCCCTCGTTAATTAAATAGTTCAGATTATTGCATTGATATTTGCAAGACATCTATACTGCACATATATCTCTAGAATAGAGTTCAGAATGCCAGATTAATTGCATGTGTAATTTATACTGCCTATAATTCTGTTGTTGCCGTAACAGTCACCATATTAGTTCCAAACGGCTGTAATGAAAACACCTTTTGTGTACTTTTACAGGATTATTCAAACATGGCACTTTCATGCTCACCTCTCTCCCCTTCACTCATCCATCAGTGAGTACCTCAGTGTTATGTCTGGTCAGCTGCCTAAATGGAGCGACAAGGCAACATATAGCAATGGGGAGAAGCAATGTATGAAGTATAGGAGACAGTATAGGTTGAGGATCAGCCATGGTTTTATTAAATGGCAGAGTAGGTTTGACAGGCCGTATGGCCAATACCTGCACCCATTTCTCATGTTGAGAGAGAGAGGGCAAAAGGGGGGTGGGGCAAGAGGGGGTGAGGTGGAAGAGCGAGAGCCCGAGAAGCGGGAGAGCGAGAGGGGTGGGAGAGAGAGGGAGGCGGGAGAGAGAGAGAGGGGGAGAGATAGAGGGGGGGAAGGAGAGAGGGGGGGAAGGAGAGACGGGGGGAAAGAGAGACGGGGGGAAAGAGAGACGGGGGGAAAGAGAGACGGGGGGAAAGAGAGACGGGGGGAAAGAGAGACGGGGGGAAAGAGAGACGGGGGGAAAGAGAGACGGGGGGAAAGAGAGACGGGGGGAAAGAGAGACGGGGGGAAAGAGAGACGGGGGAAAGAGAGACGGGGGGAAAGAGAGAAGGGGGGAAAGAGAGAGGGGGGAAAGAGAGAGGGGGGAAAGAGAGAGGGGGGAAAGAGAGAGGGGGGAAAGAGAGAGGGGGGAAAGAGAGAGGGGGGAAAGAGAGAGGGGGGAAAGAGAGAGGGGGGAAAGAGAGGGGGAAAAGAGAGGGGGGAAAGAGAGAGGGGGGAAAGAGAGAGGGGGGAAAGAGAGAGGGGGGAAAGAGAGAGGGGGGAAAGAGAGAGGGGGGAAAGAGAGAGGGGGGAAAGAGAGACGGGGGAAAGAGAGAGGGGGGAAAGAGAGAGGGGGGAAAGAGAGAGGGGGGAAAGAGAGACGGGGGGAAAGAGAGACGGGGGAAAGAGAGAGGGGGGAAAGAGAGAGGGGGGAAAGAGAGAGGGGGGAAAGAGAGACGGGGGGAAAGAGAGACGGGGGAAAGAGAGAGGGGGGAAAGAGAGACGGGGGTGAAAGAGAGACGGGGGGAAAGAGAGAGGGGGGGAAAAAGAGGGGGGAAAAAGAGAGGGGGGGAAAAAGAGAGGGGGGGAAAAGAGAGGGGGGGAAAAGAGAGGGGGGGAAAAGAGAGGGGGGAAAAGAGAGGGGGGAAAAGAGAGGGGGGGAAAAGAGAGGGGGGGAAAAGAGAGGGGGGGAAAGAGAGGGGGGAAAAAGAGAGGGGGGAAAGAGAGAGGGGGGAAAGAGAGAGGGGGGAAAGAGAGAGGGGGGAAAGAGAGAGGGGGGAAAGAGAGAGGGGGGAAAGAGAGAGGGGGGAAAGAGAGAGGGGGGAAAGAGAGAGGGGGGAAAGAGAGAGGGGGGAAAGAGAGAGGGGGGAAGAGAGAGGGGGGAAAGAGAGAGGGGGGAAAGAGAGAGGGGGAAAGAGAGAGGGGGAAAGAGAGAGGGGGAAAGAGAGAGGGGGAAAGAGAGAGGGGGGAAAGAGAGAGGGGAAAAGAGAGAGGGGGAAAGAGAGAGGGGGAAAGAGAGAGGGGGGAAACAGAGAGGGGGGAAAGAGAGAGGGGAAAGAGAGAGGAGGGGGAAAGAGAGAGGGGGAAAGAGAGAGGGGGAAAGAGAGAGGGGGCAAGAGAGAGGGGGCAAGAGAGAGGGGGGGCAAGAGATAGGGGGGCAAGAGAGAGGGCGGAAAGAGAGAGGGCGGAAAGAGAGAGGGCGGAAAGAGAGAGGGCGGAAAGAGAGAGGGCGGAAAGAGAGAGAGCGGAAAGAGAGAGGGCGGAAAGAGAGAGGGCGGAAAGAGAGAGGGCGGAAAGAGAGAGGGCGGAAAGAGAGAGGGGGGAAAGAGAGAGGGGGGAAAGAGAGAGGGGGGAAAGAGAGAGGGGGGAAAGAGAGAGGGGGGGAATGGGGGAGGGAAAGACGGAAAGAGAAAGGAAAGAGAGGGAGAGAATAGAGAGAGCAAGATGAAAAAAGAGAGGGAAAAGAGAGGAGAAGCACATGAGCGATTTGAATGCAGGTGGTGTGGAAGAAGACATAATCAAGGTTGCTCTATTATAAAGTTATAAAACTGCATGCTCAAACATCTGATCCATAAATCTGTCTTTCAATAAAAATATTTTAGAGTTCTCTAGGGAAGCAAGAGAGTGAACGTGAAGTCCCTTGTTAAGGGCTTCATTAGTTTTGATGCCAGGTAGAGAAAAATTTCATGTGTTTCAGGTCCTGGTTTGCACCCATTGTGGGCAGGAGTGCTGCAGATGATCCACACACCCTGGAGGATCACAATCAGATCTGTTATGCGCACACGTACACCATCACAAGTGTTACAGCAGATGAAATGCTGCCAATCCTGAATGGTATTCAGCACTCTGCATGGAAAAGCCCAGCCATTAGATAACAGCAATAAAAATTAAATCTACCTTCAGTCACAAGGCTGGGTTTTCCCCTATTAAAGAGTCAATCAAATACTGGGGCCAAGAGGCAATATGAAGTAAGGAACGACTTTTGCTGGCATTAACAGCAATTAATTTTCTAAAGGACTGAAGTATCCAACAAAGCCACTTAGTCCCATCCAGACAAATCACAAAAGGAATATTTACCTGCATCATGTGCTCCAGCAAAAGTAGTTTTCTCCAACATTGAGTCAGAGCACAACTGGAATTTGAGCAGCGCACAAAACACTCAGTTACTTCTCATTTAGTTTTGATTTCAAAACCAGTTCAATCATTAATTTTTGTAGGTAGTAATTCTGGCAAGTGTGATTTTTTTTCTCTATATTATTTTGTGGCTGTGAGATTTTCCAATCAATCATAGCAGGCGAATGGTGAACACCATAAGGTTGTTCTTGAAATGAAATCCGAACAACTTCAATTGTGAATGTGTTTGTTTGGTGTATTAGTGCCTCAGATGGTATGCTTTCTTAAAAGAAATCAAAGGAAAGTTAATCGCTTTGTTGTTCCAGCACTATTTTCACATTTATTTCCCTGAACTAACAAAACAAAATATGCTTCCAGTTCAGTGTTGCACCATAATGTACAAATGCTGACTTTTGGCCAACACACCTGCCATTAGTAAGATTTTGTGTTTATTTAGCACCTTGGATGCACTCAGGGTATTCCAAAGCGTGTTACAGCCAACGAATTACATTTGAACTGTAGTCACTGTTGTAACGCAGGAAATGTTTGCGCACAGCAAGCTCCCACAAACAGCAATGCGAGGTGAGAAGATAACCTATTTTTAGTGATGTTGGTTGAGGGTGCAACATCTGCCAGGACAGCGGGGAAAACTCCCTTAACTCTTCGAATCCTCAATAGACAATGATCCTCACTAATTCTCCATGGTGACAGCAGTATGATCCACGGACTAACACGGCTACGTAAGGGTCAGGTTTCACCCACAGAAATCTGTTCATTTCTTTGACTAGCTCAAAGAGTCCAGAGTGAATCCACTGCAAGGCTTTATTTTTTTCCATCAAATTAACAAGTTGTTCAATTTCAATTATTCACAGTCCAATTATTTACCAGGAAATAGAGCATAAGCAGTTGGAGCTGCCAACATATTCATTTCTGCTTCACAGAACAATCTTCTGGCTGGGTACATTAACACATGCTGCAACAACAGACCTAGCAGCCGATCAGCCAGCTCACAGCTTCCTGTGGCTGCCTCTGACCCCACCACCCCCATTCAGACATAGGGGCACGTTTCAGCAAGAAGACTCTGTTTTTCTGTTAAAGTTAGTATGACACCTGCTGGCATCAGGGTCAAGGTGGCTGCCAGTGGCATTGGTGGAAATGACCACAGAATGTCTTCAACATTCAGCCCTGCAATTGGGGAGGGGCAGGGGAACTAGTTGGAATTTGGGGCCAATACTTATAGCTAGCTTGCTCAGGAGGATGCATGGGTGGTTGCACAAGAGCACTGTGTTCTCACACATCTGCTGCCTCTGCCAATGGCAGTAAAGGATGAGAAAATTGATGGAGAACACCAAGGCTGTGCAATAGACACTGCACAGTCTCCATAATCACTGGAGCCTCAAAGGCCTTGTGCCTCTCCACCTCCTCCGCCTTAAAAATTGATGTGCTGATGATTTGATAAAGGAAGCTGGGAGTGTTAACACCAGCTCATAAATCAGTTGAGCCAAGTGGCCTGTTTCTGTGCTATAAAATTCTATATGAAGCCCACATTTATGACCAAGCTTTAGAAACTGATTTCAATATCCCCTTCCTTGGCTCAGCATTCACTTTTGGCAGATTACATTCCCAGAGAGAGCTATGGGATGATTTTCTATATTAAGGGTGTTATGTAAATGCAATTTACATTGATGAGGTGAGGTGCGGGCGTTCCCATCTGCTATAGCAAATGATGAAGAATCACTGTACTACCAAAACTGAATAGGTTTAGCATTAAAAAGACAATGAGATGGATCACATCTATCCCGTTTCTAGTGGTGTTGGCCTGGGCGACTCTTATTATCCTTTGCCTTAGCAGCAAAGATTCCAAAGGAACATCGAAAGGGGCTGACTATTTAAAATCTTATCTGAAGGATAACACACTGGCATATCGCCTTAATTAGGTGTTCAAATCCTAAAGTGAGACTTGAACCCACAACTTTATGATTCAGAGAGGATAAGTGCTACCAATTGCACAAAAGCAGACTTGAAATTTACATTTTTAGCCAGACATCAACTGTGCAGTTTAATAAAACGATCTACATTTAAAATTTTAACCATTTAAAAATAAAAGCCCACAATTGAATTCTGGATAAAATCATCCCCTAATTTCTTGATTAGTGGATAAACACTGTTTTGGGTCTTTAAGAAATTCGTAAGGCAAAAGACTAACTTGATGTTCACCCAAAATGATTGGAATCCCACAATCACAAAACTATACAGCAGCAAAAGTGACAACACAAGTCAGATCCCAGATGGAGAGAGCGAGCGGCAGAGACAGAGAGCGGGCGAGCGAGCGGCAGGGACAGAGAGCGGGCGAGCGAGCGGCAGAGACAGAGAGCGGGCGAGCGAGCGGCAGAGACAGAGAGCGGGCGAGCGAGCGGCAGAGACAGAGAGCGGGCGAGCGAGCGGCAGAGACAGAGAGCGGGCGAGCGAGCGGCAGAGACAGAGAGCGGGCGAGCGAGCGGCAGAGACAGAGAGCGGGCGAGCGAGCGGCAGAGACAGAGAGCGGGCGAGCGAGCGGCAGAGACAGAGAGCGGGCGAGCGAGCGGCAGAGACAGAGAGCAGGCGAGCGAGCGGCAGAGACAGAGAGCGGGCGAGCGAGCGGCAGAGACAGAGAGCGGGCGAGCGAGCGGCAGAGACAGAGACTGCGACGGAGCACGGGCACGAGTGGGTGACAGGGAGCGATCGACAGAGAGTGCTAGTGACAGAGAGAGAGAGCGAGCGAGCAACAGAGAGCGAGAGAGCGCGGGCAAGGGAGCACAGGCACCAGCAAGTAATGGAGAGAGAGCGCTAGTGATCGACTACAAGAGCGCAAGTGCAAGAAAGAGCGAGGGGGTGTGCGAGAGCCAGGGACAGGGCGAGAGCGAGAGCCGTGGAGAGCGAGAGCCGGGGAGAGCGATAGCGGGAGCCAGGGGAGAGCGAGCGAGTCCGAAACAACAAAAGCGAGAGACAGCGAGAGAGTCAGAGCCGGGGGGAGCGAGCCAGAGCCAGGGGGAGCGAGCCAGAGCCGGGGGGGGGGGGGAGCGAGCCAGAGCCGGGGGGGGGGGGGGGGGGGGAGCGAGCCAGAGCCGGGGGGGAGCGAGCCAGAGCCGGGGTGGAGCGAGCCAGAGCCGGGGGGGAGCGAGCCAGAGCCGGGGGGGAGCGAGCCAGAGCCGGGGGGGAGCGAGCCAGAGCCGGGGGGGAGCGAGCCAGAGCTGGGGGGGAGCAAGCCAGAGCCAGGGAGAGCAAGCCAGAGCCGGGGAGAGCGAGCCAGAGCCAGAGAGAGCGAGCCAGAGCCAGGGGGAGCAAGCCAGAGACGGTGAGAGCGAGACACAGAGACAGCGAAAGAGCCAGAGATGGAGAGAGCGAAAGACAGGGTGGGAGGGGCAGGAGGCAAGGGGTGGGGCGGGAGGTGCCGGACATGAGGGGTGGGGCATAAGGGGCAGGAGGCGAGGGGTGGGGTGGGTGGGGCTTGGCCCAGTACCGGGGCGGGGTTGGGGGGGGGGGGGGAGTGAGATGCAATGTGGCCCAGTTTGTGTGGGGGGGGGGGGGGGGGTGGAGTAGGGAGGGCGCGGTGCGACCCACTTTGGGGAGGGCGGGGCAGTGTTCGACTCAGTTGGGGGAGGGGTAGATGAGTGAGGAGGGGCCGCAAGCATCCCAGTTTGGGGTTGGGGGGGGTGGGGATCTCCTGCCACCCAGGGTGTTGGGGGATCTCACGTGCCCAGGGGGTTCCGGGAGGGTAGGGGGGTTCAATGGGGAAACAACACCCCCCCCCCAACCCAGCCTCCGTCCCCGATGTCATCTCGCGTCATTTTACGTCGGCATGTCAGGCCCACCCATGCACGCCGATGGCAACATTCTACCCATCGAGAGACACCGAGAGAGGGAGACAGAGAATAAATTGTTGCATAAACATCATGCTTTACTAGTTTCAAAGACTGATAAGCATTGTCAGCACAACTGAATACATGGTACTCAGATTTACACAAGCTCCATTCTGATCATGTACAGCGACAATGTAGCCACTTGTTCCATTCAGCCCTGACTACTGAACCCTAATTCAACTGCTATATCCTTCTCCATACCCACCCCTATCACTTCCACTTCCACATCTGGACTGATTTCCCTTCCCTGTCATTGGGAACCTGTACAAGTGAATTGAGAGCATTACACAAGAAAAGCATCAGCACAATGTTAATTCATATTGGCTTAAATCTATTTTGACAACAGTACATGCTAAAAATACAACTTACTCCAAATATTTTTAAAACAATAAAAGGTCAGTATTAATACAACACTGCATGAATACTTTCCTTCCACTTCAATCATCTTACAAGTTATGTAAGCGAGGGTATGATTCTCTGAAGGAACCTTCTGTTACCTTACCCAAATATTTATTCAATAAATGGGAGGAGGCAGGGTAAATAAAAATTAGGCAGGAATCACACTCCAGCCTTATCCTGCCCTTGCTCCAGGTAACCTGTCACACAGTGGGTTGCTGGGTTCAGACCATGTGCAGCACCCCTGGATAATTCTTCCCTTCCTAATGATGCTGAAGCCAATTGTACAGTTCATCATTGCTTGTTTAAGCAAAGTTTTGCCACATCAGTAAAGGGCAGGAGGCAAACCTGGGAACTTTGTTCATAACAGAGTGACACTTGTTTATTCTGCCATGATTCCATGCAGTGGAATACAAAAATGTAAAGTCCTATTTCACACAAATAGCACTGCTTGCAATTGTTTAGAATAGGAATGACTGCACTGCACCGGCACCAGGGACATGTATTTTTTCTTCCATGGGATGTGAGCCTTCTTTGCCTTCATCCTTAATTGCCCTTGAGAAGGCGGTGGTGGTGAGCCACCTTCTTCAGCTGCTGCAGTCCATGTGGTGTTGGTACACCCACAGTTCTATTAGGAATGCAGTTCTAGGATTTTGCCCCATTAACAGTGAAGGAATGGCAATACAGTTTCAATTCCACAGAGGTCGTGGGTTTACAAGGTGCAGTCAAAGAAGCCTTGATGGGTTGTTGCAGTGGACCTTACAGATGGTATACACAACTGCCACTGTGCATCAGTGGTGGGGGGAGTAAATGTTTAAGGTGATGGACGGGGTGCCCATCAAGCAGGCTGCTTTGTCCTGGACCATGTCAAGTTTTGTGTCTTGTTGGAGCCACACTTGTCCAGGTAAGGAGACTATTCCATTGCACTCCTGCCTTGTCGATAGCAGACAGGCTTTGGTGAGTCAGGTGCTGAATTTCCAGTTCTGACCTGGGCAGACCATATGCAAATGCGCAGCCTATTTAATTACTTTTGTTCATTCATTTCAGTAATTGAGTCGTTCAGTGTTTCTGTTCCATTACATTTACACTGTTCTATTTATTAAACCAAAATGTGTGCTATTCACACAATTGAAAGGCAACCGCAGTTTTATAGTACTGGCAGTTAATAACATTATAAATGATTGTTTACCTGGGCAGTGAAAACATTCACTAACATTCAAATTAATAAAAAGAAATTTATTTTTTAAAATACGTACACTTAAATGCCAGCAAAACACTGAAAATATGCTCAAATGATAAGTGTTTACTTCAACCATGCTGGGCATAAAGCAGGCTGTGAAAGATCAGGCTGCTTTAATATCAACCAAGGATGCAATTAGCTTATTGTTCATCCATTTACAGAGAGGCAACACAATTTGTTTGCAACCTCAATATGGTACCTTTTAAATGGACTGAAATTAATCATTGCCGAGACTAACAGAAAGTCTTCTTGACATATTTACGTAACTCCATGTTTCAGAATACCTTCCCCAACTGAGCACGTATGTTCAGTGACAAAATAACTGGGTTCAGAGGGCCCTATACAGAGGTCAAATTCACATTCCATAGATTTTCAGGTAGGACGGAGGTAGGTTAGAGTGCAGCTGGATGGGGACAGTTTCAGAAAAGGTCAACATTTGTCTTCGAGGAGGACCTGGCATTCTAAACTTAACCCTACTCCACCACAAAGGGACTGAAAGCTTATTGTTCTAAGTCTTGCATAGCACCCAGAAGGGAGCCTCCAGTTACAAAGATGTTTCAGGCTCTTTCACAATTGGCAAAATAATGAGGTTCAAGTGCAATGAAACAGCTATTTTCAGTTCTGAAGCTGTTTTGCGATGAGCCAGTATCACAAGTGCTATGTTCAATGATGGTCACTGATGAGATAGGGTGCTTGGCTCATGATCGCAAGGCATGAACAATCTTTAAAATCAAATTAAGGTGGGCGCTTGAAAATCAGGCACTCGGGAAGAAAAATCCAAATGGCCTGGAATTGAGCTTAGCATTCAACTTTAAAAACTAACAAATTAAGGGGAATTTTAAACCTGGAGAAGATTGACTCACATGAAAAAACTGTTACCGTCACAGTTGACACATATGTTAGCAAGGTAAATAAAATACTCTTGGGACAGAGGTCTCCAAATTTCAAATTTTAGGATACTCAACAATCAGAATACCATTTTATTTTCACCAGAACCACATACAGTATTGCAGACAGCTTAAAGCCGAGCAAATATATCACCAATTGCAAGTTTCCCCTTGTGGGAGAGTCTAGGATGAGAGGGCATAATCTCAGAGTGAGGTGTCGCCCATTTAAAACAGATGAGGAGGAATTTCTTCTCTCAGAGGGTAGTTAACCTGTGGAATTCTTTACCGCAGAGGGCTGTGGAAGCTGGATCATTAAGTATATTCAAGGCTGAGATAGACAGGTTTTAATCAGTCAGGAAATCAAGGGTTATGGGGAGAAGGCAGGAAAGTGGAGTTGAGGATTATCAGATCAGCCATTATCTCACTGAATGGAAAGCAGACTCTTTAAATTTTGGATATTAAGATGAAGCAACATGATGCTGGAACAAAAAAAAAAAACCAACATTCATTCAGGTATCACCTTTAACAGAGCAAGTGGTCCCAGGAAGCATAGAAAAATAAGGAGGGGTGACCAAAAGCTCACTTAAAATGGATTTTAAGGAGGACCTTACAAGGAAAAGAAGGTGGAGAGGCAGAATGCTTCAGAGGGGGAAATTTCAGAACATAAAATATACTGGCTGAAAGCTGACAATGGTGTGGCAAAGGCAAGAGACCAGAATCAGAGGAACAGAGGATTATACATCCCTCTGAGAGAAGAAATTCCTCCTCATCTGTTTTAAATGGGCGACACCTCACTCTGAGATTATGCCCTCTCATCCTAGACTCTTCCACAAGGGGAAACAACCTCTCAGCACCTACCTTGTCAAGCCTCTAAGAACCTGGGGAAAGAAGGGAGTAGAAATAAAAGTAGGTTCCTCCTTCTTCATAGGCAGTCCCTCAGGATTGAGGACAACTTGCTTCCACTCTGATTCGATGGGTTTGAAAATGGCTGAAAAGTCCAAAACGTGATCTGAAGACTTTGCCATGTGTGGGGCAGGTGGTGTTTGAACAGATGGGTAGATGGGTTGTTTCGAGGTTTGTGCACTCCCTCCAATGCCTCAACATTGCCTCTGCACCCTCTCATAAGACCTAAGGCGCAGGAGCAGAAATAGGCCATTCGGCCCATCGAGTCTGCTTTCCATTCAGTGAGATAATGGCTGATCTGATAATCCTCAGCTCCACTTTCCTGCCTTCTCCCCATAACCCTTGATTCCCTGATTAAAAACCTGTCTATCTCAGCCTTGAATATACTTAATGATCCAGCTTCTACAGCCCTCTGCGGTAAAGAATTCCACAGGTTAACGACACTCTGAGAGAAGAAATTCCTCCTCATCTGTTTTAAATGGGCGACACCTCACTCTGAGATTATGCCCTCTCATCCTAGACTCTTCCACAAGGGGAAACAACCTCTCAGCATCTACCTTGTCAAGCCTCTAAGAACCTTAAATGTTTCAATAAGATCGCCTCTCATTCTTCTAAACTCCAATGAGTACAGGTCAAACCTACTCAACCTCTCCTTATAAGAAAATCCCTCCATACCTGGATCAATCTAGGGAATCTTGTCTGGACTGCCTCCAATGCCAGTATATCTTTCCTCATATTTTCCCACATTATATTTCATATGCCACTTTTGTGCCCACTCACTTAACCTGTCCATATCCCTCTGTAGACTCTTTGTGTCAACCTCACCACTTGCCTTCCCACCTATTTTTGTGTCATCCGCAAACTTGGCGATAGTACATTCACTTCCCTCATCTAAGTCATTAATATATATTGTAAATAATTGTGGCCCCAGCACTGATCCCTGTGGCACTCCACTAGTTACAGGTTGCCATCCTGAAAATGCTCCCCTTATCCCTACTCTCTGACTTCAATTAGCTAACCAAGCCTCTATCCATGCTAATATACTACCCCCCAACACCATAGGCTCTTATGTTATTAAGTAGCCTTACATACAGTACCATATCAAATGCCTTTTGGAAATCCAAATATGTAACATCTACTAGTTCCCCTTTATCAATCCTGCTTGTGACCGTCTCCAAGAATTCAAAAAATTTGTCAGGCATGATTTCCCCTTCATGAAGCTATGCTGACTCTGCTTGATTAGATTATGTAATTCTAAATGCTCCGCTATTACATCCTTTATAATTGACTCCAGCATTTTCCCAATGATAGATGTTAAGCTAACTGGCCTATAGTTACCTGTTATTTGTCTCCCACCCTTTTTGAATGAGGCTGTTACACTGGCTGTTTTCCAATCCTCTGGGAGTTTTCCAGAATCTAAGGATCCTTGGAAGATGACTACCAGTGCATCCACTATCTCTGTAGCTACTTCCCTTAATATCCTTGGGTGCAACTCCCAACCAAGTCTCTCAATATTCCTTCCCAAATGAGCCTTCTCCATTTTGGTCAGTCACGAGCCAGGGACTCCCATGAGTAGGCTGACATTTTTGACCTCCTCAGGGGTACTTTGAAGACATCCCTAAGTTATTTTGCATTGTCCTCCTGGGAGTATCCTGCTGTGACTGAGTTCTGAGTACAGCAATTGCTTAGGGAGTCTGGTGTCAGACATATGAACAATATGCCCCACCCAGCTGAGATGATTTTGAGTGATTAGTGCCTCATTGCTGGACAAGTTGACTTGAGAAAGGGAGTTGCTGTTGGACCACCTTTCTTGCTACTGGACTTGGAGGATCTTGTGGAGGCACTGCTGATGGTACTTCTCCAGTGCTTCGAGGTGCCTGCTGTAGGTCGGCCATGTTTCCAAAGTACAGAGGAGTGCGGGGGATCATTGCTGCCTGGTAAACCATGACCCTAGTCTTGGGTTTGAGACTCTGGTCCTCAATTATTCTTCTTCAGTCAGCCAAAACCTAAGCTGGCACATTGGGAGCAATGATGAATTTCATCATCTATGTCTGCCTCCTTCCAGAGGAGGCTCCCAAGATACAGGACATGGTCCAGAAGTTCCAGGATCTCATCATTGATCTTAGTCGGCAGGGGGCGAGGGGCTGTGGCGTTATGCTGTGGGAGCTGCCTGGAAGAGAACTTCCAGATGCTCAAAAAAAGGTCCATTTTCTCATATGCTTCAGAGGGGTCATTAATAGCCTGGAGCTCAATTTATGAATGAGCACACACACGAGCATCATCTGCATACTTCATCTCTATGACTGAGGTTGGAATAAAGGAGGTTACTGGAATAGGGAAGGATGAGAATTTTAAATTTGAAGTGCTGGGGGACTGGAAGCCACTGCAGTTCAGTGATGGTGACCAGGGTTTGTTTGCATAGGATAAGGGCAGCAGAATTTTGGAGGAGCTTAAGTTTACAGAAGATAGGAGTCGACCATGAGAACAGCAAAGTAATCAAGTGTGGAGCTGAGGAAGGTATGAATGAGCATTTCAAAAGCAGATTGGTTGTGGTAGGGAAGAGAAGGAAGTTGGTTAAATTTGTGATGAGATTACGGGGATTGAAAACTCAGCAAAGTTTCTCCTCTCCAGACACACCCCATTGCAAGCAATCTTAAGGATGGCACTTCAAGACACTGGGAGGGCAGGAGAGTCCAGTCACGGTCATGGGTTATTTCTAGTTACTACAAGGGTTGGTTCAAATGCGTGCAATCCCCTTTTTGTTAATCTAGTTTCAGCTCTGTAAAGATGACCTGTTTTCCCAATAGGTGTATAAAATATACACAATGATTTGGGTGCCCATGATCCCTTTCCTCAGCCTGCAGCTGTCTCAAGCTTGAATCTTCAGCAAGGGAGAGAGCTCATACATCTTTGGCTTTCTATACTCAGCATTACATGCTCCTACATCTGATACACATACCCAGATGGGAAATGTGATGTATTTGCTGAAAACCTTGGTCAGCAGGAAACCTCTCGTCAAATTAAGTCTTGTTCTCAGCATCACAGCATCTTACAGTACAGAAAGCAATTTTGCCAATTGTGCCTGTGGTGGCTCTTGGAAAGAGCTATCCAATTAGTCCCACTCCTCTGCTCTTTCCCTGTAGCCTGGCAAATTTGTCCTTTTCAACTATATATCCAATTCCCTTTTGAGAGGTAGGGAAATACCCCGTTCAAGTGAAGAGGAAAATGAAGCTCAACACTGGCAAACTGTCATGACTCTCGTTTGGGTCACTCTGGTGAGCAGTGCCACCCAAAGAAATACAAAGAAAATCTGGAGAAGCTTTAGATGCGAAAAGGGCATCCCTTAATTTCAGAGGGATTTTTTTTTTAACCCTGATCGTTATTCAGTGATTTTTGCTAAATAGTGAACACATGGATGTTGCAGCAGCACAGAATCTAACTTGGCTGTGATGCATTAGGGTTGCCAAGGCTCCAAGGATGGCTTGGAGTCTCCAGGAATTGAAGATCAATCTCCAGGACATTGCTGAGTGCAACCCTGGAGAATCATCTGGGCAGTAAAAAAGATTTTTTTTTGTCATTTTCTTTGAACATCTCTCTTTACCAGATATAAAAATATTGACATTGGAAAATAAGCTGTTTGGCTGACAGTCAAACATCATCCAATTGGATAATGAGTCTTTTTGCTTTTCAATTGGCGTAGGAAGGCAGTACATCAGAAGCATGGATGTGTTGGCCGACTAATGGCTGGAGTGTGGGGCAAGTCATGTGATGAAACCTCCAAGAATACATTTAATCACAGTTGGCAACCCTATGATGCACAGGTGACTAAGCTGCCAATAATGAAATCTCAACTGTCATACAAAGAATGGCAACTGGCAAGAGAAGACTTCCAGCAGTTCACAGCACTATACCAGCACAGTATGAGTCAACATCTTCAGGTTAGATGATCAATGGAGAGAAATGAAGTTGAAGCTAGCACTGAGTGCTATAGACGATTGTTAACTTTGGGTAGTTTGTCCCATCCCTCATCCAAAATTAAAATCAGACAAGCAAAGTGTCACTTCTTGGCATGTTCAACCCAATAATCTTGAAATGTCACTAACCTCTCCCCAATACTGGCAGTTTCAGTCATGAACTCATCAGATTGCCAAATAAACAAAATACATGTCTACTAAAAACAAATTCACATTTTCCCCCTCAAGTTAGGAAGTTGTAAGTATAACCTACAAAAATAAATATCTAATGGCCTTTACTCAAATAGGTGCAGCTTTGTTTAGTAATCTACCTGGGGAGACAGAATCTAAAGCTGCTTCAATACTGCATGCTGCAATGCAGGGGAAACTTCACACACAAGCCTAAGATTCAGGGTGGAAATTGCATGCAAATCATTCCCTCAGCTTGTAAGTGTTATTTTGGTAAAACCCCTTCAGTTTGCCCCTTCTCTCTATATTTAGGTGATACTTTGCATAAAGATCACTTAAGTATCGGATTTGACAGTAAACTAGAGTTTAGTTTCTACAGCCTTATCCTTCTGTGTGATCTTGCTGCAATAACACTTTTAGTTCCACACATACATAAACCGGCTATGATATTTTAGACAGTGCAGCTGCCTGGTAATATGTTATCTTGAAAAGGGTTAAACTTATAAAGAACCTTACCTAGGCCACACTTACAATTGCTATGCACAGTCCTAGTTTCCATATCACAAAAATGAAACAGAAAGTGCAAAAAAAGATTTAGAAGGTTTAAACCAGAACTGAGGGAGTACAACTATCAGTCGAGACTAAACATGCTGGGAGTCTTTTCTCCAGAAAAGACTAAATGGTGACCTGATAAAGATCTTTAAAACTATGTAGCAGATCAATAGGATAGATACAGAGAGGATGTTTCAACTTGTCAGGGAATCCCCAGTGCTTTACATCCACTTCTTACTAAATGCTCCCTCTCAGGTCCTCTTCCCCAGCCCTGAACATCCTTATGTGTAGTCAAGCACCCAAAGGTGTGAAGGAAAAGCTGGAATGTCCCACAGATGATGTCAATGTTTGGCACAACATCAACAAAAGATGAGTACGGTGCAAAAGCCCTCCTCTTCAGAGACAAGATATTGTTAGACAGGCCAGCTCTCCCACCTCAAAAAAAACAGAAGTCTGCCAACTACATCTGTGATCAGTTAAGCATCAGCTAAATATGACACCAGACTCAAAATATCACACAAGTTATCAAACAATTATATTAATTGTAACCTAAAGTCACCTTTTCTGTACTATCAACACACATTTAGTGCATTTATTTTGGATTCCCCAAAATATAAATGGTGGCATATTAGGTTACAATACAACCAAAGTAGCTTGTGATAAACAAGTTGATAAACCTGTTGCTATTTAACTCCTTTCACAGGGCGCAATAGGAGGCACATCGCTCTGTTGTTGCATCAGAAAACAAGTATTCACAAGGACTAAAGAACTCTTAGTTTATTAGACAAGACCTTACTTTTACTCCGTAACTTTCTCTGAAATTGTGCTCCAAAAGATTGGAAAATAAAATCAATGAACCAGAAAGAAGCATCTAAACGATAGTATGTGCATTTCCGTAGCATTTAATTAGAGCCTGAAGGAGATTCAAAAGGTCTTATACAGGCATCTATCCAAATGTTTAAACAAACTGACCAACACAGCACTGTCCGTTCAGTTTCATAAAACTGGAAAGTTAAATTTAAAGGAAATGAAATCAGATTTTGTTAAAATTTGGTCCTTTTTAAAATTGGCAGAATTTTCCTTCAACCTAAACAAACAGTCTGAGAAAATAGCTTGCCAAACAGAAATATGAAGGTGATTGACTAATTTGGCAATGAATCAAGAGTTTATTGTAGTGTTTATTATAAAAGCTTCATTCATGAGACAGTACACACTTAAATAAGCGAAAAACTTCCATTTTCATCCCAACCCCTTTCCCATCTAATCAATCTATAGAATTGATTTAAAATGAGTAAAACTATTTTTTACTATTTTATCATTAATAGTTTCAAATGAGTATCCCGAAGTGTGTTTCAAAATTACTTATCAACTCTTCACAAGAATAAGAATGTCAACAGCTTTGCTCTTCCAGTAAATATTGAACTACACAGGGAATCAACATGTTTTGTCTGGGCCTTAGGAAAAAATTCAATCTGGTCTCCACTTCAACATCATTTACTTTCACTGAATTTGAAACCAACACACTTGAAAATTAGTTGTTCAAAAAGCTTCAACCTAAATTACCCTTCATGGTGCACTCACAGTTGCAGGAACTTGTGTGTTGTGGGACCGAATTTCAAACTGTACTACAAAAAGTTGAGTTTTAGACCGTCTTACCTGTTGCTGATGATTGTGCACTGGCATCTTTGGCCAGAGATTGGGGCACACTCGACTGTTGCTGACTGGAGCTGACTTCAGGTTCGGCACTGATGGACGGGGACAAAGAGACCTCGCTGGAAGCCCCAGTCTTTACCATCTGTGCCCCTGTGTCTTCGGAAGCGTTCTGCTCCTCTTGGCCGGGAAGCTGGAGGGCCGACAGTGGAATATTGATCTGCTGGTTTCCTCCTGATGTGCTGACTGGCATCTGAAGAACTAATTTCTGCCCAGTTCCTTGACCTCCGTTTGGCTTCTTCTGTGAAGTGGTGCAACTCCGTCCAGACTTTGTGCCCACTGCCCGAGAGGAGGCTGGTGGAATGACAGAAATACCCTGTGAGTCGGTCTTTTCCGGCATGTGACTAGCAGGAAGGAGGGCTGAAGATTTGGTAGGTCCCAAGTAGGAAGCAGGACCAGACTTTGAACCAGACTTCAATGCACCAGGTGAACTATCATTGTCTACAGTGATTTCTGCATTTGTCACAATGTAGTAGTCTTCAGGACCTTCCTGCTTGATCTTCTTAACAATAACTTCATTACTGTTCTCATTAGCAAGGTGGTTTGGTGAATCTGGTAAAAGCGAAGGACCTGCTTCCCGCCTTTTCAGCGAGTTATTTTGTAGCCGAGAATCATAGTCACTGTCTTCATCAGTTACTGAAGACTCGCATGCCATACGAAACAAATCACCTTCATCATCATACTCTTCCACATTCTCATCAACCTCGGAATGTTCACTGTATGAAAAGTCACAGGAATCCCTATTCCTGAGACACTCAGCCTTTCCTTTTGAGGTTCTATTAAGGTATTTCTCCGCTGGGCTTTGCTGGGTCTCTGTTGACATTGCAATAATGCTGGGGCTATCAGAATTAAAGCTTCTACTGTCCTGAAAGCACACCCTGTCTTGGGAGCCTGCCCTGCAAGTAACAGCCAGAGGCCAGTGGTAGGCATGGCCAGCGCCACAACCCCACATTGCGGTGAGGTTTCCATGGGCCCCTTCAGTCAATAAGTGCTTCAGATTTGGAATGAGGGTGCATATGGTTCCATGACTGTGAGCCCAGCTGACCAGTTTGGACAGGTTTTCTGAAGACGTGTGAAGACAGTCTTCCATCTTGTTGGACTCTTATTCATCAACAGTTAGTGTCCTAAAAGGGAAAAAAAAGTAAAAAGAGACATCAGACTGGGCTGCTCTAGTTGCACATTTAATGTGACTCAAAGTGCGCACAAACTGATTGCATCAAACTTGCTTCAAGGGTTCATGTCAAAATAAGACTAGATTTAATAACTAATTATTTAACCATCAATGGTTAACTTTGATTCAAATTAAACAGAACAAGACAGAATTGGGCTCAAACACAGAATGGGAAATCACACTGCTTGAGTAATTATTTCTCCAACATCACTGTGACCCTCATTAATATTCCACTGTACAGTGCAATTAGATTTAATGCACCAAAATTAAATTTTAATTTTTTGTCCACTCAAGATTGCACTTTGTTCTCTCACTCAAAGCTGTTTTTCACTGAAGACTGCAGCCCTCTCCAGTCAGTCAGGAGGCAACAATGATCATGGGATAACATTTTAGCTAATTACATTTGAGATTCCAATCTGTAAACTGGTCACAAAATGAGATAAGCTCCTTTTAGTAGTGCTTCCTGCTGCAGCTCGGGTAAACTGAGAAAGACCACTGAAGTGTTCTGCTCAAGATCAAGTCTGATCCATGGAGTTACTCTCGGCCATCCTTTTCTAAAATAATTAACCTCTTAGCAAAATATTCTCTTAAAATGAAAACTGAAAACATTCGATCTTTTAAAAACAAATTTGACCATGCACTTTGGGGCATCCTGATCTATAAAATGAGGCTTTACAAAAGCAAGACTTTCCTGCATTACACAACGAATGCCCCAAATGAATCTCATGGAATGGAAAAAAGGTGATTAATAAATTATTTTCATTAATGCTTTAAGGCCAATCTTCATTCAGTATAAAACACTGAAAAGTATGCTGGCTATAGTTTTCAGTAACACAGGGTCAATCTCTTAGGGATTGACAAAAACATAAAATAAAAAAAATGATAAAAAACATAAAAACAAAATACTGATGCATTTTACCTCTGCTAAAAAGAAAATCAAGACATGCGGTGGCAAGGTGACTGCACAAAATCTCAGGATAAAGAAATACAGGCTAGACCCATAGTTAATGTTGCGATCACAATTCGTGTACCTGCCTTTCAACCAATTTATTCCCATCCGTTATTGCACGTACAAACCAAGTTTTGTCAAACAAAGGTAGCCAAGTGAGAATTTATTCACAACATTGTTCTTCAAAAATCACACATTGTTTTATTTTATGCTATGCATTCTTCCATTACCTTCCAACATATGGGACAATGAGCTGTGCATTTGTTGGATGGCAATGCTTAAGAATTGCTACATGTCAAGTGCATAATCTGTAAAATAAAAACAGGGGATTTATAGTCTGGCAGCATCTGTGGCTAGAGAAACAGGGTTTACCTTTCAGGTCGAAGCCTTTTCATCAGAACTGGGAAAAAATGAGAAATGCAATAGGTTTTAAGTAGGTCAAATGGAAAAGAATCAAAAATGGCAAGTCTGTGATAGGGCAGAATATGGGATACTTTAAATGACATGGTTGGAGGTGCAAAGCAAAAGGGAGTGGTAATGGGACAAGAAAAGAAACAAATGATGTGTCCCGAGGAGGTGTGAATGGAGAATAATGGACAACTGCCATCCAAAAGCAAAAACAAGAGAAAAACAAGATTAACTGCAAAACATGCAAAGAAGAGGAAACAAAATGGAGGCAGAGATTACAATCTGAAATTGTTGAACTCAGTGTTAAGTCCAGAAAGCAGGAAAGTGCCTAATTGAAAGATGAAGTGCTGCTCTTAACGTTTGTGCTGAGCTTCATAATATTACTGAATGTTGCTACATAAACTGCAGTTTTCAAATTGTGGGGAATTGGCTATTTAAATTGAATAGAAACCAGACATTGTGTGTTATTTTTGGCCCTTTTATAAAGAAGTTTCCATCACCTTATCACACAACAACTACAGCATACTCTTTACAATCACAACATTGAACAATGAGAAAACAACACAGAAATAAAGTATGCAATAAATTTTAATTTTCCTTACATCTTCCAGCAGTGCAAGAATATCAAATCTAAATGATTTTCACTCATGATAGGAAGTTATAATTCTAGACTCAAAAATTGCAAAATGATAATTTAATATTCACTCAAAAAACCTTTCCCCATCAATGTTACTACGGGGGAATTAACTCTTTCTATCAAGTATCAGAATCATAGAACAGGAGGAGGTCATTCAGCTCTCAAGCCTGTGTCACCATTCAATTAGTTCATGGCTGGTCTGTATCTTAACTCCGTTGACCCGCCTTGGATCTATAATGCTTTACACCTTTGCTTAGAAAAAAAATCTGCTGACATCAGTTTTGAAATGTTCAACTGACCTCCGAGCCTCAGCAGCTTTTTGAGTGAGAAGAGTTCTAGACTTCCATTGTGTGAAGAAGTGCTTCCTGACATCACCCCTGAACGGCTGAACTCCAGTGCTAAGGTTATGCCCTCTTGAGCTGGACTCCTTCCACAGAGGAAATGGGTTCTCGCCCCCTACCCTATCAAATCATGTTAAACAACTCAATTAGATCACCCCTTGATCTATACTCAAGGGAATGGTCCCTTCCAGCTGTCGGTTTCTGCCATTTATTTTACAGACCCATGCTTAATTTAGTTAGGTCTAGCCATCAACAGCAACTTGCTTTAAAATAACAACCATAATGTAGTACAACGTCCCAAGATGCTTCACAGGAGCACCATCAAACAAAATGGGACATGGAGCCATGTATGGAGGGGGACAGGTGACCAAAAGCTTGATCAAAGAACTAGGATATTTATTTATTCTTTCATGGGATGTGGCCCATTCCTAACTGCCCTTGAATCGAGTGGCTTACTAAGCCATTTCAGAGGGCAGTTGAGAGTCAACCACATTGCTGTGGGTCTGGAGTCAATTATCACAGGAAGTCTGATACTGGTCCACATATGGAGATATTGGGACAGGTGATCAAAAGCTTGGTCAAAGCTTGAGTTTAGCAGGTGTACTTATATTAGGTAGAGAGACAGAGAGGGAATTCCAGGGTTTCAGGCCTGAACAGCTGAACAGACTAATACCAATGGTTCAGTGATCAAAATCTGGATGCACAAGGGGCCCAAATTGGAGGAGTGCAGAACTCTCAAAAGGATTATTGGGCTGGAAGAGATTACAGAGATAGGTATTAAAGGAACAAGATGAGGGCAAGACTAAATTCCTCTAACCCACCTCCCTCAGCAACAGTGACAACATCAATAACACTGACTTCTAGATTATTTCTTTTTCAAATGTTCGCCCTCTGATCTCATAATTCCTTCCAATTAATATGTACTCAAGTATTGTCATATGAACAAGCTGCGTTAGCAACTCAAAATCCAAAGTCTTAAGGTTTATCTTTTTCTTAAAAAATGACTCAACAGTCTAGCTGTCTATGGTCACCAGTTCAACTGAGAAACTCACTCAGAAGAAATGACATTAGGCACAGGTATCCTTCATGTTGAAAGGGTAAATAGAAAATGTACACACCTAACATTGGTCTTTCCACAAGCTTCTGTTTTCGACAGTCAGCTCTGCGAAAGTTTGGAATGAGTATTAATCAGCTGTCAGGATGATTTATAGCACTATCCTACTCATTGATGCAGATCCTCAAGTTAAAATTCAGTCAGAGTCCACATCACTCTGGCATGGTGACAATACTTTTTTGAAGCTATGAACATGTTCCAGAATTTAATCAATTCGGCAGCAGAAGGATTACAAGACACTGTCCTTTTTTCTACTTTACTCAGAAGTGGGCTGGATTAGAACTCTGGCAGTAATCTCATTGGGTTTACAGTAGAATGCTGCTTTGCTGGAAGGCTGCCCTTAACTTTCTGAACACACAGCGACAGCATCCTATTCTGAAGTAGAAAGCATTATGACAGGTAGTTTCAATTGAGCACAAGTGTGCAGAAGCACAATGCACTCTGAAATCCATGCAAAGTCTCACTGAAGTTTCCACTGAAGATGTGTTTAACACACCCCACAAAAGCATCTCCTAATTGCCAAACACTCAAGTTTGAGAGTTCTTTTCTTTTTTATAAAAAAAAAGTTTGAATTAATTTGTTCCCACGGCAGGGAACTGGCAACCCTGAAAATTTATCTGGGTGTTTCAGTCGACTCCAAATAAACATGCAGCTGATACGATCGCAGAATGCACAGTCCATTCTGAAAGCATCAAATTCCTGACCCCCACCCCCACGAAAGGCTCCCAGTTATTGTGTTTGTAATGTTCAGCAGAGTAAGTACAAACCTCCCGCTGTCATTCTTCAGCCACAGCCAGCCGTACATTTTAGAAGTCTAACCAGTTCTGGGCAATGGAGTTATTTTTTAAATTCTGCCTCAATAAGACTAAATTGCTAAATGATCCAGTAAAAAGCCACAGCCGAGCAGTTTGCAACTGATAATCATTGGCTGGTCATTTACAGCAATCCCAGTGCAAGCATTAAGTGCCTGGACAAACTAGTCACACATTTATCAGAATGCAACTCAAGTAACTAAAATCCTCAAGCAAACAGTGAAACATTTATGGCCAGAGGCATTGCTTAGAAGCACAACTCGGACACATGTTACAAAACTCTGGGTGTGAATGGGGGAAGCCAACTACCTCGACACAGCTGGAAAAGTAAAGCTGTCCAGACAATTCTTATAGCTTTACAAATCACATGCATAAGCAAGGTGCCAGATAGGTCTGCTGCAAAATTTACTTAGCAGAATTAAAGCGGATATATTGTACAACCCTGTCGATAATTAACCCTGAATTTGCTGTGATGTTAGTAATTAAATAGCCAGCTATTACATAATGATCAAACATTCCAATACCTTAAATAAATTGGTAGAAATACGTAGGCAATGACAGTATAAATGGACTACATACTGCATGGAAACAACCTCATTCAGATTACACTTTCCCAGTTAATCTGCTTCAGTGTTCAGGAAAGAATATGAAAATCAGGTTGAGTTGTATGCAGTGTAAAGAAAGATTTGCATCAATATAGCACTTTTCACAACCACCAACACATCTCAAAGTGCTCTACAGCCAATGAAGTACTTTTGAAGAGTAGTCACTGTTGTAGGAAACACGGCAGCCAATATGTGCACAGCAAGATCACACAAACAACTTGATAACGGCTAGATAATCAGTTTTTGTAATGTTGTTTGAGGAATAAATATTTCCAGGACCCTGGGGATAACTCCTCTGCTCTTTTTCAAAATAATGTCTGGGGATCTTTCAGATTCACCCGAGCAGGCAGATGGGGTCTTGGTTTAATGTCGCATCTGAAAGATGACACCTCCGACAGTGCAGAACTCCCTCAGTACTGCACTGGATATCAGTCTTGATTTTTGTGTTCAAGCCCTGGAGTGGGACTTGAATCTGGGACCTTGCTGTGACTCAGGGGTGATACAGTCACCATCTGTCCCAATGCACATACCCACCCAATTTGATATCATATGCCCATGGTTTTAAATTTATCTAAGCTTAACATTGCTGGGAAAAGAAGGCAATATCACTCCCAATACAATCATCTCCCTCTCTTGCCGCTCCCCAGATTACCACACCCTCAACCCACCCAATGAATATATTGGAGAGGCCTTTCTCTAGATTACTATTGGAAACCAGAGCCAGATCTTCCACAGGCAAGCACATATTAACAATTTAAAGAACTCAAAACCTCGACAGGTGCATCAATCAATGATTACGCAACTCACTAGGAAATATTCATGTCGTCTACAGAAGCACATTATAGTATTGGCCAGTTTTTCAGGTTTTATGATATATTGCATTATAGGGACAATTAGAAAAGCTGGCATTTTCCAAAATAATACGACACAGCCACACGTTGCTGCTGAATGAGTCAGAAAACTTCATTAGCATAAAATTCTTCATGGCTTGCAATTTACTTTAATACAGCGTAGCCAAATTGGTGTGAAGTTTGGATTGAATCCCAAATGAAAAAAAGCAGGATTGGAATTGTTTACCCAGCATTTTGTAAAGACCTGAAGTGGACTGTTATAAAATTTATCTCACTCCATGGTCACTGATTGCCCCATTTCAGAATGACTATAGGAAATATGACATTTCTAGAGCCAATAGTTTACAGAAAAACAGAAGAGCACATCTCTGTCTTTTAGACACTGCTTGGTCTATAACTTAAAGGCAAATGACACAAGGTATATTCACAAACTAAACATATATTGTGTGTTTACTTGAAGATAGCAACAATTTCAAGCACATCTGTCTTTATTATGTGTTAACATGGAAAGCACTAGCTGTGGTGAACGCACATTTTTGTTCTATAGGCCCTCCAGGCTTCGTGGAATCTGGTTAACTGGAACTGGAGTATGTTAATTTCATGCAGAACCCTAATTTGTCCAATTGTATCAGCCTAGTTCAGTAGTAGCATTTCTTCGCATCCCGGTCACAAGATTCAGAGATTAAGCATTGTAGCAGGACTTGAAATCTCACATTCTAATCTGACACTTGTGGCTGTACAGAGGTACTGTTACATTCCCCTGGTGTCCTGGCCAGCAGTCCAGCCTGGATGAACAAGTGCGTGTAAGCTGTCTACTTACATAACAGCAGCGAGCTGTTATGTATTATGTTACATAACAGCTCACTGCTGTTATGAAGTGCTCCATGAGCTGTGAAACCTTCAAGGGCAACTTGAGGAGCACCATAAGCTCGTCTCACTCACTGAGTCTCAGTTACACTTACCATCCATGTTCAAGAAGACCCATGTTCACAGGGCAGACTGAAGACTTACATCTAAGCCTCAGATAGACAGACTGACCTAGTGCGAATAGCTCTCTGACCTTCTGCTCCCCAAAAATCAAAAGAGAAATTGCACCCCATTATTTTGTGACCAAGTACATTGGTTTCTAATGGATTGTCTTAGGAATAAGTGATATAGTCATTTTACTGCAACACAGAACAACAGCACAGTATATCATGCTCCTAAACATCAGCAATACGGATTGGTATGCCATCAGTATGTTACACTGACCTCAGCAGTTGCATAAGGAGATGTTAAGCGACGATCAGACATTTCTCTAGGTGGTGGGAAAAGAAGAAAAGAAGTCAAATTCAGATGTGCTCCCCTGGAGTCAATACAGAACAGGTCAAGATATGCCCTGCATGGATGAGGAGGATAGATAATGGAAGCGCTACCCTCAAATAATATGCTGAACGCAGAGAATGCATTACAAGACAGGAACTTGCTTGTGGCTATATTTTATTGGAAATGTTTCAGTTAGTTGTAGCTTCTTGAAAATGCCAAAAAACAACTGTACTGATCACTTAGAGCCTGAAATAGCTATACTGAGAACTAAGCTGGGAGGGGCCATCACACTGATTGTGTAAATGAGTGTCACCTTTTCATTCTCATCCATGTGCTAAAAAGCTGCCTTCCTTCCACACTTAATTCCTTTTACACCACACACTGGCTTTGAAAAACAGAAACTCACACACACCCACCAGTTTTTCACATCTCCACAACTTCTGCCACAACAAAACTTAATTCCATTTTAAAATTATTCATGTATGTGCACCATAAAATTCACACTCGAGCCAACAGCTTGATGAGATGAATATTTCCACTCATGTGTCAAATCATAAGTTACTGTAGGATTCATCAGTTGTGAGATACTGCATGTGAGGCTGCGATAATTCACAAAATGAGAACTTTCTGGTCATCTTCAAAAAGAGTAGAGGCATTCATCTCATGACACTGTTGGCCACAGCATGTCCGTGTTTGGACAACAATCAGCCACAAGGTAATCGGATTTTACAAATGGCAAGACATAAGGCAAAACAATGGCCTATGGCATTGGTTCTCAAACTTTTTCATCCACAGACCACTTAGGCAGGAGAAAAGGCTTATCTCACCCACTTTCACTTGCCACCATAAAAATGCTCATCAACATTCATGTGAAGAATGGTGCTGCTTTTGAGGAGATACCAATCAGGTGATGTCTGGTTCCAAGCTGGAGAGCTTCAGTCTCATGTCAGGGCCCAAAGTTCAGCTGATTCCTCTTTGTTGATAGCCGCACAAGTGTTGAAAATCCAATCTTGCAGTTGTATGTTGTGACAGTAATATAAATCACGTTTACAAAACTACTTCGCTGTTGCTCGCGCTTATGATGACTTGTGCTGCGCACTCGGAAGCCAGTCTGGTTGCGTGGCATCACACAAGTGGCGGCGATGAGGAGGGTCCTGGCCTGTTCTGTTGTCTGGCCCATGGCTGTGACTTTGCAAACCTGGAGGGCCATGCGGAGGAACCTTGCACACCATGCTTTGAGATCCACTGTCCTACCGTTTTACGAAGTTATATTTGCTTTTCCTTAATCAGACATAGTGGGGAGAAAAAAAAATTACTTATGTTGAAAAAAGCATCTTTAACAACAGGGGTGGAAGAGAGGAAAAAATTAAATGGAACTTCCTGAAGTATCAAATTAAACATTACAGCCACTAAATTAAACACTGATTGCCCAATTTTTTTAAGCAATTCAATGTTAGCTTTGGGCAATTGCTTTCAATTGTATCTTACACCTGTTAATCAAGTTCTTGAAAAGCACTTCTATATAGGAGAGAAGCGGGATAGATTGCTAGCAGAAATTAATTACAATTCAAGTATTTTGCTTTCACGTTCGCAGTGACTCTTAGTTACATAAACACTATGATATCCTCCTACCTAAGGAAAAAAATCAAATCTCATTAAAATAATTATATTTATGGTACAATCTACTGACCAACTGAATACTCCATGTAAAATAAGCCCCATTAAGGATACTGACCAGTATAATATATTCTTAACATCTTGGCTAAATGTTGGCTTACAACCTTCCCAAACTGAAGTCAACTGAGTAACCCAAATCAAGACATAACACTCACCTCGACTCCCTGACAATTTAACTCTTAAAAACAGCTTAAGCATTGCTGAAAAAAGGAGACTTACTGTCAAAGCTTTTAGTCTTGCACTCATCAGGACAATTTGCAAGACCAAATGAAAGTGGAACAACAATTTATACTGTCTGAAAAGAGTGCTGATTGGTTGGCAAGTGGACTCTAATTGGTAGAAGCGTTGCCATGCAGAATGCACCAGTTGATGGTGATTGACAACTGCCAAGCATTGTTTGAAATTTAAACCAGGCAGCTTGACTCTGATTGGTTCATTCCTCAGGGCAAAGCCATGACCAGCGAATGGCTGTCACTTATTTTGTTTAGCTAAAACTGACGCAGTGTGTGTACATGTTCATTCTGTCTGCAAACAAGGCCCCGTGTATTAATATATATAGCTTGCAGTATACGCAAATGCCCAACACGGCCTCACCCCCAAGTGACAACCTAAACAGCTTAAACATAAAATCAAACAGGAAAAGTTAAGGCTGCACAACCAGTGCCAACTGACCCAAGATGCGGCTTCCAATGTCCATGTTTAATGCACATCAAACAAAATTAACTCTGCCTGAGCTGTATGTGCTGGCAAGATCTTTGTTACAGAAGTCTACTGTACAATCCACAGCTTTGTTTGTGCATAGGCGATCATTTGGAAAGTACTAACCTTAAACTTGCAACTGTCTCCCTGCCCCCTGCCTTCAACAATGCCTGCAATTTCATCGATCTGAGGTTTTTTTAAAAAAAACAATTGCCTGTTGTAAAAATGACAGCATTTTTTCTTTGATGACACCCTGTCCCTCGTCTCTAGCACTGTTCACTTTCAAAGTTTTAAATCAGGAATGTAATGAGACCAGATGCCATATGCAAGGTGTCTGGTAACTGGCAGGTGGCAGTGGTATTGGGTTATCAGCAGTTGAAACTGCACAGAAACTAGATACAATTTAAATGACTCAGTAATATACAGACTGCAAGATACGATCGTATCATGCCTTGGTTCAGGTTACTGCACACACAAACACCACAACCCTTCACTTAGCTTCTTTGTGACATTCTGATCATCATGACCCAGACACGAAATAAACATAGTTTATAAACCTGTTAATGGGGCTGTTGTGATAGCCAAAATGGGATGCAAGTGATTTAATTAGCACTTCATCATTCAGAGAGGGTTTTTGAAGCTCAAGCTGGCACCTCGGATAGTCAAAACTGCGAGGATATAATTAGCCATTTTGTCTCATGAAACACTGCACTTGTAAGTCTACAGAAATGTAGCACTTGATTTAATTTCTTTTAAAAAAGGGAATGACAAAGACTCCACTCCCACCCCCAATCCAATACTGTCAAGCTTCAAGTTAACTCCATTTCATTGAAGACATTCTAATCAGCTTCCAACATATTTTAGCAAAAAGATACAGTGCTGCTTGGATGTACAAGCAGCCCCACTTCAGGATCCTCACTAGAACACTAACTTTATCCAAACATTTCTGCTCCACAGATTGAGTTGGGTCGTAAAGATTTATTTGACTTGCATC
The DNA here is from genome assembly GCF_017639515.1 of Carcharodon carcharias. Classification (NCBI taxonomy): domain Eukaryota; kingdom Metazoa; phylum Chordata; class Chondrichthyes; order Lamniformes; family Lamnidae; genus Carcharodon; species Carcharodon carcharias. The sequence goes on from NC_054470.1 coordinate 109,340,739, forward strand.
CACCACAGCAATTAATGAAGCCAGTTCATCAACACAAGAATAATAAATGGTTGACAACATGTTACAAAGCAGTAATTCAACTGAATGGGTTGGACAGAGCCAAAAACCGTGAGAGCACAGTCCAGTTTATAATGATCCAAACAACTGCACGATCAGAATACCGTTTAAACTCAGTGCCAGACATTTCTATTTTTTTTCTTTATTCTTTCATGGGATGTGGCATCGCTGGCATGTGTTGCCCATCCCTAATTGTCCCTGAACAGAACATTTCAGAGGGCAGTTAAGTGTCAACCACATTGCTGTGGGTCTGGAGTCACATGTAGGACAGCAAATTTCCTTCCCTAAAGGACATGAGATAACCAGATGTGTCTTTACGACAATCAATGATAGTTTCATGATCACCACTGCTGAGACTAGCTTTTATATTGCAGATTTTATTAATTGAATTTAAATTCCACCAGCTGCCATGGTGGGATTTGAACCCATGCTCAGTCCAGTGACATTACCATTATGCCACTGTCTTCCCATGTAGGGCGGCAGACACAATGGTTCTATCCTCTATGAGGATATGAGCTTGTACCCACTGTACATCTACGCTCAGTGTTCATTCATCCAATTAACAAATTTAACAAATAAACCAAAACACCACGGTTTCCCCCTTTTTTGGTTATGTGAAAAGTGCCTCGAGGGCAGTTAGAAGTAGTGATGCTGGTGAAAGGATTATAAAGACGACAGCATTGTGAACTTGAATGTGTCTGTAACATCACTCGACCAATCCTGAAGTAATAACAGTCCTTGGTCAGTGCTGCCCAACTAGAAGAAATTATATATTAAAGTCTAAAAGGCAATTGATTTTTTTTGCAGAAGGCTCTGGTCTGAAGTAAGTCATACTAACTAAACCACATGATTGCTGTCACATGCCAGGATTTTCAGTCAGGGAAGCAAGGAACATTCCAGTGTACTTGCATCAATGTCCTGTTGTCACTGTTGAATAACAAATTTTTAACATTAGTTCTTTCCTGGAATCTGGAAAATGTTTCCTCTCCATTGGTTGTAGGCTACCTCCATGAATAGTTTGCTTTGATAAGCTATAGATCATTACCATTCTGTCTCTTAGCTACAAATCACGCTTGGTAACTTAATCCTTTTAAAGCTGTGAAAATAAGACTTTAGTGCAGTTAGTAGGAAGGATACACTGAAGAACAAATTTATTGTGGCCTACACCTTTTCCACACCAATAACCATTTTCAACAATTCATAATGTGTATTATTGGAATCTAGTCTATTAATTGTTTGCTGGTTTCAATATTAAAAGACACTAAATGTTTGAGCTAGTTTGTTGGAGCAGTAGGTAAATGTCTCAAGATGGGCACTGAGCCACACAGATCAGAAAAGGCTTGAATTCACAGTCAAGCTTAGTTAGCTATCTTTAGGGCAACTTGTAAGGTATTATAACATTTGCCTGACTGTCACCAAGCTAGGAGTAATAATGGGAACCTCAACCTACCCCAGTTCTGTAACTTCTTCCAGTCTTGCAACCCTGCAAATCTCAGTGTTTCTCGAATTCTGGCCTCTTGGTTTTTGCAAATTCTCAGTGCTTCTCCATTAGTGGCTCTGCCTTTAGCCATCAAGGCCCTAAGCTCTTGAATTCCCTCCCTAAACCTCTCTCTCCTCAAACTTATCTCTTTGACTAGTTTTTGTTGCCTGTCCTAATATTTCCTTATATAGATCATTGCCAAATTATATTTGATAAGGCTCGAATGATGCACCTTGGAATATTTTACAACATAAAAGGCACTACAATATTAGAAGCTTTGGCAAACAATAAAGATTCAATCTTAAAATAACTGTCTAAGCACTTGTTTAACAATGACCACATCCCTTGATTTTAGAAAACCAGAGCTCTATACATTAAACAAACTTAAGCACAGCTCTGCTTTCTAGACTTCCAGCTGTTGCTGATGTTTTGGAAGTTAGGAAAAATCTCCTATCCTGTGAGCTTGTTTCCATCAATACAACCTGAAAGGTAAACCAGCACAGACATGGTCAGGATGACCTGAATGGTCTCCACGTTGTAAATTTTCAATGATTTCTATGGTCTGCGGGACCACTTTTAAAGTTTCAAAACTTTACTTCTGCACTGACTGCAACCAATGCACTAGAAATAACACTGAATATATATACAAGCATGGATGATCTCGCAGCCATGCAAACACCGTACATCAGCATAGGACAGCATTAGTAAAGTGAGAGAACACAAAATGTTGAGTGATCAAATGAGCAGACTTGTCTTAATTAATGACTATCAAAATTGTGCATTTTAAAATTGCTTTTCAATTGCAAATTGAATGCTCTCTTAAGGAGAGAGCTTTGTGAATAAGCATGCTTTCCCAAGATATAGTTAGTTATCGATTAACGTGGTCCAAGTGCTCCATACAAATTAAACTATAACCATTCAAGGTATAAATTGCAAAGGACACAGTGCGTCAGATACAGGCTCACATCCTGCACAGGTCAATGGTCATTAAACAGGCTGCACTGATGCACTGTTTTACTTCCCCAACAGCAATTCAGCTAGAATTGAAGATGCATTAAAAATATAGGTATTTTGTCCATATGTAGGCTGCAGGCAGCTGTTACCACGCAATGATCACAATGAGTAGGAGGTTGCCGGGTGATATTAATGGCAGTCAAAATAAAGTGATTACTAATTTGTCACTTGAATTCTCCAATGAGAATGCCATCTTGTACTCAATATCTGCCCCGGCCCACAAACACAGAAGCAGATACCAATGTGAAAATTGACAGCCAGGACACAGTTGTCTTCTAGATAATCAAGTTTATCAACAACAATTTGCATTTATATAGCACCTTTAATACAACAAAATTTCCCAAGGCGCTTCACAGCAATGTTATCAAACAAGACAAGATTCAACACTTGAGTCGCATATGGCGATATTAAGACAGGAAACCAAAGGCTTGATCAAAGAAGTAACTTCTATGGGGCATCCTACAGGAAGAGAGAGAGGAGTGGAGGCATTGAGGGAGGGAACTCCCAGAGCTTAGGGCCAAGGCAGCTGAAGACATGGTCGTCAATGGTGGAGCGATTAAAATCGGGGAATGCACAAGCAGTCAGAATTGGAACAGCACAGAGAACACGGAGGGTTGTCATGCTGCTGCAAGAGGCTAGAGATCGGGGGAGGGGCGAGGACATGAAGGGATTTGAAAACAAGGATAAAAATTCTAAAATTGCGACCTTGCCAGAGTGAGAGCCAATTTAGGTCAGTAAGCACAGGTGTGATGGGTGCAAGTTAGCATATGAGTAGCAGAGTTTTAGATGACCTTAAGTTTAAGTGGGGTGGAAGATAGACCCAGCCAGGAGTGCATTGGAACAGTCAATTTATCAAATGACTAGTTCTGTTACTGATCTGAAGTCTCAGGTTCAATCCATGTCTGCACTATTAGCTTATCTCACTTAGGGACTGCAGTGGGGTTGCAAATGGCTTTAAAACCACAGATGCAGAGAGGGAGATGCCAGATTTACTCCCATGGTCACTTTCCAGAAGACAGTGGCAATACAGAAAAAAAACACGATTGGGCTAGCTATGGTACCTTTCTTCTACCACATTCAAATGACTCACTGACATGCAATATGACCACCATGTGAACAAAGGTGACACTTTATATGGAACTACTATCCCAGCAAGAGATCAACTACTTTAAAAGAGGGAGTGGAGGAAAGGCTGGTTGGGAAATGGCTTCAAATTCCCACTTGTAAGCAAGAATCAAAACTAGAAGCCATGAATACAAGATAGTTACCAATAATTAAATGGAAAGCTCAGGGAAAAAAAAAATTCTGTACACAGAGACATTGTGGAACTCGCTACCAGGTCGAGCAAATGAGGCAAATAGAATACCTGCATTTAAGGAGAACCAAGACAAACATGAGGGAGAAAGGAATAGAAGGATTTGTTGATGGAGTTAAATGAAGTCAGATGGGAAGCAGCTCATGTGGAGAAACCGGTGGTCTGAATGCCCTATTTCTGTGCTGTGCATTCTATGTAATTCTATGCAAATCACTGCAGTGTTATCACGACAAACTGACTGGGTAGTAATCTGCAGCTGATTGTAAGAAAATGTATTAATATCAATATGCTGAAAACAGCATGAGCTGCGTGTTTTTGAGATTGTATAAACACAGAGCACATGCAGCATACCAGTTCCCATTTGCAACAATATTCAAATTCCAGATTAATATTTGCCCACACTGCACAATGGGCAACACATCCTTAGCTGCAGTGACAACAAAAATTAAGCACCACTTGTTAAACACACAGACATCTGATAAATTCGGCCAGGTTGTGCTACATATTATCATTGGCAGTAGCAAACTGAAGGATTGGTTGGAAGGTGCTGTCACATTCAAACGCGGGTTTGCTGGACTGTGGAGTATTTTTTTTAAAAACTTCTCTTTGTCCAAACAACTGATTAAAACTTAATAATAAGGATTTTCAGAGTATGAAACTCCCACCACTGAACTGCACCACCCCCCACTGACCCCCACCAACACACACCCGTATGAGCTGTTTATTACTCCAGTTTTTAAATTTGCTTCTTTGCGAAAGTCCCAGGTTACTTCTGTAAGCTCCTGTTTTTGAACTATCCAAAAGTCAGGTCTAACTTTCCAACAACTCTCACAATTATCAGAATAATATCTGCAGCATAATGGACAAGAAAGACACTGGCACTCATCGTCAAAATGTCGATGGGCAGTGATGCCATGTTGAGGTGAGTAAATAACATTTTAACAATCCACTGAAATCATAACGGCATACATATCAACAGAGTTTCTATCTATCTATCACCAGACTTGGCTGCAAAAATAGAAGCTGAAGTAATATTACTGACCAATGGCTTTAATTATTAATCCATGGTTTCAGGAGGGATGCACAACAGTCCTCGATGGATTTATAGTTTGCGTCCTACCATATACCCAAATGCCTACTTTCGTATAGCTTGTACACTCTGTATAATCATGGTTAATTTTTTTTAAAATGTAGTTGAATCTTGGCACAGGACTGAGCACACTTGCAGAAAAGCCAATACTATTCAAGGTTTGGCAATCAACCAGCATGTGTCAATATAAAATTCAAGATTATGTTGTTTGCCTGTTCTACTGAGCATTCTGGTGCTGCAAAGAGCTTGTACTGAAATGCAGTAGACATCAAACAACATTTCTGTGGTTGCTGGAAATCAAGAGGTAAAACTTAACCAGTTTTGCAGATAATACTAGGAGAGGAAAATAAAGCAAGCATGCTAAAAGTTTCTGATCTTGCAACACAGAAAATGGTGAGGATTTAACTTATGAAAAAATATAATTACAGATGAAGTCAAGTCAATTTCTCAAGTTCAGCACACAATTAAAGGAACAAATTCACCACTGACTTAATGTAATTAGAATTCTCCCTTGCTCACTCATTTTTCACAGATTGCAAACCTTTTACCCTCGCAGGTCAAATTAAACAATTTTCTAAAGAGTAATGCTATGTATTTCTACTCTCCAATACCAATTTCATGCTGAACAAAGGTTTCCCAAGTAGTGATGAACAGCCCTTGGTTTCTACAGTGTTCAGTTATTCAGTCAAATATTGCCAGCCACAGTTCATTGAGATAAAAGTAGCCATTTCCCACATCATAAACTATGTTTACAGAGGAAAGAGAAAATTACTTCTGTAGATTGTCGCATTGTTAATTTAAACCGAATATTCAAATGTCAGCCAGATCAGGAAAATACAACAAAAAAAAATTAATGTCTACTGAGACATTTTGTCATGTTGCATGCACATGTTAACTGGGATCTGGATTTGCTCAGCATGTGAACATATTCACCAGGGGCGGAATCTTCCCTGTGCGGGGACGGGCCCAACATGCCGACGTGTAAAGTAATGCGCAATAACATCAGGCGTGCATTCCGACATCATTGTGATATTTCATTCAGCGGGCGCGCAGCCGACTATTAAGGCCATTAAGAGATTAATTAAAGTATTTAACAACGCTGCACGTCCAACCTTAAGGTTGGTAGGCAGCAAAAAGCCCAAGCAGCCATCGCATTTTTCAGGAAACCTCATCCATGGGCAGAAGCTTTTATAAAATAAATAAATTTTCCAACCTTTACAAACATGCCCCAATTCATGTGCCTCTGTCACATGGGGGGGGACATGTTTAAATAAATCATTACATAAGTTTTGAAACTGTTTTATTACCTATTCAATCTCCCCGAGGCAACTCCGTCCCTCAGGAGATTGCTGCGCTCTTTTGCGCACATGCGTGAAAGAGCGCAGGCCCGGACTCTCCCTCCTCCCCCAGTCCGCACAGGTGCTACCGGCTGCATGTTATGCTGGGCGGGCCTTAATTGGCCCATCCATGTAAAATGGCGAAGCGCAGCCCACAATCGGCTCCATGCCCGCCCCCACCTGCCCACCATAGGAAAAATCCAAGCCAGGTGTGTGTGCGTATGTACAGAGAGGCCATGTGCACAAGCAGTGTGTACATGCATGTGTACATAAACACACACGCACACAATCCATTCTAGGCCTCTCTCAATATTCCAGTCTCTGACTGTCTGTGCGTACAGACTGTGTATATATCTAGTCAGTGTATTGTGATCAGTTTTGTTGTCTGTGTAGACAACAGTGTGCAGTTTTTACTATTTATGCACCCCTGATATGTGTTTATTTATATATAATGTCTTCCTTTCCATTTTTCCTATTTTGTGGGTGTATACAACAGTCTATGTGGATCATAAATTAAAAGTATATGTACATATATGTATATTTTATATATATAATATATACCTATATTTGTCTGTCTCTCTGCTCTTCTTAAACAAAAACAGAATTACCTGGAAAAACTCAGCAGGTCTGGCAGCATCGGCGGAGAAGAAAAGAGTTGACGTTTCGAGTCCTCATGACCCTTCGACAGAAATTCTGTTTTTGTTTTGGATTTCCAGCATCCGCAGTTTTTTTGTTTTTATCTCTGCTCTTCTTATTGTGTATATATTTTTTATATATGGAAACTGCACGTATATATGTATAAATGTGTATATTATCTATACTAGACTCTCTGCTCTCCCTATTGTGTGGGTATATACAGAGTGTATGTAAATTTATACATAAACAGTATATATATTACATGTGAAAATATTGTCAATCAGTCTCTCTCCGTGCCTCTTACTGTGTGGGTATATTCAGTGTGTGTAGATTATATATGAACATTATGCAAATTAAATCCCATTATTTAAAGAAAGGAGGGAGGGGGAAAATGGGAAATGACAGACCTGTTAGTCCAACATCAGTGATAGAGAAAATGCTACAATCCACTATAATAGATGTGATAATCAACATTTAGAAAATAATGGTAGGATTGGGTTGAGTCAACATGGATTTCTGAAAGGGAAATCATGTTTGACAATGTGTTGGAACTTTTTGTGGGTGTGACTAGCAGAATAGATAAGGGGGAACCAGTAGATGTCATGTATTTGGATTTTTAGAAGACTTTCTATAAGGTCCCACACAAGAGATTAGTAAACAAAATTAGAGAACATGAGATAGGGGATAATAAACTGGCATGAACTGAAAATTGGTTAACCAACAGAAAACAGAGAATGGGGATAAACAGGTCATTTTCAAGTTGGCAGGCTGTGACTAGTGGGGTACTGCAAGGATCAGTGCTCGGGCCCCAGCTGTTCACAATCTATATCAATGATTTGGATGTGGGGGCCAAATGTAATATTTCCAAGTTTGCTGATGACACAAAGTTAGGTGGGAATGTGAGTTATGATGAGGACGTAAAGAAGCTTCAAGAGGATTTAGAAAAGCTAAGTAAGTGGGCAAGAACATGGCAGAAAGAATATAATATGAAAAAATGTGAAGCAATCCACTTTGGTAGGAAAAGCAGAAATGCAGAGTATTTCTTAAATGGTGAGAACGGAAGTGTTGATGTCCAAAGGGACTTGGGTGTCATAAGAACTTACAAAATGGGTGAAGTAGGCCATTTGGCCCCTAGAGCCTGCTCCGCCATTCAATAAGATCATAGCTGATCTGTTAGTGCTTCAGGTTCTACATTCCCATGAACCCCCAGATAATCTTTGATTCCCTTTCCTAACAAGAATCTATCAACCTCTGCCTTAAAAATATTCAGTGACCCCGCTTCCACTGGCTTCTGAGGCAGAGAGTTCCAAAGTCGCATAACCCTCAGAAAAAAATTCTCCCCATCCCTGCCCTATAACGGTGACCCCTAATTTTAAAATAGTGCCCCCTTGTTCTGGACTGACCCACAAGAGGAAACATCTTTTCCACATCCACCATGTCAAGAACATTCAGGGTCTTACATATTTCAATCAAGTCACCCACTCTTCTTAACTCCAGTGGAAACAAGCCCAGCCTGTCCAACCCATCCTCATAAAACAACCTGCTCACTCCAGGTATCAATCAAGGTAAACCTCCTCTGAACCACCTCCAACGCATTTACTTTCTTCCTTATATAAAGAGGCCAAAACTGCACACAGTATTCAAGATGCGGTCTCACCAATGCCCTGTATAAATGAAGCACAAATCCTTACTTTAATGTTCAATTCCTCTTGTAATAAAGGATAGCATTCCATTAGTCTTCTTGATTACTTGCTGTATCTGCATACTAACTTTTTGTGACTCATGCACTAGAACACCCAGGTCCCTCTGCACCTTAGAATTCTGCAGTCATTCTCCGGTTAAGTAATACTCTGCTTTTTATTCTTCCTGCCAAAGTGAACAACTTCACATTTTCCCACATTATACTCCATCTGCCAGATTTCTGCCCACTCATTCAACTTATCTTTATCTGTCTGCAAACTCCTTATTTCTCCTTCACAACACTTTCCTACCTATCTTTGAGTCATCTGCAAATTTAGCTACCATGTCTTCGCTCCCTTCACCTTAATCAATGATGTAAATTGTAAAAAGTTGAGGTCAAGCACAGATCCCTGCAGGACCCCAATAGTCTCATCCTGCCAATCAGACAAAGACCCATTTATTCATACTCTGCTTTCTGCCAGCTAGCCAATCCTCTATCCAGGCTAATATGTTACCCCCTACTCCATGAGTTTTTATTTTCTCCAAGGCTGAATGGCATTTATTTTAATGCAAGGTGTCTTGCGAGTAAGGCAGATGAGTTGAGGGTGTTGATTAACACATGGAGATATGATATCATTGTGATCACTGAGACATAGTTGAGGGAGGGGCAGAACTGGCAGCTCAATATTCCAGGGTATAGAATCTTCGAATGAGACCCAGTTTGGGGGGGGTGGGGGGTGTGTGTGTGTGTGTGTGTGTGTGTGGGGGGTGGTGTGTGGGGGGTGGTGTGTGTGTGTGTGTGTGTGTGTGTGTGTGTGTAAAGAGGTGTCGCAATATTGATCAAGGAGTCAATTACTACAATGAGGGATGATATCTTAGAAGGTTCCTCAAATGAGGCCATATGGGTAGAACTCAAAAGCAAAAAGGGGACAATCACATTGTTGGGAGTGTACTATAGACCCCCAAACAGTCAGAGAGAGATAGAAGGGCAGATATGTAGGCAACTCTCAGAGAAGTGTAAAAACAATAGGGTAATAATAGTAGCGGATTTCAACTTCCCACTATTAACTGGGATAGACAAAATATGAAAGGCTTAGAGGGGGCAGAATTCTTAAAATGTATGCAGGAGAGCTTTTTAAGTTAGCACATTGAAAGTCCTACAAGAGAGGGGCGGTGCTGGGCCTAGTTTTAGGAACAAACCGGGCACATGGTAAAAGTCTCAGTAGGGGAGCATTTCGGTGATAGTGACCATAACTCTAAGATTTAAGGTAGTTATGGAAAAGGACAAAGGTAGACCAGAAATAAAGGTTCTGAGTTTGGGCATGGCCGATTTTAATACAATAGGACAGGATCTGGCCAAAGTGGACTGGGGGCAGCTACTTGTAGGAAAATCTACATCAGAGCAGTGGGAGTCATTCAAAAAGGAAATAGTGAGAGTGCAGGGCCAAAATGTTCTCGTAACGGTGAAGGGTGAGACCAACAAGTCCAGAGAACCCTGGATATCGAGGAATGTACAGAATTGGATAAGGTAAAAAAGAGAAGCTTATAGTAGATAGCAAGGGCTCAAAACAATGGAAACCCTAGAGGAATACAGAAAGTGCAAGGGGTTACTTAAAAAGGAAATTAGGAGAGCAAAGAGGGGGAATGAAAAAAACAGAGGCGGGTAAAATAAAGGAAAATCCAAAGGGGTTTTATAAGTGTATTATGGGCAAGAGGATAGCCAGGGGAAGAGTAGGACCAATCAGGGACCAAAGTTGCAATCTGTGTGAGGAGCCAGAAGATGTAGGTGAGGTTTTAAATGAGTACTTTGCATCTGTATTTACTATAGAGAAGGATGATGTAGGCATAGAAATCAGGGAGGGGGACCCTGATATAGCTGAACAAATTAGCATCAAGAGGGTGGTGGTATTGGCGATTTTAGCAGGCTTAAAAATGGATAAATCCCCAAGTTCAGAAGAGATGTATCTCAGGCTGCTGTGGGAGGCAAGGAAGGAAATTGCAGGGGCCCTGACATTAATTTTCAAATCCTCTCTGGCCACAAAAGAGGTACCAGAAGGCTGGAGGGCAGCTAACGTGGTTCCATTATTCAAGAAGGATGGTAGGGATAAGCCAGGGAACATAGGCCAGTGAGTTTGACATTGGTGGTAGGGAAACTTTTGGAAAAAAACTGAAGGACAGAATTAATCTCCACTAGGCGAGGCAGGGGTTAATCAGCATGGCTTTGTCAGGGGGAGATCATGTCTAACAAATTTGATTGAATTTTTCGAGGTGGTGACTAGGTGTGTAGATGAATATCCTGCTACAAGTGCCTTATTAATGAAATCTAGCAATTTGCCTATTACAGACATTAGTCCAAGTGGCCTATAGTTTCCCACTTTCTGTCTCCCTCCTTTCTTGAATAAAGATGTTACATTATCTACTTTCCAATCCACTGGGACCCTTCCAGAATCTAAGGAATTTTGGAAGATTATAACCAATGCCTCTATTATCCATGCAGCCACTTCTTTTAAGATCCTAGGATGCAGACCGTCAGGTCCTGGGGATTTGTCAGCCTTTAGTTTCATTTGCTTTCCCAGCACCTTTTTCCTCATTATGGTGACAGTTTTAAGTTCCTCCCCCCACCATTCATCTTTTGATTTTCAAATAGCTTTGCAAACTTTTCTAAGTCCTTCACAGTGAAGACAGGCACAAAATACCAGTTCAATACCTCCAACATTTCCTTGTTTTCTATATCAACAGGAGTTTAGAAGAATGGGAGGTGATCTTATTGAAACATATAAGTTCCTGAGAGGACTTCCCGGTATCTACCTTATGAAGATCCTTCCACTTGTGGGGAGAGCAGAACTATAGGACACAGTTTAAGAATAAGAGATTCCCCTTTTAAGCCTGAGATGAAGAGATTTTTTTCTCTCTCAGAGGGTCATAGCTGTGTGGAATTCTCTTCCCCAGAAAACAGTGGAGGCAGGTTCATTGACTTCACACCTGGCAGAGTTAAACAGGGTTATGAGGGGTAGACAGGAAAATAGAGTTGAGACCACAACCAGATCAGCCATAATAGTAGAGCAGGCTCAAAGGGCCAAATCGCCTACACCTGCTCCTAAATCCCATTGTCTATCAGTCTCTCTCTGCTCATGCTATTGTGAGTATATACAGTGTGCACAGATTATAAACAAACAGTATAGAGTATATTGTCCATCAGCCTCTCTATGCTCCCCCAGTGTTCATAGATTATATATAGACAGTATATGATATTGTCTATTAGTCTCTCCCTGCTCCCCTATCAGAGTGTATACAAATTATTCGGAAGCAGACAATATCATATATAATCTATACTGTTTACATATAATCTATACACACTGATAGGGAGAGCAGAGAGAGACTAATGGTGTAGATTAGATATGATGTTGTCTATCAGTCTCTCTCTACTCCCCCTATCAGAGTGCATATAGATTATATATAAACTATATAGATTATATACGATATTATCTATTGTGTGGCCGCTTGGATGGGACTGCGCAGACTCGGAGTCAATCGGGGCAGCGAGTGAAAACAAAACGAGACACACAAAGACAACACAATAATAATGCAGAATGAATCATGATGATCCTGGAGCCGGAGCGAGGGGCCTGTCATCCCGATGGGGATGAGGGGATGGTGGGAGAAGAAGCGGCCCCCGGCCTCAGGCGGTCCCGCTCCCCGAGTCCTAGCCAGCGGTTCCCGCACCCACCTGCACCTCGGCCTCCATAGGAACAGCACGGCGGCCCCGACTCCACTCTCACTCTCTGCCCGGTGAGTGAGAGCGAGGGAGCCGCCAGCGCGTGGACTTCCCCCGATGTTAATCCCGAGCCCGAGCGCGGCCTCTCGGGGGACCCGATCACCCACCGTCACCGTCAACCGCCGCCGCTGCGTTTTGTTTTCCCCGAGGGGCGGAACGGAAGACGAGGGCTCGGTGGTTCACACGGAGCCTTCGCACCGACACCGGAAATAAACACTAGTAGGGACCGGAAGTGCAGCAACAAATGGCTTCCTCGCCCCCGACCCTTCACCCGAACGCGTCCGCGCTCTCCGTCTTGCTTGTCCTGCGCCTGCGCGCACTCATTACCTAGGTAGCTGTTCTGTGCCTGCGCACGTTCCCCAACCTGGAACTGGTACTGCGGCTGCGCGCCCTCACCGCCTTGTAACCGACACTGTGCCTGCGTACATTCACGTCCCTGGAGCTCGCGCTGGCCCCGCCCCTTTCAATGTAGCAAGTTGGCAGTGGCATTGCAGTGAAAATTTTGCCTTTTATAATGCACCACCGGTTTGTCTCTACTTGCAAATGCAACAAGGGATCTTGCAATAATTCAATTCATTTTAAAGAAAAAAAATTTATCATTGGGAAAGCTCGCCCTCTTTCGGGGACATGAGTGAATTGCCCTTACCCCAAAAACTATATGTTAAAATAGGGCGAGATCGAGTTGGTCTTCTTATAACACCTGTAAGAGGAAAGTATCAAACAAAAACTATAAAGTGTCCTTCTTTTGAATAGTACATTCTATCCTATGATTCCAGGTTAATTTTGGTATGAATCATGCAACCTTCATGTCTCTAAGTTTTCCCTCTCCATTGTTCCATGAAGGGTTTGTCTTGTTGGTTGAAGACATTGAAGGCAATTAAACGACTTCAACAACAAAAACAAAACATTAAGCTTCTGCACTTCCATATTCTTCCCAATATCCAGCGCCATGAGCTGCACTGGCACCAGTCACGAAAGGCAGTACACCTTTATATACCTATAAGAACTAGGAGGAGTAGACAATTCAGCCCCTCGAGCCTGCCCCACCATTCATTACGATCACGGGCCAGCACATCCTTCCTGAGATACGGGACCCAAAATTGCTCACAATATTCTAAATGTAGTCTGACCAGAGCCTTATAAAGCCTCCACAGCACATCCCTGCTTTTATATTCTAGTCCTCTTGAAATAAATGCCAACATTGCATTTGCCTTCCTAACTACTGACTCAACCTACAAGTTAACCTTAAGAGAATCCTGGACTAGGACTCCAAAGTCCCTTTGTACTCCAGATTTCTGAATTCTCTCCCCATTTAGAAAATAGTCTATGCCTCTATTCTTCCTACCAAAGTGCATGACCTCACACTTCCCCACGTTGTATTCCATCTGCCACTTCTTTACCCATTCTCCTAACTTGTCTAAATCCTTCTGCAGCCTCCCCACCTCCTCAATACTACCTGTCCCTCCACCTTCGTATCATCTGCAAACTTAGCCAGAATGCCCTTAGTTCCTTCATCTAGATCATCTATGTATAAAGTGAAAAGTTGTGGTCCCAACACTGATCCCTGCGGAACTCCACTAGTCACCGGCCGCCATCCTGAGAAGGACCCCCTTATCCCCACTCTCTGCCTCCTGCCAGACAGCCAATCTTCTATCCTTGCTAGTACCTTGCCTCGAACACCATGGGCTCTTATCTTACTGAGCAGCCTCCTGTGCGGCACCTTGACAAAGGCCTTCTGGAAGTCCAAGTAGATATCAATTGGCTCTCCTTTGTCTAACCTACTCATTACCTCCTCAAAGAATTCTAACAGATTTGTCAGGCATGACCTCCCCTTGTTGAAACCATGCTGACTTTGCCCTATTTTATCGTGCACTTCCAAGTATTCTGAAATCTCATCCTTAATAACGGACTCTAAAATTTTACCAATAGCCGAGGTCAGGCTAATCGGCCTGTAATTTCCCATCTTTTGCCTCATTCCCTTCTAAAACAGGGGGGTTACATTAGCGATTTTCCAGTCCTCTGGGACCCTCCCTGACTCCAGTGATTCCTGAAACTTTACCACTAACACCTCCACTATCTCTTCAGCTCTCTCCTTCAGAACTCTGGGGTGTAATCCATCTGGTCCAGGTGATTTATCCACCTTCAGACCTTTCAGTTTTCCTAGCACCTTCTCCTTGGTAATGGCCACCGTACTCACCTCTGCCCCCCGACTCTCTTGAACTTTGGGGATGTTACTTGTGTCTTCCACCGTGAAGACTGATGCAAAGTACCTATTCAGTTCCTCCGCCATCTCTTTGCTCCCCACTACAACTTCTCCAGCATCATTTTCCAGCTGCTCAATGTCCACTTTTGCCTCTCTCTTACCCTTCGTATATCTAAAAAAAACTCTTGCAATCTTCTTTTATATTACTGGCTAGTTTACCCTCATATTTAATCTTCTCCCTCCTTATTTCTTTTTTAGTTGTCCTCTGTTGGTCTTTGTAGGCTTCCCAATCCCCTGGTTTCCTACTGCTCTTCACTATGGCCAATGGCGGAACCAGTGGCTTTTCAGTGGTGGTGGACCTTCAAGGGAGAACGGCTGTTTACAGACAGAGGATCTTTCAGGAAGAGGACTTGCGTTTCCTTTAAGCACATATGAGGAAGACAACAGGAAACCATCTCATGTATTCTTTTCCATGGTCATATTGCTCATTGAAATGGAAAATGGGCGTCTCTTTGGAACCACTGAAGAGGAAAGCACAAGACTGCAATGAGCAGAGGACCTGCCTTTAGGCTGACCATCTCCATTGCATCTGGTCTGATGATGCAACCTGCCACAACAGCTCTTTAGACATCTTCCTTTTTCCTCAACTGAGCATTCCCCTCCATTGTAACAGGGCCCTCAGCCATACCAAACCCATTTCTTGTACTTCTGCTCTCAACCCTTCCCCTCCCTCCCAGGACCACGATAGGGTTCCCCTTGTCCTCACTTTCCATCCCAACAGCCTCCACATTCAAAGGATCACTTTCTGCCATTTTCACCTCCTCCAGCATGATGTCATTGCCAAACACACCTTTCTCTGCCCTCCCCTGTTGGCATTCCAAAAGGTACCAATCCCTCCACGACACCCTGGTTCACACCTCAGTCACCCTCAACACCATGTCCCCTTCTCACAGCACCTTCCAATGCAATCACAGGAGCCCTGCCCTTTCACCTCCTTTGTCTTCACCATCCAAGGCCTCCAATACTCCTTCCAGGTGAAGCAGCGATTTACTTGGACTCCTTTCCAATTTCATATACTTGGGGCGGGTTCTACCTGTCCAGTTGTATAACGAAGAGGAATTCCTCAAACCACTTGCAAATTGGTACAATAATGCCATGATGGGGCTGAAGCAACTCATCAATCTAAGAGTGCAAGCTATGAGGAAATGCTCATCAATTAACAGGATTGCTACCGTATAGAAATATAACAATATACTTTACCAGCAAAAAACAGATACAAAAGCCAGATACTAATTTTAACACAAGTTTAGTCAAACTGCAGGTAGAAATTCATCTCTGGTGCAGCACAAAGCGGCTGGTAATGAATGTGTTACCCAATACACTTCCCACCCAATAATCACTTTCATTGACCTGAAGAAAATCAACAGTGGATTTCAAAAAGGGGCTGGGGGATGGGGTTGGGGGTGTGGGGAAGAGCTCTGGAGCGGAACTCATCAGTAACTCTTTTCAGAGGGCTTTCATGGGCATGATGGGCTAATGACCACCTCCTGCACTGTACGATTACAGAAATATAGCTAATTGTCAAACAGGGTGTCTAACAGGCAAAGTGATAACACTGGTTACATGCCAGCCAGTGCCCAAGATGTATCTCAAGCCCAAAGTGTGCACAGTGGTAGGCTTCGCAAAGTCAGCCCTCGAGCTTTTTAAAAGAAATGCAGTCGCTCAATAAAAGGAGAAATTAAACGCCCAGAAGGTTTTTCTGCTGAGCAGCTGATCAGTGGACTGGGAAAATCCCACACTCTATCCCTGGTCTCCGTGAATTTAGTTGATACAAGATGGACTGATGGTAGCAGCAGTGTGACTGCCTTCAATAACCCTAGTATCTTGTCCAGTGATCCCTGTTGGAAGTTTCCATATGGGAGCAGAGGTGTGAATATTTGGCGAGATATGGATCACGTTTCTCATCCCTCAATCACCTGCCTGTCCAACACCCATTGTTTAAGTCAAGATTTGAAGCAAAGCCGTTCTGGACAATTCACGTCAAAGCCTTCAAGAGTTTTACTAGAATGGTACCAGGGATGAGGGGCTTCACTTGCGTGGAGAGATTGGAGAAGCTGGGATTGTTCTCTAACGAAGGGCTAAGGGGAGATTTAACATGTGTTCAAAATTATGAAATGTTTCAATAAGAGTAAATAAGCACCAACAGTAACCAGAGGACACAGATTTATGGTAATTGGAAAAAGAATGGGAGACAACACAAAGGAAAAATGTATTTATTTATTGATGTCCTGAAATGCACAGCCTGAAGGGCTGTTGAAAACAAGATTCAGTTGTAACTTTCAAAAGGGAAGTAGATGAATATTTGGTAAGGAAAAATTTGCAGGGCTACGGGCAAGGTGCAGGCCAGTGAGACTAATTGGATAGCTCTTCCAAAGTGCTGGCACAGACGCGATGGGCCAAATGGCCTCCTTCTGCACTGTATACATCTATGATTCTAGTCACTTGGGCAATGACAACAGGCCCATGGAACTGTGTTGTGGCAAGCACTTTAATGGTTTCAGATGAAAAGTGGAAGAGAAGCCACAGGAAATACTTGGTGCATTCTTCTAATAACTCGTTACTTACACTGCTCGCATTGACAATGTCCTTCAGGGAAAGAGCGGAGATTTAGAGAACAGTGGTAACAGTATCAGGGATTGCAAGTGATGTTAGCCACTCATTGTCAATGGGGATGAAAGTTCAGCAAGACAATATCGTGCTCTTTAACAAAAAAAACAAAATGGTAGGCCCAAGATCCTGCATTTCATAATCAATGTTGGTGGAGCAGGCTTGGTGGGCCGCATGGCCTACTCCCGCTCCTACTTCTTATGTTCTTATTAACACAACAAAATCTGATCCAGTCAGAGTGCAGAACAAGAGCTGGAACCTCGTGGAGTGACGAAGAAGGAGACAGTGCTTAAAAATGAATCAAAGTACACCAGCAACCCAAAATAAATACTAATTATTCTTGAAAGGTTAATTAAATTTAATGTTTTATCAATGTTCATGTTGACTTCATGACTATAATGTATGACAATTCATAAAAAAGGGGAAATGTGTGTTTGTTAAAAAACAGTTACATTGTAAACCTCTTAAATTTGAAACAGCAATGAACTCGGACTGACTGACTTAACAAAGGCAATCTTAACAAAGACAGGCCCCCACCATAAACAACCTTAATCACTTAATCTAACCTCCAAAAAGTCCTTCGCCATCCTGTGTGAAAATCAGATATGACAGTGAATGACACACAGTTAATGAGACCTCTCAATCAGGATTCTCTCTTTAATTAACAATAAAACTCATTTCGAAATTCCAACTTTAACCACCTTACTGTAAAGTTACATTCTTCAGGCAGAATTCTTAGTTTGGAAAAATAAATTAAACGGGCAGGAATCAAATGGTAAATTGTGACGTTCATGCAGGAAGATATAAAATCCATCAGTATTTGAAAGGTTACGTTCTACATTGAAAATGCAAGAAACTGATTGCCATGTGGGTCAAAGGTTAAAGTTTGGCCTTGAGTTGGGTCATCAGCTTCTCTAGTTTGATGGCTAGTGACATGTCTCCTTTTATCTTCAGTTTGCCAGACATGAACGCCATGGTTGGTTTCATCTTACCTAGAACAGAGCAAGAGATCATGCTCTTACATATGAACAAAGATTAAGTCAAATTATCCTAACACATAAACGGGTCCAACTGGCTGAAAACCAGTGTTTATGCGGCACATGAGTGATCATTTAGCTTTCCCTTTAATGTATCAGCGCTATTTGCCTCAACTACTTCATGTGGTGGTGAGTTCTGCATTCTAACCACTTTCTGAGTGAGGAGGTTTCTCAGAAATTTCCTATTGGAATTTTATTATGGCTAACTTATACTAAAGGTCTTGAGTCTGAGTCCATCTCAAATAGAAACATTGGGCTGGATTTTAGAGGAAGGGGGATATAAAGCTCACTGCCCCCACACACCACCACCATCAGCCCCACCACTCTTTCACTTTTCCCAGACTAGAGCATGTTTCAACAACAACATTAGCTCGCAGGCTTGACAGATCCCAGGTCACAAGAGATTGGCAAAAGCACCTTTAAGATGACTCTCCCTCAACCACAAGCACTCCACTAATTTTCCCACTTTTGGGACTATCAGTACAGGTAGACCTTCATTCACATCTACCCCAACAGGGACATGACTGAACTCCAGTGATTTACATGGACCAGAAATGGGATTGCCAACCCTCCAGGGTTACCCTGGAGTTTCCAGGAACTAAAGATTAATCCCCAAGCAGTCCAGAGAAAGAGAGAAAAAACCCCTAGGTGCATGAAATGAGAAGTATATCTATTTTCATTGAACCTTCTCTTTGATTGGTTCCAAACACATTGGAGATAGGACACAAGACTGTTTGACAAGGTGGAGCAGTTGGAACCAGCAAGTCACATGATGAAAACTCCAGAAATAAGACTAAACAGAGCTGGCACTGAAATTGGTTGAGAGAAAGAGGATCTTGGTGTTATTAATTCAGAATTCCTGAAAGATTCAGACCAACGGAGAAGCCAAAGCTACAAGTGGGACATTAGGTTATATTAACAGGGTCATTCAGTACAAAAGAAAACACATTTTACATAAAATATACAGTACAGAAACAGGCCATTCAGCCAAACTAGTCCACGCATGTGCCCTTGCACCAGCCCTTATCTAGACCATGTTTAGAATATTGTGTCCAGCTTTAGTCCCCTCATGAGCTGGGTGGTGAAAGAGGCTTTGGAAAATATTCAGAGGGGGCCCACATCTTAAATTATCTTAGTCTCTTTTAAAAAGCTCAGTCTATTCTCTTTAAAGATGTATGTTAAAGTCTTGCCAAATTACATTATTAAGGTTTGTCAATTACATTGTTAAGGTTAAGAGAAACCGGTGCTGAGTTAAATTGTCTTTGAGCACATATAAATAACGGACAGCTGGAACAATGGACTGGGTTGAGTGGGAAGAGAGCTGTGAGACTAAACAAGTCGATAAACTCAGCAAAGAAAAGACGTGCCTTCGCTTCAGCTTCACCAACTGGCTTGGATTCTATTAACAATGTCTCGATTGATTGGCAAAGAATCACAGGTGACATCAGGAAACATTTTTTTAAATCCAGTGAGTTACATTGTCTGAAAGGGTAGTAGAAGTAGATTTATTATTAATAATTCAAAAGGAATTGGATAAATACTTGGAGGGAAAACATTGACAGAGCTATTGGAAAAGAGCAACCAAGCGGGTTTCATTGGATAACTCCAGAGTGCTGACACAGGTATGGTGGATTGAATGGCCTCCTCCTGTGTTGTATCATTCTATGATTACCAAGAATTGCAGAGATACAATGATACAAGGATGACCTCATTCCATTATTCACTTACTTAATTATTAACAAAGATGCCCATACACCTTACCAAGGTGTATCAAGGCATCACTGCCCTAATATCTCCTTATGTGGTTCTGTGCCAAATTTTGTTCACCATCATATCTGTGAAGTGCCCCAATGTAAAAAATGCTACATAAATGGAAGTTGTTGTCATTAGACAAAGGTATCCCAGGCAATTTAAGATGGGAATTGTAATAAAGATCGGCCATGATCTAACTGAGTGGCAGAACAGGCTTGAAGGGCTGAATGGCCTACCCCATTTCCCGCAAAGACTCACCTGCAAACATTTTCACAAAATCCTCACTGCTCATGCTCATCAGCACATCCGCCTTCCCCGGGAAACTTCCATACCCAATGCTGCCACTTTCATTCTTTAGGTCAATGTACCAGGTTCCTGGGTGATCACCTGCTTAGCCAAATCATAAAAGATGACCTTCAAAGGGCAAGTGAGAGCATTTTGACATGAAACACACAGAGCCATGCAAGGTAAAGCAAAAGAAAAATGATTCAACGATGCCAGGAGCGTACCAGTGGTGTCACATTATTGTGGGTCAAATAATGAGTTGTGCTTTTAAGAGGAAAGCCACCTCCTGTCCATATTAGACTGCTTCTTGGATAGAACACTGGGAGTCCGCTCTAACACAGTCCATGGGGTCTATATCTTGAGACCGTGTTATTTTATAGCTGGTGCTCAGCAGCTAGGCTTGATCCTGGCAGTGCCAGGCCCAATATGGTGTGCATATCCCAACAGCTTCCAGTCTTCGTACCCCAAAAATGAATGAATAAAGCAACTAAAATCAACCAAAATAATTCAATGGCTGCTTTTAATTATTCTTTTTGAAAGTGGATGGCTGTGTTCATTGTAGGGGGCTAGGGGAGGCTTATGACTGTATTTGCGACTGAAAATTCTGCAGTCCGAGATGCACCCACATTACATCGATTTCTGCACCATTACGGGCCATGTCACAATGGGACACCAGTGCATTAACAAACCTCAGTCACAAAAGGAACAAGAAACCTTACAGGGAGGGTTTAAAATGAAGCCAGCATTTATCACCATTCTACACATTAGCATTCAATTCCACAAAACTCCTCAGCTATTCCTAGGTTCAAGATGATTGCCAAGAAAATCAAAGCAGAATTATTCTCTTAACGCAGCGAGTTATGATGGATCTGGAACACGCTGCCTCAAAGGGTGGTGTGGAAGCAGATTCAATGATAACTTACAAAAAAGGAAATAGATAAATAACTGATGGGGGAAAAAAAATTGCTGGGCCTCAGGAGAAAGAGGAGAGGTGATTGGGACTAACTGCAGGCTCCACCATACACAAACAGTGTGATTGAATACTCTCCATGTACCTGGATGAGTGCGGCTCCTACAATACTCAAGAAGCTCGACACCATCCAGGACAAAGCAGCCCGTTTGATTGGTACCCCATCCACCACCAACGTACACTGGCAGTAGTGTGCACTATGTACAAGAGGCACATCAATCATAGAATTACAGAATTGTTACAGCACAGGAGGTGGTCATTTGGCCCATCGTATCTGCACCAGCTCTCTGGATGAGAAGTTCACCTCGTAACATTCCCCCGCTTTCTCCCCGTAACTCTGCACATTCTTCTTTTTTAGATAGCAATCCAACTCCCTTTTGAATTCCTCGACTGAACCAGTCTCCACCACACTCTCAGGTAGTACATTCTAGACCTAGCACATCAGCAACTTGCCAAGTTCAACAGCACCTTCCAAACCCATGACTACCCTCTAGAAGGGGAACAAGGGCAGCAGAGAGATGGGAACAGCACCACCTACAAGTTCCTCTCCAAGCCACACATCATCCTGACTTGGAAATATATCGGCCATTCCTTCACTGTCGCTGGGACAAAATCCAGGAACTCCTTCCCTAAAAGCACCATGGGTGTACCTACACCACATGGACTGCAGCGGTTCAAGAAGGCAGCTCATTACCACCTTCTCCAGGGAAATTAGGGATGGGCAATTAATGCTGGCCCAGCCAGCGACACCCACGTCCCACAAAAGAATAAAAAAACCTAAGCAGTATTGATTCAGGTGAAAATTAGAATGGTGTTTAGAGAAGATGAGCCTGATGTCAAAGTATGAGCGGGTTAAGAAAATTCTGTATGATTTTTGGAGCCAAAAAATAACTGGGACCGAGAACTAAGTTTACTTCCAACAGTCAGTGTACATATTGAGCCTTAATCTCAGAGCTCCCCCGTGTCGGATTTGGGGGAAGGTTCCCAGGTCAGGGTTTACACGGCAATTGCCCAGAAGTGCACACTTCCTCTGAACAATTGCACTGCGCTGGGCTGAAAATGCAATTTAAATCGCAAACTGCAGATGGTTCCGCCAGGGTTAGACCAATAGATACCCAGAAAAAGTTAGAAGAATTAAATCTCTTCTAACTTCTGGTTAACTATTGTAAAGGCCCAGGCCGATCCCACAGGCCTCCCAGGGGGCTCCCCAACCCTGGTTAACCACCCCTCACCAACCCCCCCACCGAAATTCCCCACCCGCCAACCCCCCATGGGATTCCCCCACACCAACTCCTCACCCCAACATCACACCTCCCACCCCATGGGCCCGACTCTTACCTCCCTGACCCCCGACATCCCACATGTCTGACTCACAGACACCCCCAAAATTCCATACTCCCCGCCCCTGAATGTCCGACCCTCCTGCAGTCCTCCGCCCTCCCAAATGTCCGATTCCCCCACCCGCTCCATGTCCAACGCTCCACCCGATATCCAACCCTCCCCGATATCCAACACCCCCACCCTGATATCCGACCACCCTACTCCCCACCCCAATATCCGATCCCCCCCGCTCCGATTGTCTGACCCCACCTCCACCCCCCTCCCTGATTGTCCAACCCCCCCACCCCGATGGTTGACCCCCCTCCACCCCCCTCCCCAATTGTCTGACCCCCCCTCACCAATTCTCCAACCCACCCCCCCCTCCAATCACCCCACCTCCACCCCCCTCCCCGATTGTCAGACCACACCCCAACCCCAACCCTCTCTTCGAATACCTGGCCCCCCAACCCCACCCCTCCTAAATGTCCAACCCGCTGCACCTCCTCTAGATATCTGACTCCCCCCCACACCACCCTCGATGTCTGACCCCCTGCCCCATCCCCATCTGACCTCCGAACACTCCAACTCCCCCCTACCCCCGACTCCTTTTCACTTATCTTAGGCACCTACTTTCTCCCTGGCCTGTCAATTTCAATGGGACCTTTAAACTTAAATTAAAATTGGTGCGGGTAAGCAGGCACGGAAGGGCAATCTGATGTTGATTGCCACTCCAAGGAAGCTACGGCCCATTAATTTTACAGAAGTGACTTTACCAGACAATTCAAACTGATAGATGCCTCCCGTAGATTTCACCACGTCAGCATTGAGCGCTCCCTCAATAGCCTTGAACGTCTCAGCAACCGGTCCCTCAGTTGCTACTGAAGCCTGTTCCTTTCCTGCTTGAAACTTAGGATTCGCACCTAAAAGGAAAAATTAAGATGCTAATGTTTGGAATTCTGCTCTGTTAACTCAAGTCAATGGAGCCACACCATTGATATATTCACATTCAAAAATCTTTGAAGGTGGCAGGACTAGTTGATAAAGCTGTAGGGGAGAAAATGGGCATGTGGGGCCCTTGGTTCTTTTAATAGAGGCATAAGGTACAAAAGCTATGCAAAACCTTTATAAAACACTTGGGCCCCAACTGGAATATTGTGTCCAATTCTGGGCCCCACACTTTAAGAAACATAGCAAGGCCTTGGCGAGTGCCCAGGGGATTTACCAGCGATGAGGGATTGCAGTTATGTAGAGATACTAGAGAAGGTGAGATTGCACTTCTTGGAGCAGAGAAGGTTAAGGAGAGATTTAATAGCGCTGTTCAAAGTTACCAAGCGTTTTCAAAAAGCAAATAAGGAAAAAACATTTTTGGTTTTAGAAGGGTCAGGAACCAGAGGGCACAGCTTGAATGTCCTTGGCGAAATAGGAAGGAGGTGAGAATTTCTTTTTACACAGCGTGTTACGATGATCTCAAATGCACAGCCTAAAAGGATGGTGGAAGCAGATTCAAAGGGGAATTGAAGGGCAACGGGGAAAGAGCAGGAGAGTTGGACCAATCAATCAGACAGCTCTTTCAAAGAACTAATGCAGTCAAGATGGGCCCAATGATCATCTTTTTTGCTGTGTGATACAGTGATATCGTTCCACAGTTTGCACAGTTTATTATAGAATCACAGAATCCTTACAGTGCACAAGGAGGCAATTCGGCCCATCGAGTCTGCACTGGCTCCATGAAAGAGCCTTTCACCTAGTCCCACTCCCCTGCCTTATCCCTGTACATTCTCTCTTTTCAGGTAGCAATCCAGTTCCCTTTTCAATACTTCGATCGAGCCTGCCTCCACCTTTCAGGAAGTTCGTTCCAGTCATTGATTGATTAAGCCTGTATTAAGAAAATAAGACAAGTGCCAGTAACAAGTAGTACATTCAAATCGGTAAAATGAGTAACGCATCTCAAGGCGTGTGGTAGATTAATGATATTACCTAATGTCTGAATGTCTCAAGATCTCAGTTGAGGAACTGTGAATATCTTGTTCATATATAGTATTTAACCCCAACAAGCAGCAGCTTGACACAGCTGACTGACATCGGGAGGAGGTAAGAAGGTCCAGTAGCTCTGAGAGAAATGCGGTGAACTCCTCTATTAGGCTCCAGGCTCAAATCCAGCTTTCACCATCAAGTTAGCTCCTCTGAACATATTAACTTTACCCGCAGGACTGGGCCCATTGGAGTGAACCACTCCATCATCAGGAGAACATAAGTTACCCGGACGATTGCCCATTAATCCATACAGAGCAATAATAGCAGGTATAAAGAAACATTTAGTCTTTGAGGAAGACAGTTGCAATGCCCTTCAATTATTTAACCAAATCCTGAGGCTGGACTACTGTTCTAGGTAATAATAATAAGGTTCAAAAAGAAACAAGAAAAAACAATGTGACGGCAATAAAATAACCATCAGAAAAATCGGGCCATATCTTATAAGAAAAGTAAGGTCAAGGCAATGACTCCTGCTATTATCATTGCACAAGTTGGCCAGTAAGTTCAGGAGTTAAGAGCTACCCGGTGAGTTGTGAATCTCTTAGAACTTTCTGGTCAATTTACGTTGCTCTGCCAATTGATTCACACCAACAGTATTTCGTTTTCATCCTCCCAGTTATTTTTAAGAACTTTGGGAATTTGCACAATAATTGCCCCATTAAGCTCACCGCAGCAAGTTAAATGACATGATAATTGTTCCTGTAATACCAAAGGTTCTCTCTGGAAAACATGGAACAACTTATGTAGTTCAATCTCATTCCTGTATGTAGTAAATTGATGTAAACTTTTCAATTTTTCTCTTACTTCTCCATTTTCTTTTTTCCCCCTCTTTCTTTCTCAAGCTTTTCACTCTCTTTATTTCTCTTTCAGTACCTGCTTTGACTCTCATTCCGCCGATTTCCTTCTCTGGCATTCCTCTATATTTTCCTCAATCCTTCAGTCTCATCAGTTAAGGAGAGAGATTGGTCCTCCCATCATTCATTCAGATGCTGGATGACCCATTGTCCTTGCGCTCATCAGCTCACACTTTCAAAAAATTCTGGCTTAAAGGCTTTGAATTGAAGGGTGCAGCAAAAGGTCCAATGAATGCCTCACGCTCCAAGATGCCCCATTCTAGTGAATTTGGTCCATTCTGATTCACAGTGCAGGTCATTGGGAACGTTAAATATACACAAAGCTCAATGCATGAATTTGAACCTCAAACATCTGCATACATAAGATCAAGAATTTATAGGAACATAAGAAGTAGGAGCAGGAGTAGGCCATTCGGCCTCACGAGCTTGCTCTGTCATTCAATAAGGTCATGATCACCTACCTCAACATCATTTTCCCACTTGGGGAATATGGGAATCCTAGATCCTTTGACATCTTTAATAACTAGAAATCTATCAATCTCTGTCTTGAACATACTAAAATGATTGAGAGCACACAGCCCCCCGGAGTAGAGAATTCCAAAGATTCACAACTCTCTGAGCAAAGAAATTCCTCCTCATCTCAGTCCTAAATGGCCTACCTCATATTCTGAGGCTGCCCCCCCATGGTTCAAGACCCCCCCTCCCCCTCCACCCCGCCCCAGCCAGGGGAAACATCCTTCCTGCATCTACCCTGTCGAGCCCTGTAAGAATTTTGTATGCTTCAATGAGATCACCTCTCATTCTGCGAAACTATAGGGAATAAAGGCCCAGTGTTCCAACTCCTGATTTACAGCCGAGTTTTCAAAGTTAGAATTGTTGACTCCTACATGAATCACGCGAATCCCATGTATGAGAACAAACAGTAACAATGCAATTCAACTCTGCTGGATATTAGTTCATCCAATCCCCACCTCAGTTGAAGCTGTGTGTTGAAATTTGGAGGATACTCACGGTAATCCTGCATTTTCTTCGCAAGTGCTTCTGGTTCCTCGTCTAAAAAGAAATCTGGAAGTAGAGGGTGGCCTGTAACCAAACAACGTGGGTTACTCATATGCACGACTGCAAAATTAAGCTAGGTTAATAAATTCTCTGTATGGAGGGTTTATGAAATAAAGACATACAATGCTGGTCATTCTCAGCAGGGCAGGCAGGACCTGTGGAGAGAGAAACAGAATTAACGTCTCAGTTCTGATGCAAGGTCATTGACCTGAAACGCTAACTCTGCTTCCTCTTTCCGTAAATACTGCCTGACCTGCTGAGTATTTCTAGCATTTTATGTTTTCTTTCAGAATCTCAGCATCTGCAGAATTTTGCTTTCATTTTAGGATTTAAGATTTAATGAAATAACCTACTGGAAATTTTAAGCACTTCCCTTTGTTTCTGCCATGCTCCACAGCCATTTGCACAGCTGGAAGTGCAGGGAGTGGAGTATCTACAAACCACTTAAGAGTACTGGAAAAGAATTTAGAAACCAGGTGACTGCATTAATTACTCACTATTGACTAAAAAAGACTTACATTTATATTGTACTTTTCAGGGCCATAGCGAATGAACTACTTTTAGAAGTGTAATCAGTTTTGTAATGTAGTAAATGTGGCAACCAATTTGCACACAGCAAGATCCCACAAACAGCAATGCAATAATGGCCAGATAATCTGTTCTTATCATGTTGATTGAGGGATAACCGTTGGCTTGGACGCCAGTGATAACTCCTCTGTTCCTCTTCAAAACTATCATTGGATCTTCTACATGCACCCGAACAGGCAGATGGGGCCTTGGTTTAAAGTATTATCTGAAAGACAGCACCTCTGACTGTGCAGCATTCCCTCAGTATTGCACTGGAACGTCAGCCTCGATTTTTGTACTCAAATCAAGAAGAGGGACGTGAACACGGTACTTAGTGATTCAGAGGCGCGAGTGCTACCAACTGAGCCACGGCTGACACTACTGTAAGAGTGAATTGAGGTGTTCTTTATATTATCTTCATGCCCACTTCCTCTGTAAACCTGAATGCACCCAAAACTCTACTGCCTGTGTTCTAACTTGCACCAAATGCTTTTCACCCCTCACCTTGTGCTCACTGACCAACATTGGCCCTCTATTCAGCAACGCCTCAATTTTAAAGTTTACATCAGTTTTCAGTTCCCTCGCCTCTCTCCACCTCTGTAACCTCCTTTAGCCCAACAACCCTCCAAGATCAGGACTGGTCTAATTCTTGCCTCATACACATCCCTCAATTTTAATCACTCCATTATCGGTGGTCATGCCTTCAATTGCCCCCAGCTGCCTAGGTCCCAAGCTCCGGATTCCTGCCTAAACCTTTCACTTTTCCTTTAAATCCACAGGGAGAGGCCATTCAGCTCAATGTGCATGGGTTGCGCATTAGCAACAGCAATCTGGAACTGATCTGTCCACCTTGTGTGCTCCACATAAAACCCTCATTCCCTTTAAATATTGACCCAAATTTTAATTGGATTGATCTCATGGCAAAGCAATCCACACTACAACAACCGTTTTGAACAAAAAATTCAAGCAACTTCTTTCTCAGTGACAATTTCAATTGATGACTCCACGTCATGAATTTTCCAACAAGGAGACTTGTCTTATCACTCTTACCGAAATCACTGCCTCTTATCGAACCCACTCAATCTTCACAGAATTGTTACGGTGTAGTTGGAGGCCATTC
Source organism: Carcharodon carcharias (assembly GCF_017639515.1). Classification (NCBI taxonomy): domain Eukaryota; kingdom Metazoa; phylum Chordata; class Chondrichthyes; order Lamniformes; family Lamnidae; genus Carcharodon; species Carcharodon carcharias. The sequence continues at coordinate 109,368,991 of NC_054470.1, forward strand.
GGCCCATCGTGTCTGCACCTGCTCTCTGAACATTTTAACTCAGTACTAATCTCCTGCCTTTTCCCTGTAATCCTGCACATTGTTTCTATTTAAATAATCATCCAATGCCCTCTTGAATGCTTCAATCGAACCTGCCTCCACCTCACTTCCAGACAATGCATTCCAAACCCTAACAACTCGCTGTGTGGAAAAGTTTTTTCTTACCTCGCATTTGCTTCTTTTGCAAAACACTTAAAAACTGTGCTTTCTGGTTCTCGATCCATTTACGAGCGAGAACAATTTCTCCGCATCTACTTTGCCCAGACCCCTCATGATTTTGAAAACTTCTTTCAAGTCTCCTCTTAGCCTACTCCTCTCCAAGGAAAACAGTCCCAACTTCTCCAATATTTCCTCATAACTGAACTGTCTCATCCCTGGAACCATTCTCGGTAAACCACTTCCGCACTCTCTCCAATGTGTTCACATTCTACCTATAGTGATGGCCAGAACTGTACACAATACCCCAGCTGAGGTCTAACCAGTGTCTTATATAAGTTCATCATAACCACCACCCCTCCCCCCGCTCTTGTACTCTATGCCCCTATTAATGAAGCCGAGAATACTGAATGCCTTAGAAGCAGCTCTCTCTACCTGTCCTGACACCTTTACTGACTTACGTACATAAGGTCTCTCTGCTACTGCACACCCTTTAGAATAGCATCCTTTATTTTACACTGTTTCTCCATGTTCTTTGTACCAAAGTGCATTACCTCACACTTCTCCGCATTGAACTTCATCTGCCACCTATCTGCCTGTTCCACCAATGTGTCAATGTCCTTTTGAAGTTCTATACTGTCCTCCTCACAGTTTACAATTCCCACAAGTTTTGTGTTGTCCACAAACTTTGAAATTGTCCCCTGCACACCACAATCTAGATCATTTATATATATCAGGAAAAGGGTCCCAATGTCCACTACAAACCTTCTTCAAGCCTGGAAAATACCCATTAACCATTACTCTCTGTTTCCTATCCCTCAGCCAATTTTGTATCCACATTGCTACTGTCCCTTTTATTCCATGACCTATAACTTTCCTCACAAGTCTGTTGTGTGCCATTTTAATGAACACCTTTTGGAAGTCCATATACACCACATCAACAGCCTTGCCCTGATCAACCATCTTTGTTACCTCTTCAAAAAACTCCAGCAAGCTAGTTAGACATGATTTTCCTTTAACAAACCCATGCTGGCTCTTCCGAATCAATGCACGTTTTTCCATTGACTATTAATTCTATCCTGAATAATTGTTTCTAGAAGTTTCCCCACCAGCGAAGTTAAACTGACTGGTCTGTAATTGCTGGACAGATCTTTACAACCTTTTTTGAACAAGGCGTAATGTTTGCAATTCTTCAGTCCTCCGGCACCTCCCCCGAATCCAGGGAACATTGAGAGATTATCGCCAGTGCCTCTGCAATTTCCACTGTCACTTCCTTTAATATTCTTGGGTGCATCTCATCCGGTTCCGGTGCCTTATCAATTTTAAGTACTGACAGTTTATCCAATATCTCATCCTTATCAATTTTAAACGCTTCTAATGACTGAGTTTCCTCTGTCACCATGGCCTGAGCAGCATCTGCCTCATAGGTAAAAACAAATGCAAAGTATTCATTTAACACCTTAGCCATGCCTCTTGCCTTTGTGTGTAAATCCCCTTTTTGGTCCCTAATCGACCCTACTTCTCCTTTCACCACCCTTTTACTATTGGTGTGCCTACAGAATACTTTGGGATTTCCTTTTATGTTAGCTGCCAGTCTTTTTTCATGATCCCTCTTTGCTTCTCGTATTTGCTTTTCCACATCCCTTCTGAACCTTCTGAACTCAGCTTTCTCCTCAAGTGTTTTTGCTACCTGACACCTGTCGTAAGAACACTTTTTCTTCTTTAACTTAATTTCTACCTCCTTTGTCATCCAGTGAGCTCTGGATTTGTTTGTCCTACCCTTCCCTTTTGAGGGAACATACATTGACTGTGTCCAAATCATCTCCTCTTTGAAGGTAGCCCACTGTTCAGCTACTGTTTTTCCTGCCAACCTATGGTTCCAGTCTACAAGGCCCAGCTCCATTCTCAGTCCAGTGAAGTCTGCTCTCCACCAGTTGGTTATTCTTCTTCTGGATTGACCAATGTAATTTTCCATCGTCATTCTCAACCTTATGATACCATGATCACTGTCCCCTGAATGTTCCCCCACTGACACTTGATCTGCTTGGCTCACCTCATTCCCAAGAACCAGGTCTAGCAGTGCCTTTCTTGTTGGACTAGACACATATTGCTGTGGGAAATTCTCTTGAACACAATCTAGGAAAGTTAGTCCCTCACTGCCCCTTACACGACCATTATCCCAGTCCATATACGGGTAATTAAAGTCCCCCATTATAACCACGCTACGATGTTTACACTGCTATGCAATTTCCTTGCAGATTTGTTCCTCTATATCCTTCCTACTAGCTGCTGGTCTATATATTACACCGAGCAATGTAATTGCACCCTTCTTATTCCTTAGCTCTAACCAAATTAATTCTGTCCTTGAATCCTCTGACACATCCTCTTTCTCCAATACTGCAATACTCTCCTTAACCAAAAATGCCACCCACTCCTCCTTTTAACCCTTTCATATCCTTTCTGAACACCTTGTAACCTGGAATATTTAACACATAGGTCTGCCCTCCCTTAAGCCAGGTCTCCCATATTGCCACAACATCATAATCCCACAAGGCAATCTGTGCCTCCAACTCCACAATTTTATTAACTGTACTCCGAGCATTCACATGTATGCAGTGTAACCCTGATTTAGACTTCATTACTTGTTCCCTTAATCTGACTCCATCTATTAACTTGCTATTCTCTATTTTAGTGCTGTCTGCCTCTCCCAGCATTCTGTGCACCCTGGTATTACTTTCCAATATCCGCTCCTGGTTCCCACACCCCTGCTGAGTTGGTTTAAACTCTCCCCAACAGCACCAGAGTCCCCGCTCTGTTCAGATGCAACCCATCTGGCTTGTACAGGTGCCATCTGCCCCAGAGTCAGTCCCAGTATCCCAGGAGCCCTCTCTCCTACACCATCTTTCCAGCCACGCATTCATCTGTCTTATCTTACTATTTCTGCACTCAGTCACATGTGACACTGGGAGTAATCCAGAGGTTACCACTTTAGAGCTTCTGTTTTCTCATTTTTCTACCTAGCTCCCTAAATTCCGATTGCAGGACCAAATCCACCTTCCTACCTATGTCGTTAGTACCAATGTGGACCACGCCCTCTGGCAGTTCACCCTCTCCCTCAAGAATGCCCTGCAGCCATTCTGTGACATCCTTGACCCTAGCACCAGGGAGGCAATAAGCCACCCTGGAGTTATACTGATGGCCACAGAAACGCCGTCTGCTCCCCTAACTAAAGAATCCCCCATCAGTACTGCCCTTCTGCTCTTCTTCCTCCCCTCCTGCACAGCTGGGCCACTTGTGGCGCCACAGGCTTGGCTCTTGCTGCACTCCCCCAAAGATCCATTGCTCTCACCAATATCCAGAATGGAAAACTGGTTAGTGAGCAGGATCTCTGGGGATTCATGCACTACCTGCCTGTTTCTCTTGGACTGCCTGACGGTCACCCATTCCCTATCTGCCTGCTTGTCCCTAACTTGCACTGCGACTACCTTTCTGAACATGAAGGTGTCCTCGACTCCCCACATACCACAGGACAGGAATTCTGCTTGGCTGTGCTGTCCTGCCATGCCTTAATCTTAAACATTTAAATCACTTTTTTAACTTAAACTTTAGTTACCTCTACCTTGTACTATTAACTATAAACTGGAGATTAGTAGAAAGTAGAAATTCTTTACCCTTACTTGAAAATCAGCTCCCTCTCCTGTGCCTATAAATCCTTACTTTCCCTGTGCTTGTTTAGAAATTTATGTTTATGTACTCACGCTGTTTTCAATCTCCTGACTGTCTCTCCACTCGTGCTGTCATAGGAATTCATCTGGTTCATTAATGTTCCTTAGGGGAGGAAATCTGCTGTTCTTACTTGGTCTGGTCTACAAATGACTCCAGATCCACAACAACGTGGTTGACTCTTAACTGCCCGCTGAAATGGTCTAGCAAGCCAATCGGTTCAAAGGCAGTTAGTGATGGGCAACAAATGCTAGCCTTGCCAGACACCCACATCCCATTAAAGGATAAATTGGGAGCCAAGTTCACAGAATCACAGAATTGTTACAGCATAGAGGGCCATTCGACCCATTGTGTCTGTGCCAGTTCTCCGTAGGAGCAATTTGCCTAGTGCCATCCCCTGCCTTCTCCCCGTAGCCCTGCACATGCTTGTTTTCGGATAATAATCCAATTCCCTCTTGAATGCCTCAACTGAACCTGCCCCTGGAATATGTTAAAAACTGCAAGAACCTTGTGCGTACCTGGATCAACTGCATAAACATCAAAGTCTCTGATTCCCTGCTCTTTAAGGAATTCTTCATCGATGACAAAGTTGCCAGTAAATGACTTTGGCTTGGAGAAAATAGCATAGGCAGCATCAGCCATTATGTCAGGTTTCCTGCACTGACTGCTCACATCTGATCCTCCGAGCATGTCCATTGCAGCTGTATGAATTGCTGAAAGTTAGATACAAAAAGAGTCAACATATAATAAAAAAAAAGCTTAATGGGTTAATTTTGTTGCTTTCGATTGCAGAGCAAGATCGCCACAGATATCAGCGGTGTGACAGGAGCATGGTCCCAGGAATTTACTGGGTGTCCAGAAAAGAATGAGTGACAACCAGCCAGGAGACCATTTGATTGCAGGGTTCTGGGAGCTGATCGCAGGTCTCCCATAATCTTTACCACAGTCCGAGCTGGTCCCTCATGACTTTACTCAAATGTAAACCGGGTATCAGGAGGAGCATAGCTGCGATGTTTAGCTGCTAACCTGACCTCGTCTGTCCTCTTGCCATCTCTGCTGCGGGGTGCTCCTCATAGGAAGGGAGCAGTAAAGCTCTCCGCAATATTTATCCCTCAAGCTATTACTAAAAGATAAGTTATCTGGCCATAATCATGACGCTGTCTATGTGGGATCTTGCTGTGTGTATATTGTATGGCGCATTCCCCTATGTTACAGCACAGGCTACCGTTCAAAAAGTACTTGAATAGCTGTAAAGTACTTTGGGATGCCTGGAGATGTGAAAAGCACTATGTAAATGCAAGCCTTTCTTTCGTAGCTCTGTGCAAAAGTAGATTTAATGCTTCTCAGAGGATTCAGTAACGATACTTTTCTAGACTGGCACTTGTTTGGTTGTTTTCTTTATTGCAGAAAACACCCAAGGTTGATCCAAGGTCATGAAAACAAAAAATATTTAGTTTTCTTTCTCTTTACATATACATTTTCACCCCAAAGATGGTTGGGTTGTGATCTGTAATATTTTACGCAAATTCTGACATCTGGTGTGTGACACACGCTTGTAAGATGTTTATACATAAACCAGACAGACAACTGCATTCTCCTGGTATTTTTAAAAAAAATTGGTCTAGGCTGGGCCAGTATTTATTGCCCATCCCTAATTGCCCTCAAGAAGGTGGTGGTGAGCCACCTTCTTGGACTACTGCAGTCCATGCTGTTGGACTTTTCTGTAGCATTTTTGATACAACTAAATGGCTGACAATTCAGCGGGCCATTTAGAGTCAACCACATTGCGCTTGGTCAGGAGTCACAGGTAGGCCAGACCAGGTAATGACAGCAGATTTCCTCCCCTGAAGGACATTAGTGAATCAGACGAGCTTTTACTACAATCCAGTAGGTTCATGACTATTATTAAGTAGACTAACATTTAATATCAGATTTTATTAGTTAACTGAATTTCAATCTGCACAGGTGCCATGGTGGGATTTTAACTCACATCTTGAGACATTAACTTAGGCCTTGAGATTACTAATCCAGTAACAATATCACTACGCTATTGTCCCTCAAGCTATCCCTGTCAAGCCCTCAGCTTTCTCTTTTCTAGAGAAAAGAGCCCTAGCCCGTGCAGTCTTTCCTCGTGGTTCTAACCTCTCAGTTCTGGTATCGTCTTTGTAGAACTTTTTTTTATAAACTTTCTCTCCAGCCCCTCAATATCCGTTTTTTAAAAAAAACATTGGAAATCAGAACTGTTACATGTGGCCCAACCATTGATTCCAATGCTTGGCTCAATTTGTTTCATGGTCAGTTGTCAACCAGTCCCTTGATCAACCATATCAACCCATATCATGGCTATTTAAGGAAACCAACTACTGTCTTTTCAACATCCAAGCTGACGTGAGATGATTCTGCAAGGCTGGATTCATAAGGTGTCTGCAGAGTCCAAGGGTGAAGGAGGGGAAAAAATGCCCAAAGTTCTTAATTCCAATAATTATATGCTGAGGAAGAATGAGACTGAAACTAGCCTGTGCCTTAAAGCAGGTTTATTTCCAATACAGCAAAGTAACATCACATGGTCTCCCAGTTCCTGCTAGACACCCAGAGTGAACTGGTTTATATACTCCTGCAATGATTCCCTAATCCGTCCCCAACTGGGGACAGTTGTGCTTAATTATCAACTTTATGCGCGTATTCTATGGCAGCACAGATTCAACATCAACAAAGTTAATGTTGCAAACTGACAATCCAGTGACCCCCAGTTAAAAACTAGACAGTAGATCAAGTTCGACGTTGATGCCCCTTGTAACTGAACAGCTGGCCAATATTCCCAGTCAAGGTTGTACAAGAAGAATCTTGAGTGAGGGTTGGGGGGGAAGGAGAGATACTGAGCTGGATAGCCACAGAACCCTACCCCAGCAGGTAGTCAACAGCTTCCGGAAGGAAGAAGAAGCAAACAGCTTAAGAAAAAGACAATATCTAAATATCCCACCATACCTGCATCAGGCACACAAATGGTACGATGTGTTATTATGTGCAAAAAAATAAAAATTAAACCACTCTTACCGGTTTTTGGCCATAAAGCATTAACTGCAATTTCGCCTTTGAATTCCTCAGCCATTCCCAGAACACACATCGACATCCCATATTTCGCCATGGTGTATGCTGAGGGAGTGAGAACACACATTGGATCATTAGCATCTTCATCTGCTCCTTTATAATTGAGACAACAGGGAAGTGTTCTGTACACATATATATATATAAAAAAAAATAAAAACACCGTTGAGAAAATTCCTCTGCCATTACTTTTGCAACTAAAGAATCACAAGAGGCCATTCAGCCCATTATACCTGTGCTGGCTCTTTGATAAATCTATCCAACTAGTCCCACTACCCCCAAATTTCCCCATAGCCCTACACTTTTCCTTTTCAAGTATTTGTCCAATTCCCTTTTGAAAGTTACTATTGAACTTACTTCCAGCAGCCTTTCAGGCCATGCATTCCAGATCGTAACAACTCAGTGTGTAAAAGAAAAAAAAAATTCTCATTTCACCTGTCTCTCTTTATATCAATTACCTCCTGGAACCACTGGTTGTTGACTCGTCTGCCTCAAGAAACAGTTACTCTGTAGTTATTCTATCAAAACAGCATGATTTTCAATATCTCTATTAAAACTCCCCTTTAACGTATTTGTTTGAAGGACAATAAGCCCACTTCTCTAGTCTCCTCAAAGAACAGTTAATATGTTAAGACTCCCCTGTGCTCACCACAGTGGTTCTTGAACCAGATGGGATTCATGTTGAGCGGAGGACTCAGGTTCAGAATATGGCCATTTTTGCTCTTTTTCAAGTAAGGAATACACAACTTTGACCTAAGACGACACAGAGAGAAAAGTGAAGTGGTATGCAATGCAAAATTGAACAAATCATAAAATTTTAAATTAACGAACCGGTCTTTCAATATATGTAGACCCAAAAGCTCAGCTTCTGAAGTATTCATGATGCATATATTCATTTTTACAATAAATTTTATAGTTATGAGCCAATCAGCATATCCCGCCTACGCTTATTGTCTGCATTTGTTTATTTCACAATTTCAGGACACCTCAAAGCTTTACAGACAATGGAGTGCAGTATAGTGTCTCGAATCCAGTTGTCCAAAAACCAGATTAATCTGAAAATGGGACATGTTTAGAATGTTTCATGCATCAATTTTGAGTAAAATAAAAAATAATTAAAAACAAAAAAACTGCGGATGCTGGAAATCCAAAACAAAAACAGAATTACCTGGAAAAACTCAGCAGGTCTGGCAGCATCGGCGGAGAAGAAAAGAGTTGACGTTTCGAGTCCTCATTAGGTCATGAGGACTCGAAACGTCAACTCTTTTCTTCTCCGCCGATGCTGCCAGACCTGCTGAGTTTTTCCAGGTAATTCTGTTTTTGTTTTATTAAAAAAAAATTAACTGGACCACTCGGCTAGGCGTTACCCCCCACCCCTCCCCCTCGACAACTGCACCTGTCTATTCCCGCGCTCCGAGCGACCCCATCCGACCCGGTTTGACCCGAACTGCCTGATCCGAAATCCGGCACAGCCTCGGCCTCAAGGTTGCCAGTTTTGAAACACTGTACCTGTACTTTCCTAGTTACTTTCAAAACACGCACATGAGCGTATTCTGTAATTCACTGCCTGAAAAAGGCAGGGAGGGGCAGGGGGTGCAAGTAGGCTCAATAACAACTTCTAAATAGAGATTGGCTAGCTCTTTCAAAGGGATGGTACAGACATGATGAGCGAAATGGCCCCCTCCTGTGCTGTACCGTGCTACGATTCAATGACAAGAGTCTTCATTAAAAGAAGATACAAATAAGGAAAAAGGGTTTGGGCGAGACTGCCGATCGTTCACGCAAAGCTTCGAATCAATGCAAAGCGAATCAAAGTTACATCAGACTAAGTGCTTATAGATCACCGGATCTATTAATTTGGATTATTAAGTACACTGATTATCCAGCCTTTAAAAGGACATCGAAACACTGAGCAGGGTTCGGCGAAATCTTGCTGCGGGCTGGATGAAATTGAGCAACGGGCCGGATCTGGCCCACGGGCTGTTGGTGCTCCACCCCTGCTGTAAACAATCTCATAGCTTTAATTCAAAGAAGAGCAGGGGAGTTCTCCCCAGAGTCTTGGCCCACACTTATCCCTCAAATCAACATCACAAAAACACAGGTTTATCTGGCCATCATCCATCACACTGCTGTTTGCTGCTGTGTGCAAATCGGCTGCAGCGTTTCCTCCATTACACGAGTGACTACACTGCCACAAAGTACTTCATTGGGATAATCGTGAAAAGTGCGATGTAAACGCAAATCCTTTTTTCTTTATCCTGCAGATACAAATGTCTAAAGAGTCACGAGGAACAGTCCCTTTCTTCAGTTCATCAACAACAAACAAGATGTCACACATTAGTAAGGGCTGAAGTGTTTTCAGAATGCTGCATTCAATAAAAGATGTTTTTTAAATTAAGTCACAAGCTCTCTCAGGAATAATAGGAACATGTGATCAGAGTAAATCTGTCTTCATCTGTGGCATCAGCAGTTAACTGATACACGAACGTTCACAGTATTTACTGCCTCATTAGAATTACTTTCTGTCACACTTGTGTTTCAAAGATCCATGGATGATACTGACTAAAATGCCAAATATTTTTCTGTGGCTTGGGCCTCGAAAAGTAGCAGCAAAACAGTCAAAAGTCAATGACAACTGAAGCATGAAATGAAAGCTTGCATTTACATAGCACCTTACACACCCCCTTAAGGATACGCCAAGGCACTTCGCAGACAGTGAAGTAGCAGCTGCAGAATCCAACAACAGCAAACTGGAAGAGAGAACTTGGAGGTACTTTGCGGAGACCTTTGGTGGAGCCTGCGCTCATTCAATCAATCAATCAATCTTCAGCATTGTTCTCTGCTCTGGTGTTTCTGCTCATAAATAAGACATGTGAATGTACGGAGAATTAAGGGGAACGTACAGAGTAGAAAGAGGCCATTTGGCCCAACTGGTCCATGCTGGTGTTTATGCTCTACACAAGCCTCCTCCCACCCCTCTTCATCTCACACCGCCAAGATAACCATCTATTCCTTTCTCCTTCATGTTTATCAAACTTCCCCTTAAATGTATCTATACTATTCACCTCATCCGCTCACTGTGGCAGTGGGCTCTTGCCACTCCAAACCTTGTAGGCATCAGAAAGAAGATTCAGAGAAATTTAGATTTTACGTCCAGTTTTTGGCTTTACATGGCTCTAATCATAGAACGATAGACCATTCAGGCCATAGTGTCTCTGTGCTGGCACTTAGGTAGAGTTATTCAGTTAGTCCCATGCCTCGTAGCCTTGCAACTTCTGTCCCTTCAAGTATTTATCGAATTATCTTTTGAAAGTTACTTCCTCATCCTTACATAATAACTTGCTGTGTAAAGAACATGCTTCCTCAACATGCCTTTTGCCAAATACCTTAAACCTGTCTCCTCTGGTTACTGATCCTCCCGTCACTGGAAACAGTTTATCCCCATTTGCTCTACCGAAAGCCTTCATGATGTTGAATGCTCCTATCAAATCTTTCTTTCAGCTTCTCTGGCCAAAGGTAAACAACTAAGTTGGTGAATCAAAAGCTAAACAGCGTGACCTCCTGCTTCTCCGGGGAGGCTCACTGCGGTGTCAGGTCGGGTTCCGACTCCAGTTTCAAGCTGAATTCACACAATAATTGCAGCATTGGTGCAAAGTGAAACTACTGCAGCATAAATGCACACACTTAGAGAGATTCATTAGCCAACTGCAGCAGTTTCATGTTTCAAAACTGCTCATTTGTTGTTGCATCACGTGTCGGAGGTCCACATCTACAATATCACGCTTGTTTATTTTGTCCGGACTACCATTTTGTGAACAGAGGAAGACATTTTGTGAAAGTCCCAGCTTCACAGGCTAATTATGATACTGAGCTTGGTTGCAGGCTCAATGATGAAGAAACAGAAATTGTTGCCTGAATGAAGTCAGAAACAATATTATACAATCCTACTGGAACAAAATATGAAGAACAAGATGTAATTGTATATTTTCAAAACAGTAAGCTCATCCTTGTTTTTAAATCCCTATCCCCTTCCTATTTTTGTAACCTCCTCCAGCCCTACAACCCTCTGAGATCTCTGTGCTCCCCCAATTCCATAACCTTGGGCATCCTTGATTTTAATCATATCACCATTGGTGGTCACACCACCAGTTGCCTGGACCCTATGCTCTGGAATTCCCTCCCTAAACCTCTCCACCCCTCTCTCCTCGAGAGGCTCTTTCAAAGCTTTTAGTCACTTGTCCCAATATTCCTTATGTGGTTCAGTATCAATTTTTGTTCAATAGCGGCCGTGAAGTACCTTGGAACAAAGATTTACGGGAATGATTCCATAGATGAGAGACTTCAGTTGCATGGTCACATTGGAGAAACTGGGGCAGAGGTAGTTGAGGAGATTTGATAGAAGCGTTCAAAATTATGAAAGGTCATACAGAGCAGATAGAGAGAAACTATTCCCCTTGGCAAAAGGGTCAAGGACCAGAGGGCAACAATTTAAGGTGAATGGCCACAAAGCCAACATGAAGACAAACTTTTTCTTTTTTACACAGAGCGAGTGGTTAACATCTAGAATGCATTGCCCGAGAGTGTGGTAGAAGCTGATTCAATCGCAGTTTTCGAAAGCGAATTGGATAATTAACTGAAGAGAAAATTTGTAGGGCTACAGGGAAAGGGCTGGGGAGCAGAATGAGCCGAGATGCCCTTATCAAAAGCTGGTACTGACATGACGGGCCTAAGGGCCTCCTTCTGTGCTGTAACTGTACTAAAGGTGCTTTGGCCTTCCCTACATCATAAGGTCAAAGGTGGGGACTTTCGCTGATGATTGTGCAACGTTCAGTGCCATTCATAACTCCTCAGACGCTGAGGCAGTCTGTCTCTATATGCAGCAAGACCCTGGACAATATCCAGGCTTGGGCTGATAAATGGCAAGTTACATTCATGCTTCACAAATGCCAGGTAATGACCATTTCCAACAAGAGAGAGTTTAACTACCTCCCCTTGACATTCCATGGCATTACCATCACTGAACTATCTACTATCAATATCCAGGGGTTATCTCTGACCCGAAACTGAATTGGACCAGACATATAAATACACAGTGGCTACAAGAGCAGGTCAGAGGCTGGGAATTCTGTGGAGTGTAACTCACCTCCTAACTCCCCAAACCTTGTCCACCATCTACAAGGCACAAGTCAGGGGTGTGCTGGAATACTCTCCACTTGCCTGAATGAGTGCAGCTCCAACAACACTCGAGAAGCTTGGCACCATTCAGATCTACGCAGTCTGCTTGATTGGCACCACATCCACCAGTTTCAACATTCAATCCCTCCACCACCAACGCACAGTGGCAGCAGTGTGTGCCATCTACAAGATGCACTGCAGCAACTTACCAAGGCTTCTTCATCAGCATCTTCCAAATCCACGAACTCTACCACCTAGAACAAGGGCAGCAGACACATGGGAACACCACCGCCTGGGAGTTACCCTCCAAGCCCCTCATCATCCTGACTTGGAAATATGTCAACATTCCTTCACTGTCGCTGGGTAAAAATCCTGGGACTCTCTCCCTAACAGCACTGTGGGTGCACCTACACCACATGCAGCAATTCAAGGTAGCGGCTCACTACCACCTTTTGAAGGGCAATTAGGGATGGGGGATAAATGCTGGCCCAGCCAGCAATGCCCACATCCCCTGGAAGGATTTTTAAAAAGGTAGAGATAAAGGTTGTTGCAGTAATCATTTGAAATTTTGGCAGTCCTTTCAGATTTTAAATGGTGATTTTCTGGGATCTCAACCAGGCCACCAGATGGAGCACTGTACTACATGATGATATATCTGTGGGCAGGCACACCGTGGATGACATTCGTCTAGCAACACTCCCGAAAACTGAAGGTTTAAGTGGTCAGTTAAACTAGCCACCTCTCTACAGGAGTTATTGAAAGAGTCTGGTGCAACTATTCAGAGGTGCATTAACAATCTACAATAATCAGTCTAGGCACCACACTTCAGGAAAGATACCTTGGCCTTGGAGGGAGAGTGGTGTACATTTACCAGCACAATAACTGGACTCCCAGGGTCAAATTACAAGGAGGGATTTTACAAATGAGAGTTGTATGCCCTGGAATTTAGAAGGTGCAGGAGTAAATTGATCAACGTTTTCAAGAGAAACCGATAGGGCTTTTTTTCTGTCACGGGATGTGGGCGTCACTGACAGGGCCAGCATTTGTTATTAATTGCCCCTGAACAGAACAGTTCAGAGGGGCAGTTAAGAGTCAGCCCCATTGCTGTGGGTTTGGAGTCACATGTAGGTCAGACCGGGTAAGAGTGGCAGATTTCCTTCCCCAAAAGATGTTAGTGGACCAGATGGGTTTTGTCAACAATCAATGATAGTTGTCACGGTCACCATTACTGAGACTAGCTTTATATCCCAGGTTTATTAATTGAACTCAAATTCCACCAGCTGCCATGGCAGAATTCGAACCCATCTCCCCAGAGCATTAGCCTGGGCCTCTGGATTACTAGTCCAGTGACTATGCCACCATCTTCCCTACAGATAGGTAGATAGAGCAAAAGTATTTCCATTAGTTGGGGAATATAGAACTAGGGGATATAGTCTAAAAATTAGAGCCAAACCTTTCAGGAATGAAATTAGAAAGCACTTGTACACACAAAGGGTGTCAGAAATTTGAAACCCTCTTACGGAAATGGCAACTGACACTACGTCAATCCTTAATTTTAAACTTGAGATTCATAGATTTTTGTTGACCAAAGGTATTAAGGGATATGGGGAAAAGGTGGATATATGGAGTTGAGTCAGCCATCATCTCATTGAATGACAGAACAAGTATACTCAAGGGACTGAAGGCCTCCTCGATCCTGTTCATAAATTCCTGCATTTAGTTACTAGAGGTCAATAGAAACTGGTGTCTCAGCCACATCCACAATACAAGTTCGTGCTTTCAAAGACAAATTCAAATTAGGAGGTTAATTGCATAAGTAAGCTTTCTCAAATATTGCTGAAGAAAGACATTTTGTTGAAGCTTTTTGTCTTGCACTCATCAGGATCATCGCAAGAATACCAATGTCAGGGGAAGCAACAACTTTATACGGTATGAGAAGAGAGTGCTGATTGGTTGGCAAGTGGATTCTGATTGGTTGGCAAGTAGATCCTGATTGGTAGAGGTGCTGCCTGGAGAATGCACCAGTTAATGGTGACTGACGGTTAACTGCCAAGCATGGTTTGAAATTTAAACCAGGCAGCTTGACTCTGATTAGTCAAGACATTTTCCTGGGGAATGAACCAGCAAACGGCTATCACTTAGTTTGTTTAGCTGAAACAAGCACAATGTGTGTACATGTTCTTTCTGTCTACAAAGAACAGGGTCCCAGGTATTAGTATATGTAGCTTCCAGTACACGCAAATGCATCACATTGTGAGCCCAACTGACAATCTGAACTGGTGCATTCTCCATAGCAATGCCTCTCCCAAAGTTCACGTGTCAACCAATCAGCACTCGCTTGTCATAACATATAAAGTTGTCTCCCCGGCATTGGTATCCTTGTGATTGTCCTGAGGAGTGCAAGACAAAAGCACTTTGACAAAATGTCTTTTCTCAGCAACACTCAAGTTCTGCACTATCAATAACTATCAGCATTCTTAAGTCAGGATTTTGTTGCAGTCTTTTTTGTAAAAGAATCCTTTTCAGAGTTTATCAAAAGCTGAAAAAACAACTGGAAGGGGGCCGAGTGGGGATTTTTTGGGCTGGAAGAGATGCAGAATCTTCAAAGAAAAAGACACCGCATAATGTTATAATGTCACAGAAGGGACTTCCAGGCATTAATATGACAAACCTCCCATGTCCAGCATTAAGAATAGCATTTCCTGTGGGTGTTCCTTCAGTTATTGCTTCACCTTCACACCACATATTCAAGGATGGTGTTTTATGATTAGGAGTAGTACCCAAAACGATGATCTCTACCCACTTAGTAGGTACCAGGATTTAGAATTCATACATCCTATCCCAGAGCCTTTTGGGTAACAGATATTCATGACTTACAATTCTTTTCATGTTGTACAACTTCCTTAAAATGGACATCCTGCTCCACATTCTTGAACAGGACTTGCTACAACCACTTGAAATGCTAATTCTATGTAATGTCCTTGTTCCCCTGCCTTTCATTTTTTTTGCAGGTTGTTTTTTTCCCTTATGCCATGCACCATCTGTTGTGCAGGAGTGGAACCTGCTCCCAAGGCAATGCCAAGCTGCTCAAAACTCACCTAAACTCCACTTAAATGCTTTGCTACAAACAACATTCCCAAGATCAGGAATTGAAAGTGAACAAAAGCGCATGTGAGAGCAAGAGTGAGAATGCCCACGTGGGTGCAATTGCATGCATGAGTGAGAGAGATCACACACAAGAGACAACATGCGAGAGTGAGCACTCGAGTGCGAGCGCGTGCAAGAGCGAGCGTGCAAGAGCGAATTCGCACAACAGACAGTGTGCAAGAGAGAGAGAGAAGAGAAAGAAAGAATGCTTGGGCAAGAGAATGACTGTGTGAAAGGCTGAGAAATGGCGTGCAAAACTCTCATGTTCACCCAGTTGTATGCCTCTAAAAATCCATTATCCTGTAAAGCTGATGTCAGCCTCTTTATAAAAAGAGAATCACATCATTGTGCCTCATTTTGATGCTGCTTCACTGATCCGCTGCAAACCTTTAAAAGCAAATTTCATTTTGCATACAAGTAAATAGTGCAAATTGGTTTGTGATATCTGTTTACATGCAGGTGAAAAGTTTATGCAAACATCTGCAGCATTGCACTCCTGGATCATGATATTAATAGCATTGTAACTATAGCAACTAATGTCCCTAGGTGTATGCGTGTGTTGTAGAAGTGAATCTCGTTCCTATGCTCCAGCTTATTCTATGCATACAATAAGATATAGTAATCACATATATAAAGATAGGGTTCATTGATTTTGCCCTTTTTAATTCATTATTCATTTAAAGTATATTAAGCTAATGTTGCAGATAGGTACAGAATTAACCTTGGATGACACAGTGAGTACATCTTGTCTGAAATATTTTTCTTTAAATAATGTGTGTGGATGACGTCACTGACGGGAGAATCGCTTAACCAGCTTTGACTCAGTTGGTAACACTGTCCCCTGAGTCAGTAGGTTGTGGGTTCAAGAAAGACTCTGGAGACTCGAGCACAAAAATTTAGCTGACACTCCAGAGCAGTACCGAGAGAATGCCGCGCTATTGGATGAGATGCTAAACTGAGGCCCCAACTACCGTCTAGGATGCACATAACAGGTCCCATGTCCAGTTTTTTTGAAGAAGAGCAGGGCATCTCTCCCTGGTGCCCTGATCAGTCTTTCCCTCAACCAACATCACTAAAGCAGATTATCCAGTCATTTAGCACAATGCTATTTGTGGGAGCTAGCTGTGCACAAATTGGCTGCTGGATTTCCTATTAGGACATTGTAACATTCAAAAGAATTTAATTGGCTGTAACGAATGGGACATCTTGTGGTCATGAAAGGCTGTACATAAATGCAAATCTGCCTTTCTTTTTACTATCAAAAGCAATGCTTTTGCAATCTTATTCTCAATGCGCATCTCAAATCACTTCCCTGAGGCTCATGCTCAGCTTCAACTCCTCCAGGTCAGGCTTGCATAGAGGTCTGTATTAAATATAAAAATGGAAGCAGGCAGTGGGTTTCAAAGCACAAGATGGCTGTTTTCTACACTGGTCAAATGTTGCTCGAAGCCAAAGTGCTAAAGCAATGAGACCAGGAATATTTTGCATTGTGGAGTGTCTGTTTAACGATGCCTTGAATTTATTTCCCTCTGACAGGGTACACAGTGGAAATTTATAACAATGTTTTTGTTTGACATGCTCAGAAAGAGCTACAGGAATCTCTGAGTCTCTGGCTCTGTATTATCACCATCCGCAGCTGTCAAAATGGACAAGGGCTGAGCAATGGGGCGGCTATTAAGCAGCCTGCTTATCATGGTGCCTACTGGGAAAACACCTCCACTCCCATTACTACTCATTATTAAGCCACAGGTTGATGCTTAATGTGTGAGCACTAGAGAAAAGATTAAATCCATCTATCAAACATGCAAGAGAAAAGAAAGCAAGCTTGAATTTAGGATTGCAGATCTGTCCAGTCTCTTTCAGTTTATCAGCCAATGACCTTCTGTTGTTGCCTCTGTATCTCACAGATGTGAAACACATCATGCTCAAATAAATTATTTAATGATAACGCAAAAGAAATGTGGTGTTTTCATAATGACGTGTCTTCAGTTTGGGACAAGTTAAGAATGCATTGACACACCAACTGTAGGCAATTTCTCAATTAAAACATTAACGTTGGCAAGTGAAGAAAGAACTCCCAATTAGACAGCACCTTCCATGACCTCATGACGTTCCAAAAGTCTTTACAGCCAGTGAAGTACTCTCAGTGTTGTAACAGGTAAACAGTAGTCAGTACCGAGGGAGTGCTGCACTGCCAAAGGTGCCATCTTACGAATGAGACATTAACCAAGATCCCTTCTGTCCTCCAGCCAGGCATAAAAGATCCAATGGCAGTCTCTCAAAGAAGAGCAGGGGAATTCTCTCTGCTGTCCTGGCCAAACAGCTGCCCCTCAACCATCATCACCTCAGCAGATCACCTTGCTATCTGTGGGATCTTGCTGTGCACAAATTGACCGCTGTACTTCCTACACAAATGGCAAGTTTTTAGTGTTGCCATAACTAAGTCATTCATTCTGAGCCACAAAATAATAATAACCTTAGGTCAGCAAATTTGCGCATGTTAGCTTCTCTCTCCTTATTCAGTTGTAAATCACATCAGATATGCTCCCTAAACAAACAGCTGTATACTGTGCCAAAACCAGTCCACCATCCAATGACTGAACACCTGTACTTCGCAGAAAGGATCACTGAACAACAACGCACCTTTCATGTATAAAACATCCCCAGTGCATTTCATGGGACCTTAACACAAAATTTGACACAGACACATCTGGAGATTTTAGGGCAAATGGCTAAAAATTTGGTCAAAGAGATAAGCTTTAAAGAGGGAGGGAGACTGACTGTGGATGAGGCTGAGGGAGGGAGTTCTGGGGCTGTGGCAGCTGAAGACATGGCCGCCAACACTGTGGCGATGAAAATCAGTGAAGTGCAACGAATCCAGAATTGAAGGAACGCCGAGATCTCAGAGCACTTTTGAACTGAAGGAGATGACAGAGCAGGAACCTTGGTTCATTTCTCCACATCCAAGACAAGCTCATGCCACCTCCAGCTTTCTCACTATCTACCTGGCCAAAAACCAATGTAAGTCTTTCAACGCTTCAGGCCTCAAACAACAATCCCCAGGTAATACAACACACACACACTAAAGAATGGATTATTCATGCTCTATTCATGGGTGTTAGACATCAGAGAACAGAGTACAGAACAAAGTGGAATACAGAACAAAGTGAAGTACACCCGTTTGAAGTTACTGACTGCAATTACTCATCTACATGGCAAAGACAAGTGCATGTAATAGAAACCGATATTTATTGTACCTAGTTAACAATAAGTAAGAAATTGCTGAAATGGAGAAAATGGAACAACTAGATAAGCATAGAAGGGTAAAAGTGAGTCAGCGTGGATTTATGGGGAGAATGGTTTGCCTAAAAACTTACTGGATGGACACAAACCAAAAACCCATACATGCTCCAATTAGTAGCTACCACCATCACCATCCACTTCTGCATTCTCTATCCTTTTCACATAGATTAGAATCAACAATATTTAACTGCCAGCACTGTTCTCTATGCCACCATGTTTCAGTTAATCCTTGCTGCATTTAGCTTCTCACGACAGATTAATGCCTCCAATTCCCCTTTCTTTTTGCATACCGTGCACATTGCTGTACAGGCGATTTCATTCGATTTGTTCTCTCTTAATGATTTCCATAAGATCAGCTTAGGTTTGCAGAGTGTGCAAGATGGTGGAGGGCAGCCGTGAGAGCATGAGAAGTCAAGTGTGGAGGTAAGAAGAGGCAGCCAGCAGATGATGGGTCAACACAGGGAGGGAGATGGCAACGTTACAGGTTTGAAAGATTGTGATGGAGAGCGTGTCTCAGCTCAGTTTGGGGTTGAATTGGATGCTGAGGTTGTAAACAATCTGGTTCAACCACAGTCGGTGGCAAAGGCCTAAAGGTAATGGTTTCAGTTTTCCCAAAGTTTAACTGGAGTATTGCGTTGAGTTCTGATGCTCACACTTTTGGAAGGATGTGAACGTCCTTGAGAGGGTGCAGAGGAGATTTACCAAAGTTGGCTCCAAGGGTGAGGGATTTTAACTACAATGTTAGGTCACAGAAATTGGGGCAGTTCTCCATGGAGTAAAGGAGATTGAGGGGAGAATTGATACAGGTTTACAAGATAATGACAGTTTTAGATGAAGTAGACAAAGAAAAGCTGTTCCCATCCACTGATAGTACAAGGACAAGGGGAAACAGATTTAAGGTTTTGGGAGATACATGGGGGATGTGAGAAAGAGCATTTTTTTTTTAAACACAGCAAGTGGTAAAGACCTGGAACTCCTTGTCTATGAGGGTGGAGGAAGCAGAGATGATCAATGGTTTCAAAAGGAAATTGGATGTGCTATCGAGATTGCGCAAGGGAATGGAGCTGACTGGATTGCTCCACAACTTGCTGGTAAAAACGATCTTCCTCACATCCCCCTGCAAATCTTGCCCAAACCTTTAATCTGTGTCCTCTAGACCTTGCGCCATCTGCTAAGGGAAACTCTCCAGGTATCCAAACATACTATTTGGCCTTGCACAGGATCCTGAGCAGGCCTCAGTTAGAATATTGTGTCCAGCTTTGGTGTCCTCACATGGTGGATGATAGTGTATTGCCGAGGCTTTGAAAAAGGTGAGGCTGGTGTGGGGGGAGGGTCACTCAACTAATCCTCAGTTTGAAGCACTCAGTGATCTTTTTCCCAAGCAAATGCTGCTTGATAGCACTGTTGATGACCCCTCCCATCTCTTTACTGACTTTTGATTGTCCACTGATGGGGCCGTAATTAGCCAGGTTGGATTTGTCCTGTTTTTTTGTGGACAGGACGTACCTGGGCAATTTTCCACACTGCCAGGCAGATGCCAGTGTTGTAGCTGTACTGAAACAGTTTGGCTAGGGGCATGGCAAATTTTGGAGCACAAGTCTTCAGTACTTTTGCTGGAATATTGTCAGGGCCCACAGCCTTTGCAGTATCCAGTGTCTTCAGCTGTTTCTTGACATCACATGGAGTGAATCAAATTGGCTGAAGACTGGCATCTGTGATGCTGGGGGCCTCCGGAGGAGACTGAGATGGCACTTCTGGCTGAAGATTGCAGCAAATGCTTCGGCCTTGCATTTGCAGAGATGTGCTGGGCTCCTCCGTCATTAAGGATGGGGATATTTGTGGAGCCTCCTCCTCCAGCGAATTGTTTAATTGTTCACCACCATTCACGACTGGATGTGGCAGGACTGCCGAGCTTAGATCTGATCCATTGGTTGTGGAACCGCTTAGCTCTGTCTACTGCATGCTGCATTACACTGATTGGCACACAACCAGTCCTGAGTTGTAGCTTCACCAGGTTGACGGCTCATTTTTAGGTGTGCCCTCCTGCACTCTCCATTGAACCTGGGTTGATCCCCTGGCTTGGTGGTAATAGTAGAGTGGGGAATATACTGGGCCATGGGGTTACAGATTGTGTTCGAGTACAGGTCTGCTCCTGCTGAGGACCCACAGCGCCTCATAGGTACCCAGTCTTGAGTTACTAGATCTGTTCTAAATCTATCCCATTTAGCATGGTGGCAGTGCCACATAACGCGATGAAGAGTATCCTCAATGTGAAGAGGTGAGGTGAGAGTGACTGCCCTTGACATCAAGGCAGCATTTGACTAAGTGTGGGACGGTAGCGGTGGTGGGTTTGGTGAATTCTTAGGAGGCTTGGTGAATTCCTGCAGTGCATCTAGTAGATGGTACACACTGCTGCCACTGTGTGTTGGTGGTACAGCAAGCGGATGGGGTGTCAATCAAGCAGGTTGCTTTGTCCTAGATAGTGTTGAGCTTCTTGACTGTTGTTGGAGCTGCACTCATCCAGGCAAGCAGAGAGTATTTCCATCACACTCCTGACTTGTGCCTTGTAGATGGTGAACAGGCTTTGGGGAGTCAGGTGGTGAGTTACTCGCCACAGGATTCCTAGTCTCTGACCTGCTCTTGTAGCCACAGTATTTATATGGCTAGTCCAGTTCAGTTTCTGGTCAATGGTAACCCCCAGGACGTTGATAGTGAGGGATTCAGTGATGGTAATGCCATTGAATGTCAAGGGGAAATGGTTAGGTTCTCTCTTGTTGGAAATGGTCATGGCCTGGCACTTGTCTGGCATGAATGTTGTTTGCCACTTGTCAGCCCAAGCCTGGACATTGTCCAGGTCTTGCTGCATTTGGACATTGACTGCTTCGGTATCTGAGGAGTCAAGAATGGTGGTGAGCATCGCACAATCAGCAGTGAACATTCCCACCTTATGATGGAAGCAAGGTCATTGATGAAGCAGCTGAAGATTGTTGGGCCTAGGACACTACACCGAGGGGCTCCTGCAGGGATGTGCTGAGATGGAGATAATGGCCACATACATCTTCCTTTGTGCTAGATATAACTCCATCCAGTGGAGAGTTTTGCACGATTCCCCTTGACTTCAATTTTGCCAAGACTTCTTGATGCCACACTCAGTGAAAAGCTGCCTTGATGTCAAGGACAGTTACTCTCACCTCACCTCAGGAATTCAGCTAATAAAAATAACAACCCTGGAATCATTTCAAAACCAATTAATTGCTGTAATCTGAGGTCCTGGAGGATTTTGCTGAGTGGGTGGCCAGCCCTGTCTCGTATTCATCTTGCAATCTTTGAATTTGAAAATACTTCTCTGGACATACTTGGCCAGCTTGAATTTTTTTTTAATCAAAAAGAAACAAAGTCGAACATGAAAAGAAATTCAGCCTCGAAAAGGACGGAAGCCAAATTTGACCCTCTGCTTTCAGATCAGCAGGAACTGCACTTTCTCCTCCCTTCTCATTTCCCCTTCAGGAATTCAGATTTAATGAAATAATCACGTATTCCTCAGGAAACAGAGAGCAGCAAAGAACAGCAGCAGGAGGAAACAAGTTCGACAAGAGTTCGGGCAACTCCTGACGATAGCTGCAGGGCTCGAGTCATGGGAGGGGTGGCCATGATCAAGTTGATACTCAAAATACACAGGACATTTCCGTACAAATACCTCTGATTATTAAAGATAATATCTTCAATTTTTTTTTTAAAAAACTGACATTTAAAAAAGGCTCACCAAAACTTTCGCGATTTGATGGTTACACTTTAGCATTTTCAAAAAAATGCTTCAACTTTGTACTTGTCTCGGAGCTATTCCGGAATGCATCATCCTGAGGTGCAATGCTACCTAAGCAAGAATTTGCATTTCATGCAGCGCCTTTAACATAGGAAAACGTCCCAAGGCACGTCCCTTGGAATGTTATCAAATAAAATATGTGGCGCTTAGCCACATAAGGAGATATTAGGACAGCTGATTAAAAACCTATCCCTTTGACCAGGTTTTTGAGGAGCAACGCAAGAGAGAGAGAGGCAGAAGGGTTCAGGGATGGAATTGCAGAGGTCAGTGCCCAGGCAGCATTTGATCAAGTGTGGCATCAAGGAATCTTGGAGTGATGGAAACTGGGGATATTGCAGGAGGCCACAACCACGCCAGCCATTCAAAGGCAAATTATGTAATTACATATGGACACAGAATATACAGCAGAGAAACAGGCCATTCAGCCCAAACAGTCCATGCTAGCATTTATGCTCCACTCGAGCCTCCTCTCATCTTTCATCATCTAAATCTACCATCATAACCATTTATTCCCTTCTCCCTTATATACTTGTCCAGCTTCCCCTTAAACACATCTATACTAGTCACTTCAACCACTCCGTGGTAGCGAGTTCCACATTGTCAGCACTCTCTGGGTAAAGACATTTCTCCTGAATTCTCCGTTGGATTTCTTGGTGACTACCTTATTCTGATGGCTCTAGTTATGCTCTTCCTCACCAGAGGAAACATTTTCTCTGTGCCCACTCTTTCAAAACCTTTCAGAATTTTAAAGACCTCTATTAGGTCACCCTTCCACCTTCTTTTTTCAAGAGAAAAGGAGGCCCAGCTTGTTCATCCTTTCCGGACATGTACACTCACACATTCCTAGTATCATTCTTGTAAATCTTGTCTATACATTCTCCAAAGCCTCTATATCCTTTTTATAATATGGCAACCCAAATTGCACGCAACAGCTTTCAGTGTAGACTAACCAACGTTCGATACAGGTTTAGCAATAACTTCCTGACTTTTCAATTCCATCCCTCTAGCAATCAAGTCTAGTGTTTGGTTTGCTTTTTTTTTAAGAAAAATAGTCTTGCTAACCTGTGGCACAATTTTTAATGATTCATGTATTTGTACTCCATGATCCCTTTGTTCCTCTGCCTCATTTGGACTTGTACCTCCTGAGTAATAAGTGACCTCCCTATTCTTCCTACCAACTGTACCACCTCACAGTTATCAGAATTGAACTTCATTACGTTGTGGAGAAAATGTTACAAATGTTTCTGGGACATATGCAGATCTAAACCAAAATATCCTTCTGTTCCTCAGTTGGATGAGGGGCACTGACGTTGGTAACGTCACAAAGCTATTAATGTATATAATGTTATTGGAAAGTTTTTTTTTAAAATGTGTGTCTTAATTGGATTAAAACCAGCTAGTCTGGGTGCTTTGATGTATAGTAGTTTTGAGATGTAAACAGAGGTAGAGGTACATTTGCATTTTGTTGAATAGAGCAATCAAGAGTGGGAGTGAAATCTTGCACCTAGCTAGGAGACACCAAGCAATGTTTACATCACTAATAAAATTGGTACTATGAAAGGAGTTCAAAGAGTCTGGTGACACAATGAGAATTTACATTCAAAGGTGAGTGCTGGGTATAACAGAAAGGAGTTTTGTGTGTATAGCGCAGAGGCATGTAACATCTAAGCAGTTGTAAGCCTACGACTGGCGGCAATGAATCAAATTGAAAGGAACCTCATTTTGAATTCATAAAGTGAAAATGCTTTGCCTGGTGTCTGGTTAAGTCTATTGGCTATTGTTTCCTTAGTGGAGATTAATTTGCGAATTTGTTAAAAGTTATGATAGTAGTAATTTGTAGCCTTGTGTATGTGTTTAATTTGCTGTACATTAATAAAGGTCTCATTTAATTTGATATAGAAACCTCTAGAGAACTGATGATCTTATTCCTGAATTTAGAGCTGCATCTCAAACATACCAATTGAAAATATAGATTATGACAGTTGTTTAAAAGTTTCCCTCTGAGATTTTAAATAACTCAGCCTTTGCCAACTGCTGCGTCATAACAATAAACACAAGGAAAGGCATTCTCCAAGGATGGTCCCTGGGATGTCAGCAAGGGAATTCAACTGGAAACAATTTCACTGGCTCCACGTGCCTCTGATTCATCTGAGCTCAGGTGCCTCTCTAGACTCTGTTATTTTGGATTCAGCCCATTTTGCCACTGCAAAATAAAAGACAACAATTTTTGTGCAAGAACATTCACTTAGGTTGGTTTCTTGATCATGATCAGACAACCAGCTACAATGGCACAGTCATTGTGGTCGCAATGGTCTCACTGCTAATGCAAAAGATAATTCAGCAGATAGGCAGATATTACAGAAGTTACTATTTTTTGGTGGACGAAAAGGAATTTTACTTCACAATGTTTCCAGCAGAGCTACAGGAGGGCCTTCTGAATTGGTAGTTCTTTCAGAGAGCTAGCACAAGCACGATGAATAGCCGCCTTCAGTATGATTCCATTTTGAATTTGCTCCCTGTGTGGGTGCTGGGACAGGCAGTCCTGTTATACACACACAGCAAAAGAGTGCGAGAAGCAGCATGGCCATTAACAGTGAGAGAGAGAGATGAGCGGGGGAGACATTTAACAGTGAGAGAGCGAGAGAAGCAGAAGGACCATTAACAGAGATAGTGAGATAAGTCATGGGGAGGCAGTGGGGTAGTGGTATTGTCACTGGACTAGTAATCCAGAGACCCAGGGTAATACTCTGGGCACCTGGGTTCAAATCCCGCCACAGCAGATGGTGGAATTTGAATTCAATAAAAATCTGGAATTAAAAGTCGAACGATGACCATGAAAGCATTGTCAATTGTTGTAAAAACCCATTTAGGACAGTGGGGCCATTAACAGTGAGGAGCAGCAGGGCCATTAACAGCGAAAGAATGAGGCGCCATTAAAGAGAGGGGTGAGCAGTGAGTAAAACAGCTAAGCTCTTCAGTTTGTGTTTAGGTCTCTAGTCTTTTTTCTCTTTTCCTTACTGGTGTGTAAAAAAAATTAAAATAAAGTTTAAAGAGCTGGGATACCACAGTAATTAATTAAGTAGTTAAATAAAATACGTGATGGATGATGTGTTGCTCCTGTGGGTGAACACATCTGTACTAACTGTTTGCAGCTTGTGGAACTTCAGATCAGAGTTAAGGAGCTGCAGATATTGTGCCACATCAGGGAAAGTTACCTGGACACTTTGCTCCAGGAGGCGGTCACACCCCTCAGATTAGGTCATTCAAATTTGGTCTGTGATCAGGGACATGAGGGTGTGACTGCAGGTGAGGCAGGTATGGGGACCCAGGGCATAGCGTTCAAGGAATCTTGGCCCCTGCCCTGTCCAACAGTCACAAAATCCTGGCAAGCTGTGTGGACGAGAGTGGTGACTGCAGGGAGGAAGAACGAACTGACCATGACACTGTGGTACAGGGAGCCATTCAAGTGGGGTGAGGAAATAGGAATGTAGTAGTGGTAGGGCACAGTATAATTCTCTGCATCCGAGAAAGTAAATCTTGAAGGCTGTGTTACCTACCCACTGCCAGGGTTAAGGACATCTCCTCAGGGCTGGAGAAGAATGAGGAGTGGGAGGGGAGGAACCCAGTTGTTCTCGTCCACGTTGCTATCAATGACATTGATAGAACTAGAAAGGAGGTTCTGCTGAAAGAATTTGAACAGTTCAGAGCTAAACTAAAAAGCAGAACCACCAAGGTAATAATCTCGGGATTACTACCTGAGCCACAGGAAAACTGGCATAGGGTAAATAAAGTCAAGGAGTTAAATACGTAGCTCAAAGATTGGTGTGGGAGGAATGGGTTTCAGTTCATGGAGCACTGGCACCAGAACTGGGGTTGAAGGGAGCTGTTCCGGTGGGACGGGCTTCACTTGAACCGTGCTGAGAGCAGTGTCCTGGCAAATTGAATAACTAGGGCTGTAGAGAGGGTTTTAAACTAAATGAAGTAAGGGGAGGGTTCTGAAGGGGGGATACATAGGCTAACAAAGCAAAATGATATGGTAGCATTGCAGGGCAGCTATTTAGGTATTGATACCCAGAATGTGACAAGAAGGGAAAGAGTGTACAAACATAAAAAAACTGCAGCAAATAGGATCAAAGGGGGGAAAAATGACAAAAAGGAAAAATCAATGGCTCTTTACTTAAATGCACATAGTATTCGGAACAAAATAAACAAATTAATGGCACAAATAGAGGTTAATGGGTATGATTTTATGGCCATTAGAGACGTGGTTACAAGGAGATCAAAGCTGGGAACTAAATATTCACAGGTATGTGACTTTTCGAAAGGACAAGCAGGAAGGAAAGGGTGGTGGGGTAGCTTTGTTAGTACAAGGTGGAATATGTCCAATAGCAAGAAATGATCTTGGATCAGAGGATGTAGAATCTATACGGGTGGAGGTAAAAGATAAGGGGAAGACGACACTGGTGGGGGTAGTCTATAGGCCGCTAACAGTAGCAAAGATGTAGGACAGAGAATAACTCAGGGGATAATGAGGCCACGTAAAAAAAGCAGTACATTAATCATGGGTGACTTTAATCTTCATACAGATTGGGAAAATCAAATTGGCAAAGGTAGGCACGAACAAGAATTCATCGAGTGTATAGTTTCCTAGAACAATGTGTTGTGGATCCAACCAGGGACCAGGTTATTTTGGACCTGGTAATGTGTAATGAGGCAGGTTTAATAAATTATCTCAGACTAAAAGATCCCCTAGGAAACAGTGACCATAACATGGCAGAATTTAGCACTCAGTTTGAGAGTGAGAAACTTGGGTTGGAAACAACTATGTTAAACTTAAATAAAGGTAATTACAAAGGAATGAGGGCAGATTTGGCTGGAGGGGACTGGGAAAGGAGTTTAGCAGAAAAGACAGTTGATGAACAATGGCAGACGTTTAAGAAAATTGTTCATGACTCACAACAAAGGTATATCCCAATGAGAAAGAAGGATTCTAGGAAGGGGATAAACCAACCATGATTAACCAAGGAAGTTAAGGATAGAATCAAATTGAAAGAAAAAACATCCAATGTGGCAAAGATTAGTGGTAAACCAGAGGATTGGGAATGTTTTAAAAACCAACACAAGATGACCAAACAAAATAAAGAGGGAGAAAATAAACTTTGAGGGTAAACTAGCAAGTAATATAAAAATGGACAGTAAGAGCTTCTTTAAATATATAAAAAGGAAAAGAGAGGCCAAAGGGAACATAGGCCCCTTAGGGAATGAGGCTGGGGAAATAATCATGGGGAACCAGGAAATGGCAGAGGAGTGAAATTAATACTTTGCATCAGTCTTCACGCTAGAAGACACTAATAGCATGCCAAAAATACTACATAATCAAGGGGCAAAAGTGGGGGAGGAGAAAAATACAATAACTATCACTAGAGAAAAAGTACTAGGGAAACTAATGGGGCTAAAGGCCAATAAGTCGACTGGACCTGACGGGTTGCATCCTAGAATATTAAAGGAAGTAGCTACAGAGATAGTGGGTACACTGGTAGTAATTTTCCAAGAATCCTTAGATTCTGGAAAAGCCCCAGAAGATTGTAAAACTGCCAATTTAACACCTTTATTCAAAAAGGGGGACAAAAATAGGTAACAGTAGCTAAATATCTGTCACTGGGAAAATATTAGAGTCTATTATAAAGGACGTAGTAGCAGAGCATTTAGAAATGCATAATATAATCAAGCAGAGTCAGCATGGCTTCATGAAGAGGAAATCATGCCTGACAAATTTATTAGAATTCTTTGAGGTAACAAGCAGGACAGATAAAGGGGAATCAGTAGATGTAATATATTTGGATTTCCAAAAGGCGTTCAATAAGGTGCTGCACATAAGATCTCATGGTGTTGGGGGTAGCATATTAGCATGGATAGAGGGTTGGCTAACTGATAGAAGACAGAGACTTGGGATAAAGGGGGTATTTTAGGGATGGCAACCAGTAACTAGTGGAGTGCCCTAGGGATCAGTGCTGGGGCCACAATTATCTACAATATATATTAATGACTTAGATGAGGGGAGGGAAGTGAATTTACTATTGCCAACTTTGTGGATCACACAAAAATAGGTGGGAAGGCAAGTGGTGAGGATGACACAAGGAATCTACAGGTGGGGCATAAACAGGTTAAACAAGTGGGCAAAAACTTGGCAGATGGAATATAATGTGGGAAAATGTGACATTATGCATTTTGCCAGGAAGAATTGAGGAGTTGAATATTATTTAAATAGAAAAGACTGCAGAAAGCAGCAGCACAGAGGGATTTGGGAGTCCTCATGCATGAATCCCAAAAAGCTACCATATAAGATCAACAGGTGATAGGGGAGGCAAATGGAATGTTAGCCTTTAATTCAAAGGGCATGGAGTATAAAAATAGTGAAGTCTTGCTAAAACTATACAAGACACTAGTTAGACCACACCTAGAATACTGTGAACAGTTTTGGTCCCATTATCTAAGGAAATATATACTGGCATTAGAGTCAGTCCAGAGAAGGTTCACTACGTTGATCCTGGGTACGGAGGGATTTTCTTATGAGGAAAGGTTGAGTAGGTTGGACCTGTACTCATTGGAGTTTAGAAGAATGAGAGGTGACCTTATTGAAAGATTTTTAGGAGGCTTGACAGGGTAGATACTAGAGGTTGTTTCCCCTTGTGGGAGAGTCTAGACCAGAGGGCATAATCTCAGAAGGGGTCACCCACTTAAGACAGAGATGAGGAGGAATTTCTTCTCTCAGAGGGTACTGAATCTGTGGAACTCTTCACCACAGAGGCTTGTAGAGGCTTCATCATTAAGTATACTCAAGGCTGAGATAGATAGATTTTTAATCAGTAAGGGAATCCAGGGTTCTGGGGAAAAGGCAGAAAGTGGAGTTGAGGATTATCAGGTCAGCCATGACCTCATTGAATGGTGGAGCAGACTCAATGGGCCAAATGGCCGACTTCTGCTCCTACGTCTTATGGTCT
Organism: Carcharodon carcharias; assembly: GCF_017639515.1. Taxonomy (NCBI): domain Eukaryota; kingdom Metazoa; phylum Chordata; class Chondrichthyes; order Lamniformes; family Lamnidae; genus Carcharodon; species Carcharodon carcharias. The sequence goes on from NC_054470.1 coordinate 109,398,463, forward strand.
TTCGTCTAGAGAGGGAGACTATAGGGGTGATCCCATAAAGTTCCTTCATTTGCAAATTACACAATTCACTTGAATGCAAAGGAAGATCCTTCCATTCACTGTAAAGACACGTACTTCTTTAACTGGCTTCTGGTCATCTCTGTCCATGACCTTAACTCCCTCACCTATAGACCCTGTTGCCACCAATTCCCCTCACTGCCCTCCACAGCCTCACCATCAAGAAACTTCAAGTGATGCAGGACTCCAATAGCTGCCTCCAGCACCCAATAAAACCTTTGGCCGTACTTCATTTTTGAATCCCTCCGATCAGGTTTCCACCCCTGCCACAGCACTGAAACAGTCCTGATCGAAGTTGTAAATGACATCCAACCTGACTGTGACAGTGGTAGACATACCTTCCGCATCCTTCTCAGACCTGTCCAGCAGTTTTCTTTTTACACAGTTGACCACACCATCCTCCTCCAATGCCTCTCCAGCTGGGTGGGACTGCACTTGCCTGGTTCCATTTTTATCTATCCAGTCACAGGCAGCGAATTACCTGCAATGTCTTCTCTTCCCTCTCCTCCACCATTATCTCTGGACTCTCCCTGGATCTATCCTTTGTCTTCTCCTATCTTTCATCTATATGCTGCCCCTTTGCAACATTGTCGGAAAACACTATCTCACCACCGCCACCTCTTGATGCCTCCACCATCTGAGATTTGTCACATGGTACGTCAGATATCCAGTACTAACACCGCCAACTCTCAAGAGACCTTATATTGTTTTATTTGTTTTGGGGTGTGGACGCAGCTGGCTAGGCCAGCATTTATTGCCCATCCCAAATTGTCCTGGAGAAGATGGTGAGACACCTTCTTGAACCGTGGCAGTGCCTGTGGTGTAGGTACACCTGAAGTGCTTGGTTTCTGTAGCAGTTTGATACAACTGTGTGGCTTAGGTGGCCATTTCAGAGGGCAGTTAAAAGCTGTGGGTGAGGAGTCACATGTAAGCCAGACCAGATAAGGAAAGCAGATTTCCTTCCCTAAAGGACATGAGTGAAACAGATTGGTTTTTACAACAATCCAATAATCTTACGATCATTATTACCAAGACAACATTTCATTCCAAATTTATTAATTGATTGAACTTAAATTTCCCCAGCTGCAATGGTGAGGTATCAGCTCATGCTTCCAGAGCATTAGTCTAGGCCAAATCTCTAGGCTGTTGCTGAACTGGCCTCTTGTGCATTTGGTTGTAATCACTCCACCACTGGAGGCCACACCTAAAGCTCACTGCCTGAGGCCTCGAGCTCTGAAATTCCCTCCCTAAACCTCTCCCGCCTCTCTCCTCTTCTTATATCATTGCTTGAAACCCACATCCTTAACCAAGCTTTGGTCATCTGTCCTAATATATCCTGGTGTCAAATTTTGTTCGACAACATTTCCCTAAGCCAGATTTGAATTTCAAGTTTGTTAACTTTACTGTTTTTAATCAATCATGACCATCAATTTTATTTTACAGGCTGTTCTCTTCTGCCAGAGAGAGGCTAAACGATGGAATTGTGCCAAACTAGATGGAAGAAATAGATTTATAGGCAGCCACATCCACTATTACATGCACTACAAGTTAAATAAAGGATTCATTCGTTCTAGACTTCAGTTCAAGGCCTCATTGCCATAAATCCTGGCAGGAGCTTTCATTGGCCATGAAAATGCAAGTTTAGATTTCCCTTACACAAAACGTGAATTCACGCAGTAAATTATTTCCGGGAACACAGGCTGATAGCCAGGCACTAGAGGGTGCCGACGAGGTGTAAGCCTGCTCTCCCTTTGGATTTCCTCACCCATCCTCTTCATCTGCATTTATCATTTCTCCCAACCTCCAGCTGACTTCAGTGGTTTTACCTGCAAGAATTCCCAGCTGCAGCTCCAAACGCCATGCTCAGGTTTTCCACATCCTCAGCTGCTGCTTAGGCAGTCCAGTGCATTTCACTCAAACCAAGTTTCACTGGGAAAAAAGTGTTCAGGCACCAGTGTGGATGATAACCACCATCATACTCAATGAAAGAAAGATCCGCGATAAAAATGTGTAAATTTAGACCCAACCCAGTATGGGTGCAACGGGTTAAATGGCCTCCTTGCCTGTTTTAAATCCCTGATTTTTTTTTAAACTGAAGTCAACTCAAACTTTGGTCAAGCATTATTAGATTATATACTCGGCACCTCATCCAGGGACAGTGCAAAACACCTAATTTTGTATTCCACAGGCTGCTCTATGGGTCAGTTAGTTACCTGGGGAGTCAGAGGAGACAGAAGGGCATTGGGGAGACTACTTTACTGCAGTTGTGTGCAGGTGAAATGCTTGCTTACAAAATCAGAGTGTACATCATCAGAGATTTTGCAGCATTCACAAAGTCTCAGTTTTACTGAAGATAGCTTCTTTAAAATCAGTATACGCTTGAAAAATTAGTGTAATCTACTGCTCAGTGGGTAGCACTCTAGTCTCAGAGTCAGAAAGCTGTGGGTTCAAGTCCGACTGACACTCCCTGGGCAGTGCCGCACTGTCCGGAGGTGCAGCGCTGGGGGTGCCCCACACTGTCGCAGGCGTAGTATTGAGGGAGTGCTGTTTGTCAATGACGCTGTCTTTCAGGTGAGGTGTTGAACTAAAGCCTCATCTGCTCTCTCAGGTGGACATAAAATAACCCATGACACTATTTCGAAGGAGAGCAAGGGAATTCTCCCTGGTGTCATGGGCCCAAATTCATCCCTTAACCAACATAACAAATTACAACAATGACCACTCTTCAAAAAAGTGATTATAAAACTCTTTGGACTCTCATGAGGTTGTGCAAGATGACATATAAATGCAAGTCCTTTTTTCCTTAAATATCAGGAACAGTTCAAAGCCTAACATTTCTTAAGTCACTTGAGCAAAAAGTTCTGGCGGAAATCAGACCAGGTCACAGCTGTGTGCCTCCAGATAAAGAGAAGCCTCAGAGAGGTTTCTCTTAAAAAGGTCAGAGGTCTCCTCAGAGGACAGGAGCCATTTCTCAAGTGCTGTCTGTGCATTGAAGTCTTGCGCTGACAGAGTCAGCAATGCTTTCTCACTCCCCCATTATTGCAAGAATTCCAGATTCTGCTGTAAGAGTCAAGTGCTGGAATGTGTTTTCGAGAAACTGTGATTGATGTACCACACCAGAGTCACCTTGTCGGTACATGTCTCAACAATGGTTCAAATTCCATCCTGAAGACGAAAGAATTCTTCCTGATATCATGGCTGAATCAGGAGTAAAATAAATAACTCGCCTGCCGCAGACACAATGCCAAGTGGCTGGCCTGTTTTCCAGCCTTCTCTATACACGGAAAAAAAAAGTGTTTTATTCGCTTAGCGATGAGCAAGAGGATGACAGAATTATTGAGAAATTAAAGGTGGTGGAATAGAAAGTCACACCAGGATTTAAATAAAAATCAACAGGATCAATTCCGACTAAGAAAGCTGTCAGTTCTGATTCACAATACGGAGACTGATTTGGGAGGGTGAAAAGGGAAGAAAAAACTTGCTTTTATATAGCACCTTGTGCAACCACTGGTCATCTCAAAGCAGCAATGAAGCAATTTTTCTTTAAGTCTACACACTGGGTGTAATGTAGGAAATGCAGCAGCCAATTTACTCACAGCAAGCTCCCACAAACAGCAATGTGATAATGACCTGATAATCTATTTTTGTGATGTTGATTGAGAGACAAATATCTGACCGGATATCAGGGAGGACTCCCCCGCTCTTCTTTGAAATAGTGCAATAGAATCTTTTACATTCACCTGAGTGGGAAGGTGGGGGCCTTGGTTTAATGTCTCATTCAAAAGATGGCACCACTGACAGTGCAGCACTCCCTCAGACTGCACTGGAGGATCAGCCTGGATTTTTGGGCTTAAGCCCTAGAGTAGGATTTGAACCTGGAACCTTGGGACTCAAAGCCAAGATAGGCATTTCCAACACCTCAAATATATTCCTCCAAGGTCTTTATTGCTTTTAAGCCACTTTGTTGTACTTAGTGCAAATAGAATCCACACGTAATCCTGAAGGGCTGTAACCCCAGTAAACTTCTGCAGGGATAAAGCTAAGGAGAGACTGGTTCAACTGGGCCTGTATTCACTAGAGTTTAGAAGAATGAGACAGGGTCTGATTGAAATGTATAAAATTCTAACAGGGCTAGACAGACTGGATGCAGGGAGGGTGTTTCCCCTACTTGGGGGTGGTCTAGAACCAGGGGCCATAGTCTCAGGATATGGGGCAGCTGTTTAGGGCTGAGATGAGGAAAAATTACTTCACTCAGAGGGTGGTCAACCTGTGGAATTCTCTACCACAGAAGGCTGTGGAGACCAGGACACTGAGTATATTCAGAAAAGAAATTGATAAATTTTTGGATATTAGGGGCACCAATGGGTATGGAGAGAAATCAGGAATATGGTGTTGAGATAGAGGATCGGCCATGATCATAATGAATGGCGGAGCAGGCTGGAAGGGCTGAATGGTCTACTCTTGCTCCTAGTTTCTATGACGAGGATTAAGCCCTCCTGTACATTCTGCAGAAACAGGCTACTGCCTTTGTTCTGTTAGCAAATTGGTGAATGTGCTTCAAATGAACTGCTAGTGGATTAGAGCTGAGGATTTATTATTAAAGGCTGTCATGTTGAAGCCTTAACAAAGGCCACGTCAGTCTTTGCCTGCCAAAAGTCCGTGAAACTTCGACTGAAGTAACCCGGTCTTCATGGCGGAGATGGCTTTGCGAGGTGGAGAAAGCGAGCAATCAGCTGTCACAAACATTCCGCTATCCTCTCCCCAACTCTTCAATTATTCTAGGTTTGTCAAGATCAAGAGGAATGCCAAAAGGCTTCATACTGGTTATGTTACTGATGCTGGTCCACATTTAGTGTTACTAATGAAGTTAATGGAGTCACATCACCACCTCTTTCAAGACTCGTCAAGTTTCCTGCTTGGATTTCGTTTTAAAAGGAGAAACCTGTGGTCACTGCTGTCAGAGAGGTTTAGTGTTTCAAATGCAGTTAACAAAGTATAACAACTTGCATTTAAATTGCATCCTTAATATATTAAAACATCACAACGCACTTCATAGGACTGATTATCAAATTAAATCTGGCACTGAGCCACATAAGGAGATATTAGGACACTGCCAAAATTATAGTCAAAGAGATAGGTTTTATGGAATGTCTTAAAGAAAGAAAGAGACAGAGAGATTCAGGGAATCGATTACAGAGTTTTGAGTGCGGACGATGGTGGGCCAATGAAAATCATGATTATGCAAGGGGCCGGAATTTAAGGAGCACAGAGATCTCAGAGGGCTGAAGCGGATTAGAGAAAGGGTGGGGCGAAGCCTTGGAGGGATTCGAAAACCAGGATGTGAATTACACGCTTTACTCTTATTGCATTTCAAGAAGCACAAAACATTTACACAACAATCAAGTGAAATCTGATTTGACTTCTGTCCCCTGCAAAACCTTTACTTTTAATAAATAACAGGCCAAGACCAGAGTTGAAGAGAGTTTATGTTCTTGCACTAACTGTTGACCACCTCTTCCACTATTGGACAGTGACCCAAGACAACAGTTTTCTTGACCACTGGAGCACAATATTAGGAGATATTATTTGTTGTCAACCAGGACTGAAAGGAAGCAGAAGAAAAAAATCCTAACAAAAACAAATCCATCATGTACAAACCAACCTTGGCATCTTGGTTAGGGAGTGGATCTGTGGTCTTTGGTGCCTTACTGTTCATTCAGGGAGACAGTGTTGCTGTGCAACATGCATGTTGTAGTTTGGAGCTATGGATAGTGATTGTAGAGGCTCCAATTTTCCTTCCATCCCATGACTGACCAGGAATCTCTCCCATTCTTACTGCCTGCCATTGGCATGTGTTGGAAGGATTTGCAGGTTGATAATCAACCTGTTTGGCCACGTTATGAATGCACCTTCCTTGGCCATCAAGTCCTGGGGTGGGACTTGAACCCAGGGTTTCTGGCTCAGAGGCAGGGACGCTACCCATTGAGCCACAAGACCTCCAACTTGTGGTCTTGGCTGGTGGCTAAATGTCATCCAATGTATCTGGCACACAACTAGGCTTAAAGACCATTAAGTTTTGGGTACACAGCCACATTAATGAACCGTGCTCTGGAAGCAAACCTTTAGTTCCAGTGCATTCAACTATTTATTTCCCACGAGTCTCAAGTCGTGACTTGTACTAGAAGTTTCTTCGGTTTTCTCTGCACAAGCAAAGTCAAGGAGAAACCGATAACAGGAGATGTTTATTACTTAAGATTTACAGCACAGAAACAGGCCATTCAGCCAAACAGGTCCATGCCAGTGATTTTGCTTCGCACAAGCCTCCTATCACCACCCCCCAAAAATCTCACCCTTTCAGCATATCCTTCAGTTCCTTTCTCCCCCATGCGCTTTTCCAGATTCTGCTGCACCTTCTTGTGAAGAATATATATCTTACACATAGAAGGAAAATAGATCCTCAAAGATCATTGGAGCTCCTAGAAGTTTATTCACTTCAGATGACGATAAAAGGGACAGTGATTGCATTTCCACAAACAGTTACTGACAAACCACAACAGCCATGGACGATTGATCCAATGTGGAATTTATTGCCTAAATGAGTTTCATCACAGTTGTAAAGCCATGGGACATTCACATGATGCCAATGTTAACTGGATCCACGCCAGTTGATGAATCTACAACTAAGACACAGCTGCTTTATTTGCTGGAGAGAGTTTATTGACTTAGTTCACAGTCAACACTACACCAACCTCCCCAGTGTCCCAGCTATCCCTATTTATATGCTCTTTTGATTAATATGAAAAGGGGACAAATTAACAAAAGGTCAAATGAACTAGCAAAAGTGAATAACCCCTTAAAGGGGTACCTTAACTCAAGAACAAAATGTTAAAGGAAACTTACAAAAGTCAAATTAAAACGTGATTTTCAGGGTCAATGATGCACCCGTCCCTGCAGTGCCCACAGGTCATGGAAGGTGTACAAATATTTATAGGTGTATAAATAGCCATCGCCTGTTTAACAATGTAATTACCACTAAACCTTAACAGTATAGTTAACAAGACATTGACAGCCAACAGCGAAAATATCAGTGACTGGCTGAAATGAAATTTGTGAAGGGCAGAAAGTAGCAATGATAGTAAGGCAAACAATTACAGTGTCAGCTATGGCTCAGCTGGTAGCACACTCGCCCCAAGGTCAGAAGGCTGTGGGTGCAAAGTTCATTGCAGGAGATTTGAACACAAAAATGTCAGATGGCATTTCAGTGTCATGTGGAGGGAGTGCTGCACAGTTGGAAGTGCTAGCATATAGTTCCTAGCCACCCACTCAGGTGGGTGTAAAAGATTCCATGGCACAAGTTCAATTTCTCAATTTTTCCAGTGTCCTGGTCACTATTTATCCCTCAAACAACATGACAAAAAAAATTATCTGTTCACTATTGTAGAGTAAAGGGTTAATGGCTTTGTTAGTTAGGCAATGATGTTAAGCACGACATCAAGTTCCGATGTTCAAAGGAGCAAGACAGAACAGTCTGTGTCTACAAAACAAGGTACTTACCATGAAGTCTTGGGTGTAAATAATGTGAATAAATAGCTTAAGAAAAACTAAATACTGACTGTCTCCAAATCACTTGTAGAGTAAGTGAAACCTCATCAAACCAATTATCACAATACAATTTTTGGGAGCTTGCTGTGTGCAAATTGGTTCTGTCTTTCCTACAGACCATTAGTGGCTACATTTCAAAAATGCTCCATTGGCTACAAGCCTGAGACATGTTCTGAGGTTGTGAAAGGTGTTCTATAAAGGCAAGTCTTTCATTCAGAGGATAAGGAGAAGAGATTTAGCTGCAGGAGAGCACCAGTTGGTGACAAGCATGCTTTACATTTTGGCAGGAACAACATGGATTGGAAAATTACATTCAATGTTAAAACTGGAAAAGGAAGAGGCAGGTGAGGTTTCAGAAATGCAAATCTTAAAGTGAGAGAGCAAGCTCTTTTGGACAAAAACAGCAAATGGGGTCCGAGGTCATATAAAGAGGGACATCAAGTGCAAAAGCAAAGGTGTAATGTTAATTCAATGCAAATCATGGGTTGGGCTACAGTGAAAATAATTATTCCATTTATAAATACCCAGCTTTCTCACTCAATTTGATGGATGTCCCACAGCCTCCACATAGCAGCTGAGGCATAAACAGGCCATCCTAACTCAGAACTAGGCATTCCTTCACCTTTGCTGGTCAAAAACTGGAATTCCCTTCCTGACAGCGCTGTGTGCGTACCTACACAACATGGACTGCAGCAATTCAAGAAGGTGGCTCACCACCAGCTTCTCAAGGGCAACTAGAGATGAAAATTAAATGCTGGCCTTGACAATGACACCCACATCCCAGGAATGATAAAAACTAATAAAGCCTCAATGCAGTGACCTGGCTAAGAGCATTACAAGACATGAGTTGAAACCTAAACCCAAGAAAGTGGCAATGTAGTGCCCAGGACAAGCAATCAAGGATAGAACTTGATTAACTTGAGTGCAGCATTAATCAGTTGAAGATTGCAGTACAGTACGATGTATAGTTTAAAGATAAGTGTGATTGCCATCAGGCCAAACTTGTAATACAGTTGTGTGATGACAGTTGTTTGAAAAAGTCAAGTCTAAGCAAGCATCAGTATCCACCGTTTCTTTCATGAATCAGCTTAAGCACCTGTTGTCTTAAAATGTATGGAAATTAGTCACTGAAGATCCTTTCTCCACCCATGGCTCACAGTTTGGGTGGTTAAGGTCTCCCTGTTCTGTTCCACAAGCAAGTTATGAAACTATTCAGCAATGCGCCCAACAATGAAACAAGCCAAGGAGTATGGGAGGGTATCAGAGGGAGGTGTAATCTCTGATTGTCATCATGAACATCCCTGCTCCCTTACTGAGAGAAACACAGGTGGAAGACAGGCTGCCCAGGTGAGTATCCAGCTAAGATTATCGAAAGCACGTAGAAAGGAAAGGGATTCCTTGCCCTTCTGTTAAACATGAAATAACTTGGTTTGAACTCTGCAGTGCCAATTTAAATAAACCCTTTCTCAATGTTGTTTATTTACACAGAAATTATTTTACATTCCTGAATTAATTAAAATTGATAGCATATTTAACAATTCTTGTCCTTGTTTACAAAGCCCCCTGTGGCCTCATCCCTTCCTACCTCTAACCTCCTGCAGCTCCACAACCTTCAGAGATCTCTGAGTTCCTGCAGTTTAGGTCTCTTGCACCTCCTTGATTTCCACTGGTCCACCATTGGCAGCCATGCCTTCAGCTGCTTAGGCCCTAAGCTCTGGAATTCCCTCCCTGCACCTCTCACCTTTCCCTTCTCCTGTCAGACACTGCTTAACATCTCTTGCTTTGACCATCACTTTTGGTCATCCATTCTAATATATCTCTTCATATGGGCCAGTATCCATATCTGTTTGATAATGCTCCTGTGAATGTTCATCACATCAAAGGTGCTATATAAATGCGAGCTATTGTAATCTTCACAATAAGTTACTCTTCATGTAATCATAATACAGATGTGATCTTTTCTTTACCAAGTTGCACTTTCCAAGAATATATCTGATCACCCATTGCAAGTATTGATCGAAGCATATCTAATATTGACAGTACTCACGTTAGATAAGTACCCCTGGCGTTGATATTCATCATGAGATCCACTTTCTTCATTGGTGTGTCCAGGGTACCAGTTAGGTTAATGGCACTAGCATTATTTATCAAAATATCTATGCCTGTTGGAATAAAAAGAAAGGGTCCATCACCAAAATAGCTCATTTAGGCCTTGCTCAAAGCTCATCTCCCCAGTTTTTAACCATCTCTCCTGGAAGCACTCATGGCCCAGCAATAACCCCTCTAATTCATTCTTCATGTGTAGGCCCAGGTTGAGACCACTGATCGTCAGATGTCAGCTTGACCCAGTGGTAGTACGAGTCAGCAGGTCGTGGATTCAAGCCCAACTGCTGGACATGAGAAGGTAACCTAAGCTGGACATTACAGTGCAGTATCAAAAATGCATCATGTCGTAATCGGTGTCATCATTTGGATGAAGCGTTGGACAATGTAAAGGATTCCATGGGGCTAATGGGAGAGCAGGGGACTTTGGCTAGTATTCTGGCCAGCATTTATCCCTCGGCCAACATCACCAAAGCAAGTTAACTTAAGTGTAGAAAGCAAGGAGCTGTTTTTGAAGGCAAAAGCATGCTGCTTTGAGATGTCCCAAGGATGTAAAAGGCATTTACACAAATACAGGTTTCGTGTTTCTTTTTTTAAAAAAAAATTTGGTTACGCAAGTACCTCCTCCAAATCCAATCAGGCTGCTTGACAACACCAGACTGACACGCACGCACATGGATGAAGTGAAATCAGCGGCAGGGATCCTTTCCCCTTTACAAGGTACCAAGGGCATTCATTGCATTCTCAAGCCAAACCGTTTGCACTGTCACGTTAGTTATCTCACCCCCCATTAACAATTCAGGCAAAAGTACAAGCTTGGCACAAAACAAATTTTAACTTTGGGCCTCCTTCTGGTCTGCTTGACTTCATGGTCTTACTGGAATTCCTATTTTGTTTCAAAATTAAAGCTATTATCTTAAGAAAGCAATGCTTAGATTAAAATGTTTAGAAGCTGCTAAAAAAAACTATTTCTACAACCCCAACCATATAGCGTGGAATGACAATGGTGCAATGAAATAAGGAGCCTAAAGATCATGAACCCTAATACCCAAGTCATGGACCATGTAGAATGCAAAGGTTCAAAGGTAACCTGCCTGGGTACCTCAAGAACTCATCCTGTCCTGTACAAATTATGTAGTCTGTTTTTTCAAAAAAAGTTTTATTACTGTACAACAATTGGCATTTTATGTATTACCTTCAACATAAAAACATCTCGAGGCATTTTTCCCAAAACAGACGAAGAAGAAGAGGAAAGAAGAAAAAACACAAGAGATTAAGAGCGGGCGAAAGCTTGGTTTTAAACTTGGGTTCAAAAGCAGAAAGAGGAGAGAAAGAAGATTTGTACTGATATCAAAGCTCTCAGGGTATCCCACAGCACTTTACATCTAATGTGGTATCTTTCTGAACTGTATTTGTTGTAATATAGGAAACATGGGCAGCCAAATAGAGCACAGTAAGCTCCCACAAAAAAAAACAATGGAGGTAATGATCAGATAAATTTTTAGGTGTTGATTGAGGGATAAAGGTTATTCAGGACATCAGGAAGAACTCCCCTGTTCTTCTGCCAAATAGTGCTTTGGGCTCTTTCATGTCCACCCAAGGTGTCAGATAGGATCTCTCAAAAGACGGCACCTCCAACAGTGCAGCACTCCCTCAGTACAACACTGGGTATGCAATTCTGGGCTATGTCAAGTCACTGGGGTGGGGCTTGAACCCAGCACCTTCTGACCCAAAGGCCAGAGAGCTATCCATTGAGCCAGGGTTGGCATTGGATGGTTAAGGAGTCCAGGGAAGGAGCTTCAGAGAGGAAGGCTGAGTCAATGGAAGACTCTGTCACCATTGATGAGGCGATCTACAAAACTCTTGAGGCGCAGAACCAAAAGATCTGGGTGGGGAAACAAATCCCTATGAAGCTCATTCCTTGTCCCACCCAAACCATTGATCACCAAGTTCCACAGAATTAGCTGCCCACTTGTGAAGTCACAATTTAAAAAAGAGCACTTGGGGCGGGGAGACTTAATTTTATAAGAGCGGGGAGAGCACGGAGAGGGGGGAGATTTCATTTTTAAAAAGAGTGGGGAGAGCAGGGAGGCTTCATTTAAAAAAGAGCACAGAGAGTGAGAAGGCCTCATTTATAAAAGAGTGTGGAGAGCGGAGAGCAGAGAGCTCATGTGAAACCAGCGGCGGAGTGAAGACACGAACCACAACATGTGAGTGCAGGGAAAGCAACTGATCAGCAAGTAGGATTGATAAGTATTTCTAGTCCTTAAAGTAAAAGTAAGGTCTTTAGTTTGTGTTTAGGTCTCTAGCCTTTGCTTTTCTCTTTCTTAAAATTAGCTTAAGTAGAAGATCGATACTGGTGTTAAAAAAGTAATTACAATAGAGTGTAAAGAGTGGGGGATTCTTCAAGTTTAAAGAGCAGGGATACTAGAGTAATTACTTAATAAATTAAATAAAATACAATAGTGATGGCAGGACAGGTGATGTGTTGTTGCTGCTGCAACATGTGGGAACTGTTGGATACCAATATGATCTAGAGCGAACACATCTGTAGTAAGTGTTTGCAGCTCGAGGAACTTCGAATCCAAGTTGAGGAGCTGGGAGTCCGAGCTGCAGACATTGCACCACATCAGAGAGGGAGAAAGTTACCTGGACACTTTGCTCCAGGAGACAGTCACAGCCCACAGGTTAGATAATTAGAATTTGGTCTATGATCAGGGACATGAGGGTGTGACTGCAGGTGAGGCAGGTATGGAGACCCAGGGGGTAGCGTTCAAGGAGCCTTGGCCCCTGCAACCGCCCAACAGTCAGGAGGTTCTTGCAAGCTGTGTGGACAAGAGCGGGGACTGCAGGGAGGATGAGTGGACTGAGCATGGTACCGTGGTACAGGGAGCCATTCAAGTGGGGGGAAGGAAATAGGAATGTAGCGATAGGGGACAGTATAATTAGGGGGATAGATAGTGTTCTCTGCAGCAGTGAGCGTAAGTCCCAAATGCTGTGTTGCCTGCCCAATGCCAGGGTTAAGGGCATCTCCTCAGGGCTGGAGAGGAACTAGGAGCAAGATGGCAGGAATCCAGTTGTTGTTGTCCATGTTGGTATCAATGACATTGATAGAACTAGAAAGGAAGTTCTGCTGAAAGAATTTAAACAGTTAGGAGCTAAATTAAAAAGCACAATCTCCAAAGTAATAATCGAGATTACTACCTGAGCCACAGGCAAAATGGCATAGGGTAAATAAAGCCAAGGAGTTAAATGCATGGCTCATAGATTTGTGTGGGAGGAGTGGGTTTCAGTTCATGGGTACTGGCACCAGTGCTGGGGTTGAAGGGAGCTGTTCCAGTGGGACGGGCTTCACTTGAATCATGCTGGGACCAGTCTCCTGGCAAATTAAATAACTAGGGCTGTAGAGAGGGCTTTACGCTAAATAAAAGGGGGAAGAGTGGTTCTGGAGAGGGGATACGTAGGCTTACAAAGCAAAAGGATATGGCAGCATTGAAGGGCAGCTATTTAACTCCCAGAGTGTGGCAGGAAGGGACAGAGTGTACAAACTTTAAAAAAAAATAGCAGCAAATAGGATCAAAAGGAGGACAAAATGTTAAAAAGGCAAAATTAATGGCTCTTTATTTAAATGCACATAGTATTCGGAACAAAATTAATGGATTAATGGCACAAATAGAGGTTAATGGGTATGATCTTATAGCCATTACGGACACCTGGTTACAAGGAGCAGGGAACTAAATATTCATGTGACTTTTAAAAAGGACAAGCAGGAAGGAAAGGTTGGTGGGGAGCTTTGTCAGTACGAGATGAAATAAGAAATTATCTTGGATCGGAGGATGTCGAATCCATATGGGTGGAGGTAAGAAATATTAAGGGGAAGACGACACTGGCAGGAGTAGTCTTTAGGTCCCTTAACAGTAGCTATACTGTAGGACAGAGAATAAATCAGGAGATACTGATGGCATGTAAAAAAGACAGTACATTAATCATGGGTGACTTTAATCTTCATACAGATTGGGAAAGTCAAATTGGCAGCCACAAGCAAGAATTCATAGAGTGTACTTGGGACAGTTTCCTAAAACAATATGTTGTAGATCCAACCAGGGACCAGGCTATTTTGGATCTGGTAATGTGTAATGAGGCAGGTTTAATAAATTAGCTCAGAGTAAAAGATCCCCAAGGAAACAGTGACCATAACATGGTAGAATTTAGCATTCAGTTTAAGAGTGAGAAACTTAGGTCGAAAATAATGGTGCTAGACTTAAATAAGGATAATTAGAAAGGAATGAGGGCAGATTTGGCTGGAGGGGCCTGGGAAAGGAGTTTAGCAGAAAAGACGGTTGTGGACAATGGCAGACATTTAAGAAAATTGTTCATGACTCACAACAAAGATATATCCCAGTGAGGAAGAAGGATTCTAGGAAGGGGATAAACCAACCATGGTTAACCAAGGAAGTTAAGGATAGAATCAAATTGAAAGAAAAAACATACACCATGGCCAAGATTAGTGGTAATCCAGAGGATTGGGAAAGTTTTAAAAACCAACAAAAGATGACCAAAAAAATAAAGAGTGAGAAAATAAACTATGAGGGTAAACTAGCAAGTAATATAAAAACGTACAGCAAGAGCTTCTTTAAATATATAAAAAGGAATAGAGAGGCCAAAGGTACTGAAGCTGGGGAAATAATAATGGGGAAACAGGAAATGACAGAGGAGTTGAATAAACACTTCGCATCGGTCTTCATGGTAGAAGACAGCAATAGCATTCCAAAAATACTAAATAATCAAGGGACAAAAGTGTGGAGGGAGGAAATAAATACAATAACTGTCACTAGAGAAAAAGCACTAGGGAAACTAATGGGGCTAAAAGCCGATAAGTGCCCTGGACCTGATGGGTTGCATCCGAGGATATAAGAGGAAGTAACTACAGAGATAGTAGTCTTCCAAGAATCATTAGATTCTGGAAAAGTCCCAGAGGATTGGAAAACTGTCAATGTAACACCTTTATTCAAAAAGGGAGGAGTCAAAAAACAGGTAGCTACAGGCCAGTTAGTTTAACATCTGTCATTGGGAGTCTTTTATAAAGGATGTAATTGCAGAGCATTTAGAAATGCATAATATAATCAAGCAGAGTCAACATGGCTTCATGAGGGGAAATCATGCCTGAGAAATTTATTAGAATTCTTTGAGGAGATAACAAACAGGATAAAGGGGAACCAGTAGATGCAATATATTTGGATTTCCAAAAGGCGTTCGATAAGGTACCGCACATAAGGTTACTTTAATAAAATAAGAGCCCGTGGTGTTGGGGGTAGTATACTAGCATGGATAGAGGATTGGCGAACTAATAAAAGACAGAGACTTGGGATAAGGGGGGCATTTTCAGGATGGCAACCTGTAAATAGTGGAGTGCCATAGGGATCAGTGCTGGGGCCACAATTACTTACAATATATATTAATGACTTGGATGACGGAAATGAATGTATTATTGCCAAGTTTGCGGATGACACAAAAATAGGTGGGGAGGCAAGTGGTGAAGATGACACAAAGAGTCTACAGAGGGATATAGACAGGTTAATTGAGTGGGCAAAAACTTGGCAGATGGAATATAATGTGGGAAAATGTGAGATTATGCATTTTGCCAGGAAGAAAAAGGGAAATGAATATTATTTAAATATAGAAAGAATGCAGAAAGCAGCAGCACAGAGGGATTTGGGGGTCCTCATGCATGAATCCCAAAAAGCTAGCATACAAGTTCAGCAGGTAATAGGGAAGGCAAATGAATGTTAGCCTTTATTTCAAAGAGAATGGATTTTAAAAATAGTGAAGTCTTGCTAAAACTATACAAGACACTAGTTAGACCACACCTAGAATACTGTGAACAGTTTTGGTCCCATTATCTAAGGAAATATATACTGGCATTAGAGTCAGTCCAGAGAAGGTTCACTACGTTGATCCCAGGTACGGAGGGATTTTCTTATGAGGAAAGGTTGAGTAGGTTGGACCTGTACTCATTGAAGTTTAGAAGAATGAGAGGGGACCTTACTGAAAGATTTTTAGGAGGCTTGACAGGGTAGATACTAGAGGTTGTTTCCCCTTGCGGGGGAGAGTCTAGACCAGAGGGCATAATCTCAGAAGGGGTCACCCACTTAAGACAGAGATGAAGAGGAATTTCTTCTCTCAGAGGGTACTGAATCTGTGGAACTCTTCACCACAGAGGTCTGTAGAGGCTTCATCATTAAGTATATTCAAGGCTGAGATAGATAGATTTTTAATCAGTATGGGAATCAAGGGTTATAGGGGAAAGGCAGGAAAGTGGAGTTAAGGATTATTAGATCAGCCAGAATCTCATTGAGTGGTGGAACGGACTCGATGGGCCGAATGGCCTACTTCTACTCCGCCTTATGGTCCTATAGTCACTCAGAGGGGCTCTCACTGTTAGGAAACCAATGTCATCATAAATGTCAACTCAACAACATTGAGATGCCCAAAGCAATGACAGTGAACTGACCAGACACTACATGTGTGTTGACATTAAGGGAGAGCCAGTATTTATTTCATTCTGGACAGCCTTCTGGGCTTAACATTGAATTCAACAACTTCAGACCGTGAACTCTATCCTCCATCCTCACCCCCTTTTTTAAATCCCCTTTTTTCAAAATTCATTTTTATTTTTTATCCATTTTAATTTTATTTCATTTATCCATGGTTTTATCCACTTTTTTAATCCCCCTTTTATCCCATTTTCTATCCTTTTTCTTCCCCCACCACTGCGTTTCTCTCCCCCCACCCCCACGCCCCCCATCTCATCCCCTACAGGGCCATCTGTTACTTGTTCCATGATGTTCTTTCACACAATGCTACCCTTGTTCTGCTATTATCACGTTCTGCTTTCTTACCGTTCTGCCACTATCAGCATCTTTTTTTGGCACTAACCACTATCATTAACACCCTCTTTGTCCTTTAGTTCATGTCAATCTCTCCTTTGTCCACACCTACCGCTAGCTTTCTATCCAGCTCCACCTGCCCCATCCCCCTTTAACAGTATAAATTTAATCACATTTCCACTTCTCTTCAGCTCTGTAGAAGGGTCATACTGACTCAAAATGTTAACTCTGTTTCTCTCTCCACAGATGCTGCTAGACCTGAGTTTTTCCAGCATTTTCTGTTTTTGTTTTATTTCATTCTTGTTTGGCATCAACAAAGCTCAGACAGCTTCCCATGTGTTGAACACAACCCTGTTTTAAAAGAGTCACTGCCTCACTTTCTGGCCTAGCATCCAGAGACCTTGTGCTTTCTACACTGCTGAGAAAATACTAAACTGTCTATAATCAGAAACTGGAAATCAAGATGGAAACAACATCCAGTCATCAACGCGGGGTATGGTGTTGGGAGAATCGGGGTTGGAAGAAGTTTAGAGATGATGCTCTAAAAGGAGCATTCAGGTCTCTGATGAACTCTTAACACGTGAACCTATGACAAATGACTTGTTGAGAGATATTTTTGTACACTGTTGGGGGTCCAGGTCAACAGTCTGGGTTTTGGACTATTAATCACAGGTAGATTTACTGTAACTGATAGGGGAAGTTAGTTCCTGCAGTTGACTTGCTCACTTACTCTGCATTTCAATGCACTGTAACAATTCAAACATTCTCAATCCATACGGGTTACTGCTAACACTCCTGTGAAGCACCTTGGGATGTTTTACTAGGTTAACAGCACTATATAAATTCAAATTGTTTTTGTCACCTCGGTACAGTTCTCTGCTTTTTGGAGTAGGGGAAGGAGGGTGGTGAAGAAAGGAAGTTCATGTGAACAAGAACATTAGTCATACTGTCACTGAAAAGTTATGGCACAAAAAAAGTTATTGAAAATACAACTGTTGGTGAAAGGCTAGTAGGATCTTTATAACATGTTAAAGTGCAGGCATGGTATACTCAATGACCTATGTGCCATTGCAATTGAGGTTAAGTCTGTGTTTGTATACCAACAACCCAGTTTGCCAACATACTGTTCCTCATCAACTGGCCTCCCACATTACGTAGGCGAGCAAGACCCAAGATTTAGGAACCCATATTTAAGTGCTTGTAACATGTGTCAGGTAAGGTTGGAACTACATAGAATTTACAACACAGTAATAGGCCATTCAGCCTGTGGTTCTTGCATGCCCTAACCTATTCAGCATAGAAGACAGAACACCCACACACATCACACCAATTCTTTGCAACTCCAGGTCCAAGTCTTCAACCTGAGATGAACATCTTGTGCAAGTCCTGGAGAGTGCACATTGCAAAAGAAAAAGTGCAAGAGACCTGCCAAATAGTCAAAAGTGTGATATCAGGAACCATGTTTCAGGATTGATGTTGCTGTACCAAGCATCAGCTTGAATTCGCAACAATGCAAGAGCTTAGCAATTTCCAATATCAACAATACTGTTATAGTGCAGCTGTTGGCACCTTGCAGCCGTGGCTACATGACAAGTTGGAACTTTGGACCCCGAGTTATACCTTTCAACTCCCATTGAAGAAAAAAAGCTTTACCTGTCCATGATTCAGAAACATGAATCAACATTTGTTACCTTTCTGCCCAAACTGACAGCCATCAAGTCGCCCTCTTCAAGATGGGGACCGGGAATGTAAGAAACAAGAATGGACGTTGGCCATATGGTCCCTTGAGACAGTTCTGCTATTCTATCAGATCATGGCTGATGGCTTCATCAGGCATAACTTCACTTAAACTTCACTTTGCTGCACTATCCCCAAATCCCTCGATTCCCTTATTATCCAAAAACATCATATTCAAATCACAAGCTTGAAAAATAATTCTCCCCTCTCACCCAAGTTATCCATCCTTTCGTTTGATCTTTGTTAAGTGCATATACTTGGAACTGTGAATCACAGGATGGTTTTAGAATGCGCATTTGTGTTTAGGAAACTTGGCTCCAGTGGGATGACTCTTGCTGAAACATAATGTCAGAGTGTCACATTGGCCCAGCCTAAGAATGCCACCAGGTGCTTCAGATCACCACATGGCCTAATTTTATTGGCCCATCACGGAAGCCATCACTCCATTACCACGCCATGAATAGTCACTGGTCTCACTGTACCTCCAAAGGTCTTCACTGCGTTCTCCACCGCCTCACTGATTTGCTGCTCATTTCGCACGTCAACAACACAGGGCAAAGCCTTGCCTCCAGCAGCTTCAACTGAAAAGTGGGGAAAAAGAAAAATTATCAAAGGCTGCGGACAAATGAAAGAGAACGTGATATCTGCTTTCTTCACCCAAGGGGGATGAAGTGATAGCCATGTGCATCACAAAGGCTATTTTTCAGCCAAACACAAAAAGAAAGACAAAACTGAAAAGACAAAAAACATTTGTCTAATTTCTAAAGCTGAAGTAGGTTGGCGTTGATGACGATCGAGGCATTATGGACCCGTCAACATACATCAGCCAACTGTCTTGAGTAATTCACACAAGCGTCACTGGCAGCAACTTCCTATTCAAATAGGCAAATGACAATAAGGCAATTAAAAGGTCCTGTTTTATGGTTTGAATAACAATGAGACCGTCTGTGAAGGGTTCAGCCTGCATTGGGGGAGAAGTACTGCAGCCTGTAAGGTGGTGGGAAGTTCAATTTTACCAGCCACACATTGGAATTGTGAAGCTTATAATGTTACTGACTGCAATGTACAATGAGAATGTATGTTCACTGCAAATTCAAAGCCAATAATTTGTCTATTTAGCATGGTTACAATAATCACCAAGACTTGGACTTCAATTGAACAGTGGTATTTGTGTCATTTGTCTAAGATTACATACTATAATCATCAGTAAACTCTGAAAAAGAACGAATTTTATCTTCAACAGCCAAAAAAAGGGCTGCAACATCCATAAATTTTATCAAAGGGAACAATCTAAACTGCTCTTTGTTCCAAGGCCCACATCCTGAAGTAAAGAAAAAAGAATGTGCATTTATATAGCCACCTTCACAACCTCGGTGCTTTACAGCCATTGAAGTACTTTTAAGTGGTAGCCACTGCTGTAATGTATGAAACACAGTGACCAATTTGCGTACAGCAAGATGCCAGATGTTGGTTGAGGGGTAAATTTAGCCAGGGCATTGGGGAGAACTCCCCTGCTCTTCTTTGAAATAGTGCCATTGGAGAGGATCTTGGTTTAAGAGCTCATCTGAAAGAAAGCACCTACGGCAGTGCAACACTCCCTCAGTACCGCAATGGAGCATCAGCCTCGATTTCTGAGTGAGAATTGAACTTTGACCTTCTGACTCAGAGGTGAGCATGCTACACACTGAGCCAAGGCTAGCACAAATATCAACATGGCATGAATCTGCACCCACAACTCCTCTCAAAGCAAGATCCTGATTTCAGGAGCACCTGACCAGACAGTTGGTCATTTGAGGCCAGATACTTGCCTACAGGAAAGGATGTGGGGGGTACTTACTTTCATAAACACGATCTTAACAATGACCACCCCTCCCACAACTATCCTGACCAAGAAAGTCCTGAGTTTGATGTCCCGTCTGTGTTGAATGAGCTGACCACAGCAGCAAAGAGAGAAAAGCAATACTTTTAGCTGAGTGTGGGATGGGAGCCGGCTGGGGAGACAGCGCAGTTTTGCACAAAGTATTCAAGAGGAGAGAAATTAAACATGGAAGAGTTAGGTGTCAGGAAGATAAGCGGAGGGGTAAAAAGGATCAGAGGGGAAGAAAAGTAAAGAGAAATTTGTGTGGGGAGCAAAAACCAAAATGCGAATATGGATGGATGCAAGAGAATTCAGGTTACTCGAAGGAGGAAAATGTTGTAGCATATGTTGATGGTGTTAGAAGATTGTAAGGAAGCTCAAACGGGCTGAATGGCCTGCTTCTGTGCTGTAAATTGTGATTGTTGTATATTTTATACATCTTATCTTACAGCAATGCACAGATGACACTACTTTTTAAGTGTGCGACAGGTTTATTTACAAGAGTTTTAAAATATCTCTGCGATCACAAACCGTCTGCATTCATGCTTAAAGCTCAGCTTCCAGTAACTTCTGTGGTGTCTGCTTACTTTGCTCAAGAGTCCACACCCAGGCTGAACTAATCACGCACAGTGAGCATAGATCAATTACCAGACCCTCATAATCAAACATAGAACAATTAAACAATTGAACACTGCAGTGATGCCTTGTAATTAGCATGGTAAAGATGACGAGGCATACCCTGGTCACAAACAAGAGGAAGAACAATATGAAGATGACCAAAATTTAAGTCGAAGGCCCTGAGGTGGAACAATGTCGACTTTATGCACAACGTGGAGTATGCATACAAACCCACTATTTAGATTTGGAGATACTTTCAGAAAGGACGTGGATCTTGGAGCTGAAATATCAGTGGTAGCTGTAATCAACAGACCGAGGAGCGATGAAGAGGCAACCATGAGTCAGCAGGGTGGAGTGGTCTTGGGTTATTGGCATTGTGCATCAGTAGGAGAGAGAGCTTAGAACAGTGGAAAAGTGTTCGAGAGATGCATCAAAATGAAACAAAAGGAGGAAAGAATAAGTAGAAGATATCAGCTACAAGGAAATAATTGCATCCAGAGGTTTACATAACCTCAAAGACCAGCAGCAAAAGAGTCAAATCATTTGCCAACAAAGCTTCAACCCCAACCGGGAACTGCTGCTTTGCAGCCTCTCGACTGTTTCACGTTTGCACAAACAGCATTCAAAGTTAGGAATTTTAAATCTCTTTGCCTATATTTTATTAACAGAATTTTCTATAAGTAGCAACAGATCAGAATCTGCAGAAAGTTGTGGTCACATTTTTCAATTTGAAAAGCAATGACAAATTTATAAAACTAGAATAAAACTCAGAACAATCAAACCTCATTGGCAGAGAAAAAGAGGGGGAAAAAAGACAAATTAAACTCAACCACAACTGAAAGAATTGTAGAACAAATCTCTCTATTTGCACCAGAGCAACACCCCAAGACTAGGCAAAATGAATTCAAAATCTTCTGGCTCCCACAATGTTTTATTGTGTGGTCTGACTGTTATAAATATAAACTTTTCTTTGGAATTTCACATCAACATCATCAAAGGCGCTATATAAATGCAAGTTAAAGCAGTAAAATATCCCAAGGCACTACACAGGAAAATTTGACATGTGCCAGATAAGGAGAAATTAGGTCATGTGACCAAAAACTTGGTTAAAGAGGTAGCCTTCAAGAAGCATCTTATAGGAGGAGGGATAAGCAAGGAGGTATAGGGAGGGAATTCCAGAACTTTGGGCCAGGCTGAGGCACATCGACCAATGGTGTATCATTGAAAATCTGGGATGTGCAAGAGGCCAGAATTGGAGGATTGCAGAGATCTCAGAGGGTTGTAAAGCTGGAGAAGACGAACAGCAAGACTGCTACTGGTTTTCCATCTCTGTCACACAGGAAGATCATGTGGAAGCAATTTATCTGCCCATCATTGTGTGGATTTTCTTTTTAAGTTTAAAAATGCTAGCTAATCTGCCGGTTCTCTCAGCAAGTTGGAGGACAAACTGTTTTATGGCAATATCATGTAAAAATGTATTATCGAGGTCACTGATGTGTGACTGCTTCATTACAATCAAATAACTGCAATCAAAAATCTGTCTATCACAGCCTTGAATATATTCAATGACTCAGCCTCGACTGCTAGCTGGGGAAGAGAATCCCATAGCCTACTGATTGTCAGAGAAAAAAATACCTCCTCATTTCCAACTTAGATGGAAAGCCCCTTACTTTGAAACAGTCCCCCCAAGTTTTAGATTCTCTAATGAATCTAAGATATAGCAGTATCTTGGCCAGAGACTCACCAATAAAACACATGGAAGGGTGTGAAGTTATAATGCTTATCTGATAGACAACCATTAAACAAGTCACAAAAGGTTAGGGTTTGCCCATTTTTAATAGTGTGATAAGTCTTAATTACTGCCGGACAACTTCTCTGGACCTGAAAATTTACTTTTACAAATGTGCAGTCTCATTCCTTCAGTTTTTAATTATTGTTGGATTTAAATAAAAGCTTTTTCTTTCTGGCTTTTATCCTTCTTTCCCTTAATCCCATCTTCTGTTCCCTCTCTTGATGTTACTTTCTGTACATGGTTTAGCATCAAATTAAACTTTCTGACACTTCCTGGTTCAGACTCAGTCAGGATTTTTCCATCTGATTTGTTAAGGAGGCACACAGTTTCATGTCTTTTTGACATAAGCCTAATATCCCCCATATCCAAATGGTGTTTGAATCATGGCCAAGTTCCAGTGCAAAGGTCCATTTGAAGTCTGTGGGGCCAATTTTAAGCGCAATGAATGGATGGCACTGTTTGTTTGCGAGCAAACTCTGGACTAATGACTCCTTGCTGGGATCTAGCTTTTACAGGTATCAGTAACCTGCTCGTAATCTTGCCACAGAAAAATCATTTTTAGCAGCTAACAAATATGCAAATTCCAAAAGATACTGATGAGTACATCTCTAACAATAATGTAACATTAAATTTTCCAGGCCAGACAGTAATTTAGACTTACCACACCATTAAAAATGGGCAAACCCCAAGTTTTTGTGGTATGTTTAATGGTTATCCATCAGGCAAGTATTACAACTTCGCACCCTTCCATGTGTTTTATTGGTGAGTCTCTGGACAAGACTTGGAGGACATCACAGAAGTGCTCACACCTGTACTCATCGGATGCACACTTTTCCAGGTGGCCTCTTTGGACAGGAATCAATGTCGGGGAGAAGACTCATGACCAATACTTCGCTTCATAGCCTCAGGGCTGCAGAGTCCAATTGTGACATTTTGCTGAGGGCTGGCAACACAACACTGATTTGGTACCAAACTTGAAACTCCAGAACTTAAGGTAATTTCTGGTTAAAACACTGCAAATCGTACTGGGAGCCAAAATAATAAATTTGAAAAATGCTTAGTCTGGTTTATCATTTATATTCTCCAAGAAATGGTGTTTAAATAACACATTTGTGATCAAAACTAGTGGCTGCAGACAGATCGAGACAGCTAGCAATCAGTAATCCAAATTCATCAAAATCACAGGTGCAGATACACAGGCAACCTTTACAAGTATTAATTAGGTCCCTATTCAAATATTGAAACAGGAACTGATTAATTTTTGTGGTTAAACGCATTTGAGCAGCCAATGGCCTGACATAGATCATGCAGTCATCAGTATCTTAGTAACTAGCTAAAAATACATCTCGCTTGCATGCTGATCCAAGTAACAAGCACAAGCGACCTGGACACATTCAAGTTTGCTTGAAAACAGGGCAGGCAGTTGGCTGATGTTTCTATCTATTATAACGGTTACAGTTTCAAGCTGAGCACCAGCACTAGCAACAGGTGCTGTCATGAATAGTACTTCATGCAATACATGGGACATCTGTCAAAGGCTCACTTCAAGATCAGTGCAAGCCTCAGGCTGCTTTTCAGCATCAAAAGGTAAATACCTGATCAGGGAACGGACCAGGACTTAAGAGAATATATACAAGCCTCAACTACACAAGGAATGTAGTAAACTTATGGAAATGACTAAATCTTAATAGAATCATAGATGGCCATTCAGCCCATAAAGTCTCTTTTGAAGAGAAATCTAGTTAGTCCCACTCCCCTGCTCTTGCTCTGTATCGTTGCAATTTTTATTTCTTCAAGTATTTATCCAATTCCTTTTTGAAAGCTACCACTGAAACTGTGGCCAGCATCCTATCAGGCAGTGCATTCCAAACCCCAACCACTCATTCCATTAAAGAGTTTTTCCCTCCTGCTGCCTCTCGTTGCTTTGCTAACCACCTTAAATGTTCCCTCTGGTTATCAATCCTTCAGCCATTGGTAACAGCTTCCCTTTATTAACTCTTATCTAAACCCTGCATGATTTTAAACACCACTATTATATCTCCTCTTGGTCTTCTCTGCTCTAGTGAGAACAGCCCCAGCTTCTCCAGTCTATGTAACTGTAATTCCTGGAACTATTACTGTAATAATTCTCGTCTGTAGCCTTCTTGACCTTTCTGAAGGGTGGTGCCCAGAGCTGGGCACATCCTCCAGCTGGAACCAAACTGGTGTTCTATATAGTCTCAATATAACCTCAAGGATTTTGTACTCTATGCCTCTATTTATAAAGCCCAGTATTCCATTTGCTTGATTAATGGCTTTTTAGCCTGTTCTACCAACTTGAAAGATTTTTGTACGAAAACAACCTCAACTCTCTCAGCTCTTGCACTCCCTTTAAAATTATACCATTTAGCCTGTACTGTCTCTCATCCTTTTTAACCAAAATGCATCACCTCGCACTCTTCTCTGCTGAATTTCGTATGCCCTATATCTTCTTGAAATCTATGACTCTCTCTTTCTCATTGATTACTACACTTTAAGGCTTCGTGATACCTGCAAATTTCGAAACTACTCTGTTACCCTGTTCCAAGTCATTCACATACAGTAAAACATTTCCATTCGCAGGGGTTTTGTTCCCGCAAAACCTCGCAAATAGCAAAATTGTGAACAATCAACATACTTTGCTACCAGAGTCATTTAGATAGGTCCCAGCCATCCTAAAATTTCACATGTATAAAAGGGTCAAAGGGAAAGAAAATGTTCAAAGAGAAATTGTTTAATAAAAACAAGAAAAATCTAAAATTTGTCACACTTCCAGTAATTTACTCAAGAGTGGAGGTGGACTGTGATCAGGAATTAAATTACAGCAACAAGGAACATGCATGTGCAAACAATGATAGGCGGCGCATGCACAGTGCGCACTTTCTACTGTAGGAAAATAGGCCATGGACACCTTCCTTTATTTCTTAAACTTCATTTAGGTGGGGGTTTTTTCCTGGCATTTTCTAAAGATGGCTTCTATTTTTTTATTTTTAATACCATGGATAAGTGAACATTTAGGCCCGCAGTGGGTGAACTGGTGCACAAAGACTTTTGCGTGGATAAGTAAATTCATGAAAGAGGAAGTCGCACATGGCAGGACTTTACTGTATGTGAAAATCAGCAGCAGTCCTAAACCACTCAATCCCTGTATAGCTCCCCCCAGTCTGAAAAAACAGCCATTTGCCACAAGTCTGTTTCCTATCCTTTAGCTAATTTTGTACTCATGCTGCTATTGCCCCTTTTCCCCCCTCCGGTTTCAATTTTGTTAAGAAACATGTTATTTGGTACTTGGTCAAATGCGTTTAATTTTTAACTTGTGTTCTTGAAATGAATTCTATGCCTTGTTCACAAAAACTACTCAAAAGGGAACAGAACTCAAGATGCAGGCAATCACCATCTCCATCAAGCAAAGATTGTGTTACTTTCCCTGACTATTAATGATACCAAGTTGACCCAAGTACCTCGCCACGAAGAGCCTGAGAGGCTCACCCCTGTCCAGCGGATTAACTGGACCAAGCCATATCAATGCCAAGGCTCCAATAGCAAGGCAAGGCTGAGTACTTAGCTGACTGGCTCACTTTCAAGGCTGTTTTCAAGGAGCATTTTAAAATGGGGAGAGAGCTGGAGAGGTTTAAAGAGGGATCTACTTACATTGCAGGCAGTTCAGAGATTCACGAGGTTAATTCCTGGGTTGAAGAGGTAGTCTTATGAGGAAAGCGTGAACAGACTGGGCCTGTATCCACTGGAGTTTAGGAGAATGACTGGTGATCTTGCTGAAACACACATGACTGAGAAGGATTGACAGGGTAGATGCTGTGAGGATGTTTCCTCTCATTGGGGAATTTAAACTAGGGGGCACAGTTTCAAAGTAAGGGCTTCTCTGAGAGGGTTGTTAATCTTTGAAATTCTCTCCCCAGAGAGCAGTGGAGACTGGGTCATTGAACATATTTAAGACAGAGCTAGATAGATTTTTGATCTACAAGGGAGTCAAGGATTATGGGGGGCAGGGGGATGCTGGCCGAAAAGTTAAGGCCGCAGTCAGATAAGCCATGATCTTCTTCAATGGCGCAGCAGGCCCGGGGGGGCCAAATGACCTATTCCTGCTCTTGTTTCTTATGTTAAATGTACTTATGTTTTGGGAGGGAATTCCAGAGCTTAGGGTCCAGGCACCAGTGCACAGTTGAGAACAAATTAAAGTTACACAGTTAAAACCAATTCTGAAGTACTGTATGGTTTCAGACACCCTATCTCAGGACAGATATGATGGAGAGAATGTGAATAAGAGCCACAAGGTTAATTCCAGTCCTTAAAGAAATAAGCTAAAGACTAACTTTATCTGAACGAAGAAAGACGAAGAGGGGTCAAGATAAACCCTTAGGATAATAACAGGGTTATATTGCAGGTAAATAAATTAGCTTGAACAATGAGTGTAGCACTCAAAGCAGAATCACAACCCCTCAAGAAAGACTGAATATTAAATGCCTTTAAGTGTCTGCAAAGGATAGTTATGTAAAATAAAAAAGGCAATTAACCTTGAAAATTGAACTGCAAACAAACCAAGTGAGGAGGAATTAACAAAAGTTTTGGTTAAACGGTTTGCTACATATGGAGAACTGGGAGATAAATGGATACATAGGAGAGGGAGAAAGAAAATTGTACGATTCAGCTGGTTATGTATGGATTGTGGCAGGAGAGGGTTTGAAGGGATGAAAGTCTTTTTTATCCCGATTCCAAACTCTCACTTTCCTACATAACTTTTATGGTCATCTTTTAACATTGGTTCACACAGCTTTATTACTTCTGAGACTCAAAATGTTCAATTTTTGGTGGGACAAAGAGGAAGGAGCAAAGGCTGCAAGCTTCTTTGTGGCGCGCAGAGCATAGTAAGTTTAGAATTATGGCAATCCTAATGCTCAGCGAAGCAGGAGCAGCTAGTGACTCAGTGATCCATTCTGTGGGTGAAGGGTACCCCTCCTCTTATATCTAAAAACATCCCAGGTGAAAGGAGTTCAAGCAGCATCAAAACAGCACCTCATGAGCACAAAAACAGTCAGCAATTCTACCCAAATTACATGAAGAAAAATTGCATAGGGACAGCTGTTGTGGAAATGAGAAGAGTTCATTCTGGTGTAGATCAGGGAACTCACTCAATACTGGGGAAGGGAAAGAAGCTTTTTATTTTAAGTGAACCAAGACTACCATGTCTGCAGCTGTATGGGGGCTTCCAATATCAACTGGTATTGATATAGAGCCTTTCATGTAGCAAGGTGCTTCAGAGGAGGATTATAAAGCAAATTTGACACCGAGCCTCATAAGGAAATATTAGGGCAAATAACCAAAAGCTTGGTCAGAGAGGTAGGTTTTAAGGAGAGGAGGAGATAAAGAGGTTGGAAGAGTTAGGGAAGGAATTCCAGACTTATGGCATGAACAGCTAAAGGCACAGTCACCGACGGTGGAGCAATTAAAAATCGAGGATGTGCAAGAGGCCAGAATTAGAGGAGCGCAGAGATCTGGGAAGATTGTAGGGCTGGAGGAGTCAGTAACAACTTGGATTTCTTCATTTTTCATTCTTGCGTGAGATGTGGATATCACTGGCAAGCTCAGGATTTGTCAATCCAAGAGTGGAAAAGGGCTGTAAAACTCTGACTCGCCCACAATGACTGACCTCCTACAACAAACCAAACACATGAAGTGTTAATTATTCTTTTGATTTAATATTTGTAGAAATGCACAATCTTCTAAAATACAAACAAGAAGAAGCAGTAGGCCTTCCAGCCCCTCGAGCCTGCTCCGCCATCCAATAAGATCATGGCTGATCTGATAGTAACCTGAAATCTGCATCCACCTACCCCTGATAACCTATCACTCCCCTTGCTTACCAACAATCTATCCACCTCTGCCTTAAAAATATTCAAAGGCTCTGTTTCCACCACCTTTTCAGGAAGAGGAAAAGAGTTCCAAAGACTCACAACCCTCTGACTGAAATGATTTAGCCACATCTTTGTTTAAAAATAACGGGTCGCCCTTTTAAAACAGTGACCCCTAGTTCTAGATTCTCCCACAAGAGGAAACATGCTCTCCACATCCACCCTGTCAAGACCCCTCAGGATCTTCAAGGTTTCAATCAAGTCACCTCATCCTCTTCTAAACTCGAGCAGATACAAGCCCAATCTGTCCAGCCTTTCCTCATAAGACAACCCAGCCATTCCAGGTATTAGTCTGGTTAACCTTCTCTGAACTGCTTCAAAAACATTTACATCCTTCCTTAAATAAAGATGACCAATACTGTACACAACACTCCAAATGTAGTCTCTCTAGTGCCCTGTACAACTGAAGCATAACCTCCCAACTTTTGTATTCCATTCCCTTCGCAATAAATGATAACATTCTATTAACTTTCCTAATTACTTGCTGTACCTGCATACTAGCCTTTTGTGATTCATGCTCTCGGACATCCAGACCCCTCTGCACCTCAGAGCTCTGCAATCTCTCACCATTTAGATAATGTGTTTCTCTTTTATTCTTCCTACCAAAACGGCCAATTTTACATTATACTCGATTTGCCAGATCTTTACCCACTCACTTAACCTATCCATATCTTTTTGTAATCTCATGTCCTCTTCACGACTTACTTTCCTACCTATGTGTCATCATCAAATATGGCAACCATTCCATTCATCTCTTTATCCAAGTCATTTATATAAATTGCAAACAGTTGAGGTCCCAAAACTGATCCCTGTGGCACGCCACTTGTTACATTTTGCCAACCTGAAAGACCCGTTTACGTCTACTCTCTGCTTCTTATTAGACAGCCAATCTTGTATCCATGCCAATATGTTACCCCCATACCATGAGCTTTTATTTTCCGTAATAACCTTTGAAGTGGCAATTTATCAAATGCCTTATGAAAATCTAAGTACAGTACATCCACCGGTTCCCCTTTATCCACAGCACATTTTGCTTCCTCAAAGAATTCCAATAAGTTGGTTAAACGCAATTTCCCTTTCACAAAACCATATCGACTCTGCCTGATGACCTTGAGCTTATCCAAGTGCCCTGCTATAACTTCTTTAATAATAGCTTCTAACATCCTCTTCTTTAATTGTATCTTCCTTGAGTGGGTGACTGATGTAGCATTTATATATCCTGGGTGAGTGAGAGAATAAATAATCCTCTATTTCATCCCAGAAAAGTCTGCTGCTGTTTCATTAAATTGGCCACATGCTAAAGGAGTGCTTAGAAACACACACATCTAAACTTTCCAGAAAAGCAGACTGTTTGCAAACAGTAAGGGAAGAGAATTGGGGGTTTCAATTTATTTCTCCTCCCCTATCCATTACACCCAGGATGTTGATAATGGGGGTTTCAACAATGCTAATGCCATTGAATGCCATGGGGTGATGGTTAGATTCTTTCTTGTTGAAGGTGGTCATTGCCTGGCACTTGCCTGAATCTCGTCCAGGTCTAGCTGCATATGGACATGGACTGCTTCAGTGTCTGAATGATGCTGTTGTGCAATCAGCGAATGTCCCCACTTTTGACCTTATGATGGTAGGAAGGTCATTGATGAAGCAGCTGAAGATGGTTGGGCTTCAGACACTGCCTAAGGAAGTCCAACAGTAATGTCCTGGGACTGAGATGACTGGTCTCCAACAACCACAACCATCTCCCTTTATGCTAGGTATGAATCCAACCCGTGGAGAATTTCCCCAATTCCAATTGACTCCATTTTGCTGGGGCTTCTTGATGGTACAGTTAGTCGAATACTGCCTTGATATCAAGGGCAGTCACTCTCTTATGGTGCATTTAATGAAGTAAAGAAGCCTCAATGCTTCAAAGAAGCCATTATCAAACAAAATTGGATATCGAGTCACATAAGGAGAAATTAGGACAAGAAGCTTAGTCAGAGAAGGTGTCCTAAAAGGAAAAGGGAGAGGTAGTGTGGCGGGGAGATTTAGGGAGGGAATTCTGGAGCTCAGGACCTAGGCAGTTGAAGACATGGCTCCCGATGAGGAATGCAACAGGTCAGGTGTGGAGGAACACAAAGATCTCCGAAGATTGTAGGGTTAAACAGTAAGGGGCGGGGGGGCTAGGCCATAGCGGGACATGAATAAAAGTATGAGAATTTTAATAATCAAGCCAGTTTTACCAGACTCCGTACAGTTATCGGGAAGGAATTCCTGACATCTCATCTGTTTCTCTAGGTTCATCAGACAGCTCATAGGAGTCTGAGTAGAATAAAACAACATCACTGACGTGCATTTTCAGCAGATTGACTTGCCAAACCAAGGCTGGGTTTTTTTGCATGGTCTCTCTCTCTCTCTGTCTGTCCCCACTTCTGGGTGTAATGCATAATTCTTTCATTACTGAAGATCAGCTTGCCTAGTTTCCCTTCCACCAAAAAATAGGTTCTTCATGGGGAGCGGCATGTTGGAAAGATTGTCCAGGAAGAAGAGGGCGCAAACATCTTGACCTTCAGCAATGTGGCAAAATTTTACACCAAATGTAACAGAAAGGTCAGAAAGGCAATAAAACAAAACAAACGACGAGAAAAACAGGAAGGACAAGCCAAAAAAAAACACCCAAGGATAAAATAGCCAACTATAACTATTCCTAAATTGTTTTAGGGAGGATATAATCTAGGTGAATTATAAATGCAGGCTTTGAGAAGGAAGCCCAACAAAGGCTTTTTTTCTAATACATTTTTTCTAATACATTTTTAATTGACTGAATTGAGATGGGGTACAAAATTTAATGGGAGGTCTTGTGGTGCAGTGAACAGTGTCCCTGCCTCTGAGCCAGAAGCTCAGAGTCCCAGTCCAAGACTTGATGGCCAAGGAAGATGTGTTCATAACGTGGCCAAAAAGGTTGATTATTAACCTGCAAATCCTTTCAATGCATGTCAATGGCAGGCAATAAGGGTGGGAGAGATTCCTGGTCAGCCATGTGATGCAGAAATGTTGAGCCTCTGTTATCACTATCCATAGCCCCAGACTACAACATGCATGTAAAAGTGCATGTTACCACAACTCAGACTCCCCGAGTGAACTGTAACGCAACACCACCACTAGAAAAACATAACGCTCAGAAAGCCATGCGGGTTGTGCAATTGATAGTTTTGGTGACAGAGATCGACAGAAAGGTGGAATATAATTGAAGCATTTCACAGCAGCCTCCGATGTGCTTTATCGGTGCTCAGCGTCCAACTTAACCCACTTGTTCTATGAACAGCTTGAGAGGCGAGGAAGAGTTCCCCATGCAATACTTGAAAAGTAGAAGGATTCAACAATGCTCCCAATTGATGCACTGCTTTGACCAAACACCCTATCAATGTTATTACCGGAACAACACATGCACAGGTGTATTTCAAATTTTCTGTGCACAGGGGATAGGAATGATAACACTTAGAAGTTATTTGCCGGACCCTTAACCAAGATGACTAATACAGATTTCTGGCCATTATCTCATTGCTGTTTGAGAGAGTTTGCTGCGCACAAATTGGCTTCCACATTTCCAAAATGACAACAAAATGCTTCAAAAGTAATGGGCTTGGTCAGGTCCTATAAGGTGCCACATAAACGCAAGTTCATTCTTTCTTTTAATTTAACCAACGATTTAACTGCCAATGCTGGCTGGACCACTGACTTAACAGTTTATGCTCAAGCCACAGTGCCGAGGCAAAGACAGCTCAGCAAATCATTTGCCAGGCAAATCCCAACTAATGTAGAAGCTGGTTGCGAATTGTGACGTGCACCATTGCATTGGGGAAACTGATTGTCATAAAGATGGAAAAGGCTGTCACAACAGACAAAACATTAATGGTTATCCATTCCTTGAGAAACATCCCAAGTGAAAATTCAAAAGGCATTTTACTCAACATGAAGTCAAAACTGGCATACTTGCTCTTTTGATGTGGAAGCATTCTCACGTGATTTTTTTTTTTTCAATTCCTTGTTGGGCTTCACTCACAAAGCCTGCATTTATTGCCCATCCCTCACTGCCCTCAAGGTGGTGGTAGTTGCCCTTCTTGTTGACCCACTGCAGTCCATACAGTGATGGTATTCTCACAGCGCTGTTAGTGAGTTCCAAGATTGTGACCCAGTGGCAATGAAGGAACGGTGTTGTATGTGGTGGTGGTGTACAGCTTGGTGAGGAAATTGAAGGGGATTGTGTTCCCATGCGTCTGTTGCCTTTGCCCTAAGTGGTGGAGGTCATAAGTTTGGCAGGTACATTTAAATGTACTGAGCATAGATGGTTTCGTAGTTAGATTGAAACATGTTTATGTAACTCCAATGCTGCTACACACAATAATGCTTCAAATTTTTGACATTGCATCAAACAACATCAAAAACATGCTGCTTGAAACACACCAGAAGGAGACACACTGGTCGTATTAGTTGAAAAAAAGACGCAGGTAAAATGGCTGCAAGGCGATCATCAAAATCCTTGTTTTCTTGTGATAAGCTGTTTTGCATCTCCACGGTTTGTGGTTTTAACCAACAGAGTATCCCAGTTCATGAGATTTGCTTAGCATAAGGATGAACAGGAAGGTAGATTTGCTTCATGACCTCGAGTCCAACACACAAATTATGGACAAGAAAGAAAAGATTGAGGGATTTGGATTTATATAGCACTCTCTCTTTTCGTAAATGCCCCACAATGTTTCAGATACAATAAATTAACCCAGATCTTCCGGTCTCTGGATCATCAGAGACCCAAAGTGAACATCAGGACCTCGCAAAAGTCCTGATGCGCTGACATCCGTGGAAATTGCCCAGGAAGTCTGAACTTCTTTTGGGCAATTCCCCTGCTCCCCGGGACCCTCTGCAAACGTCTCTGACTCTGAGCTAGAGACGTTGGACAGTTCCATGGGACTTAAGTGAATAGTTACCCAGGGTGTGTTATACAAAAAAATCCAAGTTGAACTCCTGGGTAACTGCGGAACTGCACCCCACCCATTCATTCCTACTGACCCCAAGCTCCCCCTCTCGGCCTGTGACTATTCCTCTTGATCCCGAGTATCGCCCTGACCAACAGCACCCCCCACCCCCCGTCAATCCGACTACCCTCCGACGACCTCCACCCTGATCCGACCACCCCACTAGACCACGCTAACCCCCGACCAGGCCAGCCCCTGAACTGACCACCCCTCCCAACCCAACCCGAATAACACCTGGCCCACCTACCCAACTACCACCCACCCACTAACATTCAACCATTCACTAACATTCACACTGAGCCTTTAAGCTTACCTTATGGCAACTAGATCCATAAAAACAGGGCATGGCTTGTCTTCCCTCCGACGTTACAGCAATGGAGTTCTTCATGGGGCTATACGCTCCGCATTCCTGAAGCCGAGCTCGGAGGACCCGGCCAGAAACACGGAGCCGGGTAGGAAGGCAGTATGAACGGATCGGCAATCCAACGATGTTTGCCACGTCGTGGAAGGTCCAGGTTTCTGAAATGGGCTAACTCTGGCATGTGTGGCAGCCATTTTGTAAAAGGCAAGATCCCACAAATAGCAAGGAGGTGAATGGCAAGCACCTCAGTTTAAGTCACTTTGAGTAAAGAAGAAATGCTCTCCTGAACACTAAGAGAACATCTTGTTCCTCTTCAAGGCCTTTAGCATTCCCTGAACAACAGGAATTGGTACATTGGGACTCTGAGATTAACATTCCATCCTAAGTAAAAAATAAGATATTTTGATTCAACAATGAAGAATTGGAGAGGTGATGGTGTAGTGGTATTGTCAGTGGACTGGTAATCCAGGGTAATGCTCTGGGGACCTGGATTTGAATCCTGTCATGGTGGAATTTGAATTCAATAAAAATCTGGAATTAAAAGTCTAATAGTGACCATGATTGTAGATTGTTGTAAAAACCCATCTGGTTCACTCATGCCCTTTAGGGAAGGAAATCTGCTGTCCTTACCTGGTCTGGCCTACATGTGAGTCCAGACCCACAGCAATGTGGTTGACTCTTAAAATGCCCTCTGAACAAGGGCAAGTAGGGATGCCGGCCTAGCCAGCCCACATCCCATGAATGAATAAAAAACAGAGCATCATGTCTTAACTTGTCAAAGTCTGACAAAAATGAAGAGCAAACTGAAGTAACAGATGAAATATTTTAATAAATAACTCATGACCCCTAGATGCAACATTCATCATCTTCAGTAAACAAACATGAAAACGATTAGTCACAATGGATAATCAGTTAAGCCTGAACCAAGTACTTCTGTAACTTGCCAGTGACAGGATTTAAAAATGTTTAATTATCCCTGTGGCTTGCACAAGGTTGTGGTTTCAAAATCTGGAAAATTGCAGCTATGTGGAAAGATTGAATAGGCTGGGGTTGTTCTCCTTAGAACAGAGGAGACTAAGGGGAGATTTGATTGAGATATACAAAATTGAAGGGGGCCTGGATGGAGTGGATGGGAAGGCCCTATTTACTTGAACAGAGAGGTCAGTGACTAGGGGGCATAGATTTAAAGTGATTAGTAGGATGATTAGAGGAAAGAGGAGGAAAAACATGTTCACCCAGAGGGCTGTGGGGATCTGAAACTCACTGCCTGAAAAGGTAGTAGAGGCAGAAACACAACTCATTTAAAAGGTGTTTGGATATGCGCCTGAAATGCTGTAACCTGCAGGGCTACGGACCAAATGCTGGAAAGTGGGATTCGGCTGTGTGGCTCATTATTCAGCTGGTACAAACATGATGGGCCAAGCGGCCTCTTTCTGTGCTGTAAACTTTCTATGATTCTATAATCCCACAACAAGATCTGGAGCACAAAATCTCGGCTGGCATTCCAGTATAGAACTGACAGAGTGCTACATTGTCAGCGATGCCATTTTTCAGGTGAGACGTTAAACCAAGGTCATAACTGCTTTCTAAGGAAGGTTGCTTGGCACTATTTGGAAGGTGAACAGGGGAGTTTTCCTCTGGTGTCCTTTGGTCAGTAAAAGGTACGTAAGGAGACAGATTACTACGCCGGAGTGAGATGGCGAGCAAGTGAGTAGCAAATTAGGCTCACGTGGCAATTCGATGCATGGGGAGGAGGTAGTGGTGGGAGTAGGGGGGTTGGAGAGAGGTATGATATACACCGGAATTATTCTGACCTGGGAACAGAAGCAGTTGAGCAGAAACGGACCTGGGTGTAAACTTCACTTCCAGAGCAGGGTTTAAAAAAAATCAAACAGAGACATCACAGGAAAACCATAAGTTCACTGGTTGTAAAGAAACTGATATTAGGGAGTGTCTTTAAATAGCTGTAAATTAGAAAAACATATTATTTTTGAAGAAGTGACTACTTGGATTTGAGTAAGAAACACTAGGAATAAGGGGAAGTCAGGGCCAGTAATGTAAAGTAACATAAGTAAACCAAAGTAAAATAAAGGTAACGGAAGTAGTTAAAGCATGGCAGGGCAGCTTGGTTGTGTGGAACATATGTCCTGTAATATGTGGGAAATTATGGACACCACTGGTGACCTAGATGACCACATGTACAGGAAGTGTCACCAGCTGCAGAAACTTGAGCTCCCGGTTTTGGAGCTCGGGCAATGGCAGGAGCCACTGTGGCACATCCGCAAGGCTGACAGCTACGTGGATAGCACATTCAGCGAGGTGGTCACATTGCCAGTTAGGACCATGGAGGGAGAAACAGAATGGATGACCACCCGGCAGTACAAGAAAACCAGGCAGGTACTGCTGGAGACCCCTGGGGTTCTGCTTGCTAATCGGTTTTCCATTTTGGATACTGGGGAGGGTGTTGGTTGCTCAGAGGAGTGCATTCAGAGCAAGTTTGTGGCACCACAAGCGTCTTGGCAATGCAGGAGGGGAGGCAGAAGAAAGGAAGAGCAATAGTGATAGGGGATTTGTTAGTGAGGGCAACAGACTGGCATTTCTGCAGCCATCGATGTGACTCCAGGACGGTATGTTGCCTCCCTGGAGCCAGGGTCAAGTTTGAGCAGCTGTAGGACATTCTTCTGGGGGAGGGTGAACAGCCAGATGTCATGGTCCACATTGGTACCAATGATCTATGTAGGAAAGGGGATGTGGTCCTGCAGTCAGAATTTAAGGAGCTAGGTAGATGATCAGCAAGCAGGACCTCAAAAGTAGTAATCTCAGGGTGCCACGTATAAGTACAGAAATAGGATGATAAGGCAGATGAATGCATGGCCGGAAAGATGGTGCAGGAGGCAGGGCTTCAGATTGCTGAGACAGTGGGGCTGGCTCTACGGGAGATGGCACCTGTACAGGACAGATGGACAGGTCACACCTGTACAGGACAGATGGACAGGTCACACCTGTACAGGACAGATGGACAGGTCACACCTGTACAGGACAGATGGACAAGTCACACCTGTACAGGACAGATGGACAAGTCACACCTGTACAGGACAGATGGACAGGTCACACCTGTACAGGACAGATGGACAGGTCACACCTGTACAGGACAGATGGACAGGTCACACCTGTACAGGACAGATGGACAGGTCACACCTGTACAGGACAGATGGACAGGTCACACCTGTACAGGACAGATGGACAAGTCACACCTGTACAGGACAGATGGACAAGTCACACCTGTACAGGACAGATGGACAGGTCACACCTGTACAGGACAGATGGACAGGTCACACCTGTACAGGACAGATGGACAGGTCACACCTGAACAGAACCGGGACTGAGTTCCTTGCAGTGCTGCTAGAGGGGCTTTAAACTAACTTGGCAGAGGTGTGGAAACCAGGAGAGAATATCAGAGAGTAATACCAAAAATACTGGGAAAGATAGATAGCACTAAAATAGAGAATAGTAAGTTAATAGGCAGAGTCGGAGAAAGTAATGAAGTCTAAATCAGGGTTATACTGCATGTATATGAATGCACAGAGTATAATAAATAAGATTGGGGAGTTACAGGCACAGATTGCCATGTGGAATTATGATGCTGTGGCGGTAACAGAGACCTGGCTCAAGGAAGGGCAGGACTAGGTGTTAGACACTCCTGGCCACAAGGTGTTCAGCAAAGATAGGGCTGGAAGAAAAGGAGGAGGGGTGACTATATTGGTTAAGGAAAGCATTGCAGTGCTGGAGAAAGAGGGTGTCCAAGAGGACAGAATCAATTTGGCTAGAGCTAAGGAACAAAAAAAGGATATATTGCTCAGTGTAGTCTATAGGCCACCAACTAATGGAAAAGATTTAGCGGAATAAATCTGCAGAGAAATTAGAGAGAGAACATTATAGTAATTATAATGAGGGGCTTTAATTACCTGAATATAGACCGGGGTAGCGGTAGCGTAAAGGGCAGAGAGGGGCCAGAGTTCCTAGGTGCGTTCAGGAGAATTTTCTACAGCAGTTATGTATCCAGTCCAACAAGAAAGGAGGTAACTGCTGGACCTGGTTCTTGGAAATGAGGTGTACCAAGTAGATCAAGTGTCAGTGGGGAGACATTTAAGATACATTGATCATTGTATCATAAGGTTTAGGATGACAGTATAAAAGGGCAATGGGCAATCCAGAGTAAGAATAATTAACTGGGGGAGAGCTGACTTCAATGGGGCAAGAATGGAGCTGGGCTGGATAGACTGGAACCAAATGTTGGCGGGAAAAACTGTAGCTCAACAATGGGCTACCTTCAAAGAAGAAATGGTCCGGGCACAGTCAAGGTATATTCCCTCAAAAGGGAAAGGTAGGGCAAACTAATTCAGAGCTCCCTGGATGATAATGGAGATAGAAATTAAGATAAAGAAGAAAAAAAGTGTGCTTATGACAGTTGTCAGGTAGAAGATACAGTTGAAAACCAAGCTGAATACAGAAGGTTCAGAGGAGAAGTGAAGAAGCAAATAAGAGAAACAAAGAGGGATTATGAGTAAAGACTGGCAGCCAGCATAAAGTCCCAAAGTATTCTATCAGCACAAAATAGTAAAAGGGTGGTAAAAGGAGGAATAGGGCTGATTGTGAACCTAAAAGGGGATTTACATATTGAGGCAGGGGGCTGGCTGAGATGTTAAATGACTTTACTTTAAGTTACTTTGCATCTGTCTTTATCAAGGAAGTAGGCCATGATGACAGAGGAGGAAACTCTGTCACTAGAAGGGTCCAAAATTGATAAGGAGGAGGTATTAAATAAATTGTTGGTACTTGAAGTTGGCAAGGCACTGGGACCAGATGTGATTTACCCAAGGATATTGAAGGCAGCAAGAGTACAAATTGCAGGGGCACTGGCTGTAATCTATCAGTAATCCCTAGACTCAGGGGAGGTGTCAGAGGGCTGGAGAATTGCAAACATCATGCCCTTGTTCAAAAATGGTTGTAAGGATGAGCCCAGCAAATACAGACCAGTCAGTTTAACTTCAGTGGTGGGCAAGATTCCAGAAACAATTATTCAGGATTGCATTTAAAAGCCACATGGAAAAATGTGGGTTGATTTACAAGATTCAACATGGATTTCTTCAGGGAAAATCATGTTTAACTAACTTGCTGGAGTTTTTTGACGAGGTAACAGAGAGGGTTGATGTGGGTAATGCTGTTATGTGGTGTACATGGACTTCCAAAATGCATTTGATACAGTGCCAACAACAGACTTGTGAGAAAAGTTATAGCTCATGGAATAAAAGGGACAGTAGCAATGTGGATACAAAATTGGTTGAGTAAAAGGAAACAGCGGGTAATGGT
The DNA here is from genome assembly GCF_017639515.1 of Carcharodon carcharias. Taxonomy (NCBI): domain Eukaryota; kingdom Metazoa; phylum Chordata; class Chondrichthyes; order Lamniformes; family Lamnidae; genus Carcharodon; species Carcharodon carcharias. The sequence goes on from NC_054470.1 coordinate 109,437,805, forward strand.
TACTGGATATTTTTTGGTCTGGAAGAAGGTTTTTAGTCCAGTTCCCCAGGAGTCAGTATTGGGATCTTTGCTTTTCCTAATATGTATTAATGTTCTAGATCTTGGTGTGCAGGGAACAATTTCAAAGTTTGCGGATGATACGAAACTTGGAAGTATTATAATCTGTGAGGATAGTGTGGAACTTCAAAAGGACATAAGACAGGTTGGTGGAGTGGGCAAATAGGTGGCAGATGAAGTTCAATGCAGAGAAGTATGAGATGATTCATTTTAGCAGGAAGAACATGGGGAGACAGTATAAAATAAGGGTTACAACTCTCAAGGGTGTGCAGGAGCAGAGGGACCTGGGTGTAGATGTACATAAGTCATTAAAGTGGCAGGACAGGTAGAGAGAATAAAGCATATGATAACCTAGGCTTTATTAATAAAGGCATAGAGCACAAGAGCAAGGTGGTTAACAGAACACTAGTTAGACCTCAGTTGGAGTACTGTGTACACTTCCAGGTGCCACACTTTGGGAAGAATGTGAGCACATTGGAGTGAATGCAGATGAGGTTTACCAAATTGGTTCCAGAGATGAGAAACTTCAGTTATATTAAGACAGATTGGAGAAGTTGGGACTGTTCTCCTTGGAGAGGAGAAGGCTAAAAGGAAATTTGATAGCAATGTTCAAACAGGGTTCTACAGTGTAGATAGGGAGAAACTATTCCCACTCGTAAAAGGATAGAGAACGAGAGGGCACAGGTTTAAAGTGATTTATAAAAGAAGCAAATGCGATGTGAGAAAAAACTTTTTCACACAATGAACCATGGTGGTTCGGGTCTGGAATGCACTGCCTGGGAGTGTGGTGGAGGCAGGTTCAATCGAGGCATTCAAGAAGACATTAGATGATTACTTACACAGAAACAACGTGTAGGGTACAGGTCAAGGAAATGGCATGGAGTCATAATGCTCATTTGGCGAGCCAGTGCAGACATGATGGGCCGAATGGCCTCCTTCTGCACTGTAACAAATCTGTGATTCTGTCCTGGTCAACATATATCCTCAACCAACATCACAAAATTCAGATTATCTGCTTATCATCACATTTCTGTTATTGGGAGCTTGCCTTGTGCAAATTGGCTGCCACATTTCCTATCTTACAACAACATCTACATTTCAAAAATACTTCTTTGGCTCTGAAGCACTTTGGGGCTTGATGATTACAGAGGGCGCTATCGAAATTCAAATCTCTCTTTGTTCTTTTATGTTTCACTGATATGCAGAATGATAGCTTTATAATAGCTGGAGACATACCCTCAATCATCTCACTCCCACATTTGAGAATTTGCTCCCAAACACTACTACCTTTCGTATAACCCTCTTTAAAATCCATCCCTATAACCTCTTTAAAATCCACCTCTTTGACTAAGCCTTCGTTCACCCTTCTAATATCATCTTCTTTAGGTCAGCATCCATGTTTGCCTGATTTATATGTGTGTGAAGCATCTTGGAATTTTTTTTCTAGGAGTGGAGGGCTGTTAAAGGCACAAGAAACTTGTTGCTGCCATTCACCTTCCACCTGTTCTATTTTACTACTCTGCACTGACACACAATATAGTCTCAGATCTACATTGTGCTCAATTTTGCAATCTCCACTCTGCGAGCCAGAGGAACTACGTGAACTTAATATAAAGCAACAAAGAACGTGTCCAGATAGGGTGTAAATGGCTGGATAGGAGCTGGCTGAAAGCAAAGTGAACAAATAAAGAAAGAAACAAGACAAAATGGAGGAAGGGTTTATGATCTAAAAGTGCTGAACTCAATGTTGAGTCCAGAAGGCTGTGGAGTGCCAAATCGAAAGATAAGGGCTGTTTCTTGAGATTGCTTGAGTTTCACTGGAACACTGCAGCAGGCCAAGAACAGAAAGGTCAGAGCTGCAGAGAGACGGAGAATTGAAATCACAAACTTAGGGTCATGCTTGCAGATTGAACAGGGGTGTTCTACAAAGCAGTCACTCAGTCTGCGTTTGGTCTCCCCAATGCAGAGGGGATCAGATTGTGAATAGCAAATACTGTATGCTAAATTGAAATAATTACAGGTAAATTGCTGTTTCACTTGGAGAAGTGTTTGGGGCCATGGTAACCCCTCCAACTCTACCATGACTGCTAAATAATATTGTGAAAGAATTTGGGGTTTAGACTGGAATACCATAAAAAATTAAAAAGGAAAATTGGCCAAACTCTTAAGGGATGGGCAGGAAGTATCTGATCAGGATACAGGAACACTGTCACCCTGCCAGTGGGAACAATAGATTGAAAATCTTCCATTCTCCATACTGACATCTTTCACTGATTTACACCCAAAGAGGGAAGACAAATTAAAAAGGCAAAGCATTGGAATGACTTTCAAAAGGGTGCAAAAGTGACAACGTTGATGTTACACAGTCTTTCTGATGGCATCATGACTGTTTATAGATTAAATCTTGAATGATTTACAGATATCAACAAAACTGAATGGCAGAATGCCTTAAACCACACTGCAAAGCAATTCATTCCAAGTAACATAGCAGCAGCTTACTGGAGCGCGATAAAGGCACTTTGGTGCAGATGAAAGGGCAAGAATAAAAGGTTGATTGAATTCCTGCGTGGTTAGATGCGTGGATGTTGTTTTTTATTTGTACTACATTGTCGCTACTAAATATAATTCTGCCCCTCACCCACGTGTCTGGTACAAAGAGAACCTAGTAGGCTCCAATACAAGCTATGTGGCTATCCTGATGATATTTGCCAATGTGGCAATGTGGTTGACTCTTAAATGCTTTCTGAAACAGCCGAGCAAGCTACTCAGTTGTAACAAACCGATATAAAGACACAGAAAAAAGGGATGAAACCAGATGGACCACTAGCATCAACCTAGGCAGCGGAAACAACAACGGCAATCGCAGCCCTGTCGACCCTGCAAAGTCCTCCTTTCTAACATCTGGAGGCTAATGCCAAAATTGGGAGAGCTGTCTCACAGACTAGTCAAGCAACAGCCTGACATTGTCATCCTCATGGAATCATACCTTACAGATAATGTCCCAGACTCCACCATCACCATCCCTGGGTATGTCCTGTCCCACCGACAGGACAGATCCAGCAGAGGAGGCAGCACAGTGGTATACAGTCGGGAGGGTGTTGCCCTGGGAGTCCTCAACATTGAATCTGAATCCCATGAAGTCTCATGGCATCAGGTCAAACATGGGCAAGGAAACCTCCGGCTGATTATCACCTACCGGCCTCCCTCAGCTGATGAATCAGTGCTCCTCTATGTTGAACATCACTTGGAGAAAGCACTGAGGTTGGCAAGGGAACAGAATGTTCTCTAGGTGGGGGACTTCAACGTCCATTACCAAGAGTGACTCGGTAGCACCACTACTGACCGAGCTGGCCGAGTCTTAAGTGACATAGCTGCTAGACTGAGTCTGCAGTAGGTGGTGAGGGAACCGACAAGAGGGAAAAACATACTTGACCTCCTCCTTACCAACCTGCCTGCCGCAGATGCATCTGTCCATGACAGTATCAGTAGGAGTGGCCACCGCACATTGTGGAGATAAAGTCCCATCTCCATATTGAGGATACCCTCCATTGTGTTGTGTGGCACTACCACTGTGCTAAATGGATAGATTTCGAACAAATCTAGCAACTCAAGACTGGGCATCCATGAGGCGCTGTGGGCCATCAGCAGCAGCAGAATTGCACTCGAACACTATCTGTAACTTCATGGCCCAGCATATTCCCCCACTCAACCGTTACCATCAAACCAGGGGATCAACCCTGGTTCAACGAAAAGTGCAGGAGGGCATGCCAGGCCTACCAAAAAATAAGAGGTCAACTTGGTGAAGCTCTAACACAGGACTATTTGCATGCCAAACAGCATAAACAGCAAGTGATAGACAGAGCTAAACGATCCAACAACCAACGAATCAGATCTAAGCTCTGCAGTCCTGCCACATCCAGTCGTGAATGGTGGTGGACAATTAAACAACTCACTGGAGGAGGTGAATCCAAAAGTATCCCCATCCTCAATGATGGAGGAGCACAGCACAGCAGTGCAAAAGATAAAGCTGAAGAATTCGCAACAATCTTCAGTCAGAAGTGCCAGGTGGATAATCTATCTTGGCCTTCTCCGGAGGTCCCAAGCATCACAGATGCAAATCTTCAGCCAATTGGATTCACTCCATGCGATATCAAGAAATGACTGAAGACACTGGATAGTGCAAAGGCTATGGGCCTTGGCAACATTCCGGCAATAGTACTGAAGACTTGTGCTACAGGTCTTGCCTCGTCCCTAGCCAAACTGTTCCAGTACAGCTACAACACTGGCATGTACCCGGCTACGTTGCTTCATCAATGACCTTCCTTCCATCATAAGGTCAGAAGTGGGGATATTCGCTGATGATTGCACAATGTTCAGCACCATTTGCAACTTCTCAAACTGAAGCAGTCCATGTGCAAATGCAGCAGGACCTGGACAATATCCAGGCTTGGGCTGACAAGTGGCTAGTAACATTCGCACCACACAAGTGTCAGGCAATGACTATCTCCTACAAGAGATGATTCAACCATCGCCCCTTGATCTTCAATGGCATTACCATCACTGAATTCCCCCACTATCTACATCCTGGGGGTTACCATTGACCAGAAACTGAACTGGACTAGCCATATAAATACTGTGGCTACAAGAGCAGTTCAGAGGCTAGGAATCATACGAGTAACTCATCTCCTGACTCCCCAAAACCTGTCCATCATCTACAAGGCACAAGTCAGGAGTGTGATGGAATACTCCCCACTTGCCTGGATGAGAACAACACTGAAGAAGCTGGACACCGTCCAGGACAAAGCAGTTCGCTTGGTTGGCACCACATCCACAAACATTCATTCCCTCCACCACCGACACACAGTAGCAGCAGTGTGTACCATCTACAAGATGCATTGCAGGAACTCACCAAGGCTCCTTAGACAGCACCTTCCAAACCCACGACCACTACCATCTAGAAGGACAAGGGCAGCAGATACATGGGAACACAACCACCTGCAAGTTCCGGCGAGCAGGGGGGTGGGGCCCGCTCACCAACCCATAAAATGGCGCGGGATGATGTGGGGCGGAGCTCCCGACGTTACCCTGCCTCATTTCAATTTTCAGGTCGGCGGGGGCTCAGCCGAATCAGCCGTGTGTCTGCAGATCTGTCAATGGCCAATTGAGGCCATTGACAAAGTAATTAACATGATTAGTGGACCTACCCGTCCAACTTTAAGGATGGTGGGCAGGCCGGGCGCCCTGGCAGGCATTGGACAAAGCATGAAACCTCATCCACAGGCGGAATGAGGTTTCATGTAGGTTTTAAAAATTTAATAAAAGTGTATTTAAAAGTGATGGGCATGAACCAACTCATGTGACAGTGTCACATGAGGAGACATGTCAGGGAAATTTTTTTTCTACTTTTAGGATTTTTTATTGTGGAGCCGATCTCCCCGAGGCAGCACTTAGCCTCAGGGAGATGAGTGCGCTCTTTCGCATGCTTGCGTGAAAGTACATACTCTTGGCACAGGGAATCCCCTGCCCACCACCCCACCGACCGCACAGCGCTTCCTTGTGGACGTCACGCTGGGCAGGCCTTAATTGGCCCACCCATGTAAAATGGCGGCCACGTCTCCACACACCCGCTCCTGAACATTCCCCACCCGACGGAGGGAAAATTCTATCCTTGGAAATGTATCCCCATTCCTTCACTGTCACTGGGTCAAAATCCTGGAACTCTCTTCCTAACAGCACTGTGGGTGTACCTACACCACATAGACTGCAGCGGTTCAAGAAGGCAGCTCACCACCACCTTCTCAAGGGCAACTAGGGATGGGCAATCAATGCTGGTCTAGCCAGTGATGCCCAGGTCCCATGAATGAATTAAAAAAAACATGGCATGCACACACTCTCCTTGGATCCCACTTACCCAAGTCCAGTGCAAATGGGTGAACAAGACCCAAGGCTTAGGGCCCCATATTTAAAAATGAGTGTAACGTACATCAGGCAAGGGTAGAGTTATAGTGAACTTATAGCATACAAGCAGGACTTTCAGCCCAAAAGATCAATGCTCTACACACATCTCCTCCAGCCCCAGCCCTCTCAGAATATCCTTCTATTCCTTTTTCCCTCATGTGCTTATCTAGCTTCCCCTCAAAAGTTATTTGACTTGGCTGCCCCTGTTTCCATTTAGCCCAAATTCCTCTCAAACCAGTATCGTAATAAATGGCCTGATCTGATCCTAGTAAAACAGTCTTTGCCACCCTATTCCAAAAATGCAGGAAAATTAGTGAAATGCACACTACCCCTTCAAGAAAATGTTTAAAAAAAAGAAAGTCCTTCACTCAGATCACACAGCTGCTGACTAGCCTCCTTCACACACTGTAGTCGATAGTAACAGGATAAGAATGCCAAGGTCGTACGGTGAGCCAGTTTAGCAGAACCACTTTGAGAAAGAAATTTGCAATTGTATGTGAAACATTGCAATAAAGAGCATTCCGTTATTCTCGAGTCTACACCAAAATTAGTAAACCTTTCACCCACATTTTTTTTTGTTGCAACCCAGCTGACAGTAGAAACATTGTTAAACCCCAAACCTTTGCACAAAGACACCCACACAATTGTAGCTCTGCACCTCCAAACTCCCTCCTCCCAGCCTCCATCGGCTGCAACATGCCCTCTTCCTTTCCCAAGGACCACAGTCATTCATGACGGGTTGACAATTATTGAAATATCATTCTTCCAGTTCCTCACTCAAGTGTCTGTCCTTCATTTGCAACCCTAGACAATGAATGCTCTACTTTTGTCGATTGAGGTGGGGTGAAGGGTGGCAGAATCAATTGGCAGCCACCATCCTGTCCTGGCCCACAACTTTCATCCTTTCCAAAATGGAGCCACTTGGATGGTGATGAGGAGTGAAGTGCCCTCAGCAACTTTTCCCTTCATCAGAAGATACAGGGATTAATTTTAACACCTGCACCACTTCATGGGCCAAGACTAGAAATCATCACACAGACCAGGGATTAAACTTTCCTGATGTCTATGGCTACATACCACATCCCAATGTGCATTCACCCATTCAGCCACTGGTGAAACCCAAATAGTTCAAGCCAAATTTTCCCCTCCCGCTGCACTTGAAACCACAAGGGAACGAACCTGCACCCTGGTCTCTTATATTGCCGCTCTATGGTTATGATCAGGTGTCCAAGAATGGATTAAGTTAACCTGGGATTGATAAACCATTTCATCAGTAATAAGAGAGAGCAAGTGGCAACACATATTCTACCAATCAACGCAGCAGCCTTTGTGCATTTTGGTTAAAGAAAACTTGCATTATCAGCACAAAAATTGCAACACACAAGCATCACTGGATAAATGTCAATCCTAAACCAAGATTCCGAATTTTTTTTACGTGACTGCTTCAGCTGGAAGACGAGGTGACATTTCTAAAGCAGATGACAATCAGGAAAATGCTGCCAGTGGAAGAAGTCCATTATCTGCTACAGCCATGAAAAGAATGAAGTAGGTGCAGAAACCTATTCTTACTATGTTTAATAGGTAGATAACCTTACACTGAATCAGGCAGAAGACATTCTGTGAATCACAACTATTTTATTGTCAAACTATAGCTCAGTACAAATACCAGTTTCCACTCTTCCCTTCTGGACCCTCCCTCTGTCCAGACGCAAACCCCACTACCGTGGAGAAATCAGCTCTCAAGTCCAGGCCTCAATGAGCATCACCTGCTCTCAATTCACTCTGAAGCTTGCCCTGGTTCACTCTTAAAGGGACCTGCATTTCTAACACTGTCATCCAGTGCTGCACCACAAATGGTTTTGACCTCTGTAGCCTAGAAGGACAAAAGCAGCATGTGTGCAGGAACATCAACAACTCCAAGTTTCCTTCCAAATCTCGCACACATCTTGACTTTGCCATTCCTTTCTTGTCGCTGAGTCAAGATCCTGGAGCACCCTACCTGACAGCACTGTGGGAGCACCTTTGCCACATGGACTGCAGTGGTTCAAGAAGCTGTCACCTCTTCAAGGATAATGAGGAATGGATAATAAATGCTGCTCTTGCAAGGGCCACCCACATCCCGAGAAAATTTGCAAATGTAAAAAGCCAAACCACTATGTAGAACAGCACAGAAACTAGCTGTTCAGCTCAACTGATTAGTGTTGATGTTTACACAAGCTTCCTCCCACCTTACTTCAATTCACCCTATGAGCATGTTCTTTTATTCCTTTCTCTCTCACATACTTATCTAGCTTCCCCTTAAATGCATCTATGGAATAGCAAAAACATCTCCTTTTGAGTCTCCACACTGTTTTGAAGCACAAATGCAGATAGCTAGGGTGTTGAGACATAGTTCTAGGCACAAATCCACACCTCAGATGGGTTATACAAGACAGTGCGAGGTAGTGGCAGAGCTTGGATGCTGCTCTGTGAGTTGAGGTAAATGCACTTTAAGGGGTAAAATTCATTTCAGCTTCCTTTCTTATTTCATGGAATGTGCCCAAGAGGTCCACAAGACAGAAAAAAAAAACCTTGGACACTTATCAGACACAGGCACAGTCTGTGCCTTTGCAGTGTTCAGGAGGATTAATTGTGCCTGCAGCAGATGTGAGACATTGACAGATTTCAGTTATCAAATCACTCAAGCACACAAACGTGTGTGTTTTATTTCACCGTGTGACTCAGTGTGTATCAATTATGATGTACCATTCTCAGTAATGAATTGCAACAACAGGCAAAAACATCTTTTCACTCAATATCCCATCCAGCTCATGGGGTAATTCAGCTCAAGGGGTGGGCAACTGGTAGGGACGTGCTCTAAACTGGCCATTTGAAGGGAAATTTGGCAGAGGGCGCGGGGGTAAGGAGAATTGACAATCCCAACTGGTAGGTGACCACCAATTCTCTATGGCGGCTTCCAGGAACAATAGCTCACTTCCACTCATGAACCAGGTATGATCAGGGCTCACCACCTAAGATAATCACAAAAGACTTTTAACTTACCATCACCCAGCAGAAAAGAATTTTTCTTCTCTTTATTCTTTCCTGAGACGTGGGCATCATTGGCAAGGCCAGCATTTGTTGCCCATCTCTAACTGCCCTGGATCTGAGTGGCTCATAGGCCATTTCAGAGGGCAGTTAAGAGTCAACCACATTGCTGTGGGTCTGGAGTCACATGTAGGCCAGACAAGGATGGCAGATTTCCTTCCCAAAAGGACATTGGTGAAGCAGATGGGTTTTATAACAATCAATGATAGTTGCCATGGTCACCATTACTCAGACTAGCTTTATATTCCAGATTTATTAATTGAATTTAAATTCCACCAGCTGCCATGTGGGATTTGAACCCATGTCCCCAGAGTATTAGCTGGGCTTCTGTATTACTCATTCATTGCCACTACATCACCTTCTCCTCCAAAATACATGGGATTGGTATGAAGTTGTAAAAATACAGCATTGCTGAACCAGGCATATGCTAAAGGTACTCGAACTGTCCGTGTAGCTATTCTGCTTGGTCCAATGTTTTCAATCAGAATTAACAGATCCTTTGCAAAAAATCTGTCCTGGAAAATGAAGTCCCTCAGCCCCGGTAACATCCTGGTAAATCTCTTCCATACCTTTTCTAAGGCCTTTACATCATTCCTGAAGTATGGTGCCCAGAATTGTGCACAACACTCCAGCTGAAGTCTAATCAGTGATTGACTGTCAGTCATGGCTCAGTGTGCAGCACCCTCACCTGAGTCGAAAGGTGCCAACTTCAAGTCCCACTCCAATGCTCGAATACAAAGGTCAAGGCTCACACTCCGGTGCAGTACTAAGGGAGTGCTGCACTGTTGGAGGTGCCGTCATTTGGATGAGATGTTAAACCAAGGCCTCATCTGTCATCTCCAGTGGACATAAAAGATCCCATGGAATTATTTCAAAGAAGAGCAGGGGAGTCAGGTGTCCTGACCAAGATTTATCTCTTAATCAACATCACAAATGCAGATAAACTGGTCATTATCATATTGTTGTTGTGGGAGCTTGCTGTGTGCAAATTAGCTACCGCATTTCCTAAGATACAACAGTGACTACACTTCAAGAAGTAGTTCATTGGATGTAAAGAGCTTTGAGGCATCCAGTGGTCATGGAAAGTGCGACATAAATGCAAGTCTTTCATTCTTTATAAAGCTCCAGGTTGACCTCCTTGCTTGTTTATTCTATTCCCCTATTACTAAAGCCAATTAACCAACATACTTACTCTCTTCTGCCGCAGTGTATATCGTGCCTGGTAACTTTGGGTGTGCTTGTGCAGTTTTTGCGGCAATCACAACATTAGCACCATCTTTGGCTGCCTTCAAGGCGATCGCTTTGCCAATGCCACGACTGGCACCTGTAATGAAGAGAGTGCGTCCTGCTAGTTTCCTAGAATGGGATAAGAGGGGAGAAATTCATTAGAACTTGTTTTCAGATTTTGAAATTAAACCAAAAAATGAGATTGCACACATTGTTTCTTTCAAACCACCTCCTCCTTGTTTCAGCTAAGTTTGATGGGAACAGCATACCCTTTATTGTCTTGCTCCCCCTTCCCCGACCCCACCATCCCACCTCCCCCCACCAAGTGTCCATCTTTCAGGCTCGAGCTATGAAGCGACAAGTGCAATTATATCACCCTCTATCGCCAGCGCAGCTGAGACCTGGTAACCTGGCGCATTCTCAAAATTGAACTTGGGAACTTAGCGAGCTTGTGAGGATAAAGTGCCATCTGGCCCAAGTCTTTTTAATTAACCTCTCGATCACCACCTCTGACAATCTGGTTTTCACAAACACATCTAAACCTGTAATAACAATAGAAAAACACTTTACTATTTAAATGGAGAGATTTCAAAACTCGGTGGTACGGGAGATCTAGGTGTCCTGCTACATGAATCCCAAAAGGTTATATGCAAGTACAGCAAGTGATTAGGAAGGCAGATGCAATTTTGGCCTCAAAATGAGCAATGCTATCACAATGATTTTGCAATTTGTATTTATTACGAGAAGATTTGTGCACTGAGGCCAGAAGTAATGAGTCCACTACCACCACTGGAGAGTTTAAAGATGAAATTAAAACATTTATTAACAAACGAAAAGAAAACTTAAACACACATAAGATTACAATTACACAGTTATTTAATCTTATAACAGTTCCCAAAATTCCGACTCATCTAGATTCCCAACAACACATCCCTTTCAGGCAACAGTCCAAAATAGATTCTTAATCTATAAAACATCCAACAAGATTACCACAAGCACCAATTTTTTCTAGAAGGGAGGTATTTCACAGCTTCGTTCTCCTTCCCACTTGACAGTACTTTTAACAAACATTGATTACTGAAACAGCAGGCTGGCTAGAGGATTTTTCCCAAGTATGTTTCACACAGTGTACCTTTTAAGATCTCACACGGCCACACCAGCTTTACGTCCTTCTTTAAAAAATTTTTTTCCCTTTTGATCTGTTAATACCATTATTTCGACCTGTCTTTGGAAGTTACTTTTCCCAGAGTGTAAAAATCTTTCATGTTGTCATTATGGCCAGCAGTTTTGAGAAAAATAAACATTATAACTTTGCCTTATTTATCTTGCCAGTTGTAAACATCTTACCATACCCCTTAGTAAATCAAACAACCTCCAAAGTTATATAAAAATGCAAACTCCATTCATACTGTATCTGCTGAGACCTCATCCTAGCTTAACCATCTTCATTTCAAATGCTTGTTTTACACCTAACACCTTTTGATGATTCCAACCTTGCAGTCTAACAGTGTGCAGTTTACTTAATCACACACACAGAAACATACACACATACAAACATATGCCTGCTTTAAAGTGCTCCACAGTAATATCAGGAAAAATATGATAGTTTCTTTCCATAAGAGAAACAGTTGATGGGTATTAATTGTCTTTGAGCACATATAAATAGGGGATCCAAGGCCACGTGTTTGCTGCGGTCAAGGAGAGTCTGTGTTCCATATGCAAGTAGATTGCCCGAGGTTGCAGCCCCTCCCTTTCATTATTTGAAGGGGCTGCTGCTGAATTTCTGGTTGCACTTCAGCCCCACACTCTTGATCTTTGGTCACCCTGTGCAGAGGGGGGCAAGGAGGGAGGAAGACCTCCTCCTCGTGAGCCTGCTCCTGGGCTTGGCCAAGGTGGCCATCAACAGGTCCAGGCAGCATGCGGTCAAGGGGGTCGTCTGGCCTGACTGTCTGCCCCTCCTCTGCAGCAACGTTCATGGCCAAGTGGCCCTGGAGAGAGAGCATGCTGTGTCCACCAGTATGTTTGAGCCTTCCACAATTGGTGGGCACCGCGGGGTCTGGGATGCATCATCACCCCCGGGAATGACATTTTGGTTTAATTAGTTAAGTTTCCATTCACGTTTTTGTTTTAGTTACAGTGCCCCACCAGGGGCTGTCACTCCTCTCATTTGTTGATTTTGTTTAATGATTTTTGTTTCACTTAAAGAGTATAAATAGGGTATAGCTGGGACGCTGGGTTGTGCGGGAGGACAGCGGTGAGACTGAACTTATCAATAAACTATTTAAAGAGAAGCTCTGTGTTTTGGTTTTGGCTTCACCAGCCAGCTTAGATCCTGTTAACATGGGAGGTCCACTGCGCAAGTTCACCTTGCACTCATTTGCTGAGATGCACCAGATGATTTACCTACATTTAAATGCCCTTTTCATCCTTCTGAATTGCTTTGTTGCTCTTTATTTCCTCTGCATCCAATTCTATTGCGGTGGTAATGTTAGATATCAGTCAGCAACGCACCTTTGATAAACAAGTTTCCCTGCTAGTTATCCCCTATAAACATAGTAAAATGGGAATTGTTTTCCTAATTGGATGAGGGGATAGAAGAGAATGAATTACAAGTGGGGCTCCCACTGAAGACATTACATTTTATATATCTGTGGAATGAGCTGGTCATATCGCTGCGGCATTCACAGAATTTGGCCAAGTGCTTTACAGATGCAAAAAAAATGACTATTTCAAACTAGTTCAGTGGCAGACATATTAACAAAAGTTGGGAGTCACGCTCCAGCAGCTTGACAAGAGTGCAGAGTGCATTCAAAACTTGAACATTCCAGCCTCCAAAACAAAGGGGGGAAAGGAAGCTAGCCTTTTCAAAAGATAAACATGATGCCTCAAAAGCAACATCTTTCAATTACACTGAAGGATTCAGTCACTGCACCGGACTCCAAACTCAGCTGCAAAGACTGCATACACAAACAGACCAGGCAAAATGGATTGAGTTCTTAAAAGGAGATTTAAGAATTATTATTTTACGAGTCATGTTATTTTACAGTGTCATACTAAAATATAGGAGAGGTCACCACATTATGTAAATTGTACAGAAAAAAAGCTCTGCTTTTGTAACAGCAACAGAGAGATTATTTTGACATTAAAATGAGGTAGGCCAACATGACTGTCTCTGGTGGTTCAGCAGAGCACTCTGTCTCAGAGTCAAAAGCTTGTGGGTCCAAGTTCCATTCCAGGACTTTAGAAAATCAAAACAAAAACAGAATTACCTGGAAAAACTCAGCAGGTCTGGCAGCATTGGCGGAGAAGAAAAGAGTTGACGTTTCGAGTCCTCATGACCCTTCGACAGAACTTGAGTTCAAGTCCAAGAAAGAGTTGAAATATAAGCTGGTTTAAGGTGTGTGGGGGGGGCGGAGAGAGGAAAGGTCATAAGGACTCGAAACGTCAACTCTTTTCTTCTCCGCCGATGCTGCCAGACCTGCTGAGTTTTTCCAGGTAATTCTGTTTTTGTTTTGGATTTCCAGCATCCGCAGTTTTTTTGTTTTTGTTTTTATCTTTAGAAAATCAAGACTGACACAGAACCTTTACAGGAGAGAAGGAGGCCATTCGGCCCATCGAGTCTGCACCAGCTCTCTGAAAGAGCATTCCACCTCGTCCCATTCCTCTGCCTTATCCCTGTAACCTTGCACATTCTCTCTTTTCGGGTAACAATCCAATTCACTTTTGAATACCTCGATCGAATCTGCCTCCACCACCCTTTCAGGGAGTTCCAGACTCCAGCCACCCTCTGGGTGAAAAGAAAGTTCCTCACATCACATTTACTCCTTTTACCAATTATTTTGAATCTGTGCCCTCTAGTTCTTGATGTTCTCGAGTGGGAACCGTTTCTCACTATTTACCCTGTCCATACTCCTCTATCAAATCTCTTCTTAGCCTTCTTTTCTCCAAGAGAAAAAAGAGTCCCAACCTCTCCAATGTCATAGCTTTGTTCTTTGTCCATGGAATCATTCTTGTGAATCTCCTCTGTACTCTCTCCAATGCTTTCACATCGTTGGAGCCCAGAACTGGACACAGTACTCCAGGTAAGGGCTAACTAGTGTCTTATACAAGTTCAACATGACCTCCTTATTCTTGCACTCAATCCCCCTATTAATAAAGCCTCAGATACTATATATTTTATTAACTGTTCTCTCTCAACATCCCCTGCCATCTTCAACGACATATGCACATATACACCGAAGTCCCTCTGTTCCTGCACCCCCTTTAGAGTCTCTCCCTTTATCTTGTACTGTCTCGCCATATTCTTCCTGCCTAAATGGGTCACTTCACACTTCTCTGCATTGAACTTCATCTGCCATTTATCTGCCCAACCCACCAACATACCCTTTTGAAATTTAAGACTATCCTCATCACAGTTGACAACATTTCCGATCCTCATATGTCTGCTAATTTTGAAATCATGCCCTGCACACCACAGTCTAGGTCATTAATATATATCAGGAAGAACAAGGGTCCTAACACTGACCCCTGGGGAACTCCACTACAAACCTTCCTGTAATCTGAAAACCAACAATTTATCACTACTGATAAAAACAAAATAATAAAAATAAAAACAAAAAACTGCGGATGCTGGAAATCCAAAACAAAAACAGAATTACCTGGAAAAACTCAGGTCTGGCAGCATCGGCGGAGAAGAAAAGAGTTGACGTTTCAAGTCCCCATGACCCTTCGACAGAACCCTTCTGTCGAAGGGTCATGAGGACTCGAAACGTAAACTCTTTTCTTCTCCGCTGATGCTGCCAGACCTGCTGAGTTTTTCCAGGTAATTCAATTTATCACTACTCTCTGTTTCCTGCCACTCAGCCAGTTACTTCTCCAAGTGCCTACTTTCCCTTTTATTCCATGACCTAGAAGTTTGCTCACAAGTCTGTTGTGTGGCACTGTATCAAATGCCTTTTGAAAATCCACATACACATCAACAGCATTTCCTTTATCAACCTTCTCTGTTAACACCTCAAAAAACTTCAGCAAGTTAGTTAAACATGATTTTCCCTTAATGAATCCATGTGGGCTTTTCTTAATTACCCTACACTTGTCTAAGTAATTATTGATTTTGTCCCAAACTATACTTTCCAGAAGTTTCCCTACCACTGATGTCAAACTGATGGGCTGTAGTTGCTGGCTTTATCCTTGCACCCTTTTTGAACAGGAATATAACATTCACAATTCTCCAGTCCTCTGGCACTGCCCCTGTGTCTAAGGAATAGTGGAAGATTATCGCTAGTGCCTCTGCAATTCCCACTCTCAGTTCCCTCCATACCCTTGGATGCATTTCATCCAGTCATGGCGCCTCATCTATTTTAATTAAAGATAGCCTAACACATCCTCATTCTCAACTGTAAATTCTTCTAGTGTACCAGTTATCCCCCTCTCTCACCTCGGCCTGGGTAACATCTTCTTCCTTTGTAAAGACAGATGCAGAGTACTCATTTAATACCTCTGCTATTTCTCCAGCCTCCACGTGCAAGTCCACTTTTTTGTCACTAATCTTTCCTTCACCACCCTTTTATTATTTACACGCTTATAGAATACCTTGGTATTCCCTTTTATGTTAGTTGCCAGCCTCTTTTCGTGCTTTCTCCTTGCTTTTCTTAGTAGTTTCTTTACCTCCCCTCTGGGACTTCTATATTCAGCTTGATTGGCCATTATATATATTTTTTTAATTCATTCATGGGATGTGGACTGCGCTGGCTGGGCCAGCATTAATTGCCCATCCCTAGTTGCCCTTGAGAAGATGGTGGTGAGCTGCCTTCTTGAACGGCTTCAGTCCATGAGATGTAGGTACACCCACAGTGCTGTTAGGGAGGGAGTTCCAGTATTTTGACCTAGCGACAATAAAGGAATGACGATATATTTCCAAGTCAGGATGGTGAGGGACTTGGAGGGGAACTTCCAGGTGGTGGTGTTCCCATCTATCTGCTGCCCTTGTCCTTCTCGATGGTAATGGTCTGGGTTTGGAACAAGCTAAGGAGCCTTGGTGAATTCCTGCAGTGCATCTTGTAGATGGTACACACTGCTGCTACTGTGCGTCACTGGTGGAAGGAGTGAATGTTTGTGGATGGGGTGCCAATCAATCGGGCTGCTTTGCCCTGGATGGTGTCACGCTTCTTCAGTGTTGTAGGAGCTGCACTCATCCAGGCAAGTGGGGAGTATTCCATATCACTCCTGACTTGTGCCTTGTAGATGGTGGACAGGCTTTGGGGAGTCAGGTGGTGAATTACTTGTCACAGGATTCCAAACTCTGACCTGCTCCTGAAACCACGGTATTTATATGGCTTGTCCAGTTCAGTTTCTGGTCAATGGTAATCCCCAGGATGTTGATAGAGGGGCAGTGATGGCAATGCCATTGAACATCAAGGGGTGATGTTTGGATTGTCTCTTGTTGGAGATGGTTATTGCCAGGCACTTGTGTTGTGCAAATGTTACTTGCCACTTGTCGGCCCAAGCCTGGATATTGTCCAGGTCTTGCTGCATTTGGACATGGACTGCTTCTGTGTCTCAGGCGTCATGAATGGTGCAATCATCAGTGAACATCCCCACTTCTGACCTTTTGATAGAAGGGAGGTCATGGATGAAGCAGCTGAAGATGGTTGGGCCAAGGATACTACGCTGAGGAACTCCTGCAGTGATGCCATGGAGCTGAGATGACTGACTCCAACAACCACAACCATCTTCCTTTGTGCTAGATATGACTCCAACCAGCGGCAAGTTTTCCCCCGATTCCCATTGACTCCAGTTTTGCTAGGGCTTGATGCCACATTTTTGTCAAACGCAGCCTTGGATGTCAAGGGCAGTCACTCCCGCCTCACCTCGGGAGTTCAGGTCTTTTGTCCATGCTTGAACCAAGACTGTAATGAGATCAGGAGCTGAGTAGCCCTGGCAGAACCCAAACTGGATGTCAGTGAGCAGGTTATTGCTAAGCAAATGCTGCCTGATAGCACTGTTGATGACCCCTTCCATTACTTTGCTGATGATGGAGAGTAGACTGATGGGGCAGTAACTGGTCGAGTTGGATTTGTCCTGCTTTTTGTGTACAGGACACCTGGGCAATTTTCCACATAGCCAGGTAGATGCCAACATTGTAGCTGTACTGGAACTGCTTGGCTAGGGACGCAGCAAGTTCTGGAGCACAAGTCTTCAGTATATTGACAGGATAGTGTCAGGACCCATAGCCTTTGTACTATCCAGTGCCTTCAGCCGTTTCTTGATGTCACGGTGGAGTGAAATGAATTGGCCGAAGGCTGGCATCTGTGATGCTGGGAACTTCAGAGGAGACCGAGATGGATCAACCACTTGGCACTTCTGGCTGAAGATTGCAGCAAATGCTTCAGCCTCATCTTTTGTGCTGATGTGCTGGGCTCCTCCATTATTGTGGATGGGGATATTTGTGGAGCCTCCTCTTCCAGTGAGTTGTTTAACTGCCCACCATTCATGACTGGATGTGGCAGAACTGTTTTCAACCTGACATCTGTCGTACGCGCACTTCTTCCTTTTCATCTTCACCTCTATCCCTCTGATTATCCAGGGTACTCCAGATTTATTTGTCCTACCTTTCCCCTCCAAGGGAACATACCTTGACATTGCCTGCAATACCTTTTCTTTGAAGGTGGCCCATTGTTCAGCCACCGTCCTTTCTGCCAACATTTGATTCAAACTCACTTGACTCAGATGCATTCTCACTCCATCGAAGCTGGCTTTCCCCCAATTCATTATCTATGCTCTGGATTATGCCTTGTCCTTTTCCATGACAAACTTAAACCTCATGATACAATGCTCACTGTCCCCTAGAGGCTCTCCCACTGATATTTTTATTCCACTTGGGCCAACTCATTTCCCAGAACCCGGTCCAAAAGTGCATGTCCTCTCGTTGGACTGGAAACAAACTGCTGCAGAAAATTATCTTGAACACACTCTAGGAACTCCTTTCTTGTTCCTTTGTACCATTCCTGTCCCAGTCCAGAGTTGGATAATTGAAGTCCCACATTATGATTACCCCAATTCTTGCATCTGTCTAATTTCTTTGGAAATTTGTTTCTCCATATGCGTTGCACTAGTTGGTGGTCTATATATGACATCAATCAATGTTATCCCACCTTTTTCATTCCTTACCTCTAGCCAGAAAGATTCTGTCCTGGACCCCTCTGGAACATCCTCTCTCTCCAGTACTGTAATGCCATCTTTAATCAATATTGCCACTCCCCTCCCTGCCCTTTTCTTCCTTTCCTATCTCTGCTAAACACTTTGTACGCAGGAATATTTGACACACAGTCCTGCTCTTCTCTGAGCCAAGTCTCTGTTTATAGCAATAACATTATAGTTTCATTTGTCAGCCTGTGCCTGTAGTTCGCCAATCTTATTAAGCACACTCCGTGCATTCACATACATGCACATTCGCCCTGATTTCGGCTTTTTTACTTTCCCCCTTATTCTGACCCTACCTAAAGACTTACTATGATAAAAGCAAAAAACTGCGGATGCTGGAAATCCAAAACAAAAACAAAAATACCTGGAAAAACTCAGCAAGTCTGACAGAATCTGCGGAGAGGAACACAGTTAACGTTTCAAGTCCGTATGACTCTTCAACAGAGCAGTTCTGCTGAGTTTTACCAGGTAGTTTTGTTTTTGTAATGGCTTACTATTGCTGACTCTAATTCTATCAAACTCTCCAAGTATTCTATCTACCTTGAAACTACTCACCTGACATATTCTCGTTATCAGTTGACAGTTCCACTGCAGAACTGAGGGAGTGCTGCACAGTCTAAAGTGTTGTCTTTCAGATAAAATTTTCCACCTGAATTTGTGGCATTATTTGAAGAAACGCAAAAAGAATTTGTCCTAGTGTAGTGGTCAATATATATCCTTCAATTGATATTACTATCTGGTTCATTATCTAATTGGTGTTTGTGGCAGTTTGCTGTACACAGACTGGATGTGGTAACTAAATGCAACTCTGTCTTTCTCCATGTATTGTAGATGAAGGGCACCCTGAAAAGAGTTATAGCCAAGCTCCAGCAGTTTGACAACGCAAAATTTTAATCTCCAAACTAAGGGAAAAAGTTGATCCTTCAAATGGTCAGAACCAATAGGCAGAAAACAAACCACGAACATTGGCTTCAAGAATCAGGAATAATGAATTACATCGAGAGGGAGGGAGGGAGGGAGGGAGGAAGGAAGGAAGGAACTTGCATTTATATGGCACTCTCAGCCACTGGACATCCCAAAACGTTTTACAAACAACAAAGTACTTTTTGAACTGTAATCACCGTTGTAATGTAGGAAACACAGCAGCCAGATGGCACACAGCTAACTCCCACAAATGGCAACGTAAAAATGACCAGATAATCTGTTTTTGAGATGTTGATTACGAGATAAATATTGCCCTGGACAACAGGGATAACTCCCTGCTCTTCTTCACAACAGTGCCATGGGATCTTTTACGTTCACCTGAGAATGCAGACAGAGTCTCGGTTTAGTATCCCATCCAAAGGTTGGCACCTCTGACAGTGCAGCACTCCCTCAGCACTGCATTAGAGTGACAACCTTGAACATGTGCTCAAGTCCTGGAGTGGGACTTGGAATAACAAGATATGAAGGTCAGGGCTGTCTCACAATGTTGGGAGTAAAACTCTGATGGGATGAAACCGCTTCTTTCATCGAACTAAAAGCTACATGTAGCATGCTAAACTTGAACATATTATAAATCTTGAATATATTATAAATCTTGAAAGACACAGCCTCCATGCTTAACACAGAAGCAAGGGCTGTTTTATGTTGTACTCAGCTAACAGCATTGCATTGGTATTATAAGAGGAGTGGATGAAATACACTTAAAGGAGTGTAATATTAAACATGACACCAAGAGTAGCAGTGAAGAATGCTGCTATGGTGTTCACGTTGTGTAACAGTCCGAGAAAGCTTTCAATATCAAATCCTGACCAACCCAGGAGGTAAGCTTTTAAAAATCAGTCAGAGGTCAGTTTAGCATTTTAAATCGTTCTGGTGTAGTATGAAATGGGTTAAACATTAGCCCATCAGACTGCCTTGTCTGCACTTCCCTTTAAAGGTTGTAAACCTACAGTAAGGAAATAGAATTTATGTACTGTCCTGTGGAGGGTTTATTACGTGCAACAAACTGATGATGGCTGCAGTTTTTGCTCCACTGATTTGGGATTAGTTAGCAAACCAGTTAGCCAGGTAAGGCAAGGCAAACGGAAGCAGAAGTTACGTCAGTTTCATCAGCTAGAGACAGCCAAAGGTTGAACTTTACATGCTTACAATCCACTGCGTAGCAAAGAAGCCCCAAATTAATGTGTCACGTGTTTCACCATAGAACTTCATAACCCTCCTTTATTTTGGCAGCTATTCTATATGGCTCAACTGGAAAACACTGCAGCAATGCTGTAACTTCTGTAATCAAAGCTCACATCATGTTACAAAGTGCAAAGCTAACTGATTATTCAACTGATTATACATTTATTATTGAAAATGTTCTGCTAGTTTGGTTTGTCATACATGAGAACAGTAACTGTTACCAAGTCTGCAGCCAAGTCAGATGGCCAGTCATTGCAAAGCAAGAATGGAAAAATGAAATAAGGAAGCCTTAAAATAATATAATCAGCAAAGATAAAAGCTACATCATTTTTTTAAACTATCACGACAATAGATCATGGCAAAATACAGAGTCCAAAGGCACACCGATCCTTTACTCTCTGCCAAGGCTGTTGCAATTGGCCATTGATCATCTACGTGTATGTTTGATTTGAAAAACTAAAAACAGAACCTGCATTTATGGAGCACCTTTCAGAACCTCAGGACGTTCCAAAGTGCTTCACAAGCACTATTATTTCTGAAGTTCAATCAATTTATTATGCCAGAAAACATGGCAAATAATTTGCACTCAACCAGGTCACTCACAGGGCAATTAGGAGAACAACTGATTTTCTTTCTTCAAAACCATGTTGGTTAAGGGATAAATGTTAACCAGGACTTTGGGAGAACTACTTGGCTCTCTAATAGTTTAAATGATTTTTTTTTACATCTACCTAAAAAGGCAGATTTAAGTCTCAAGCTAGAATACTCCTCCTCTACGCACTGAAGGGCCAGCCTAGGTTATGCTCAAATCTCTGGGCTGGGGCTTGAAACTATGACTTGCTGATACAACTAACCCAAACCTGAACCTTGATTAGTGAACACATTCCAACACTAGCATATTCCCATAGCACTCCCACACATAGCAAAATCTCTGCTGAGGTATTTTACATATGATTTTAATCACCCCACCATTGCCAGCCAGTCCTTCAGCTGCCTTGGCTCCAAGCTCCAAAATTCCTTAAACCTTTGCTTCGCTATCTCACTCTCCTCACAATCTCTCTCTTTGACCAAGTCTTTCGGCAGCTACCATAAGTTTCTGTGGCTCAATGGTATATTTTATAATTGCCCCAAGGGATGTTTTATTACATGAAAGGTACTATATAAACACAAGATATTGTAACTTAAACCAACCTGTAAGCAGACATGTGTGTGCGTTCTGTGGTGTCCCTCTGTGCTTTTATGTTAATTAGTAAAAAGATGCTACCAAAAGAACTCTAAATGTTCTTCATGATAGAAATCCAACAGTAACTGGGGTCATCCTGTGTGTCTCTCTCTCTCTCTCTTCAGGTAATATGCCTTAAAAGGGCATTTGCGACCACAGACTCCTGTGATTGTTCCGTGGTCATGCTTAGCAAAGTACTGCATTGGTTTGCCATTGCCTTCTGCAGTAGCACTGGCCAGGAAACTCTCCCATTCTTACCACCTGCCATAGGCATATCAGAAGGATTGACAGATTGAGTTTGGCCATGTTGTGACAAACCTTCCACAGCCATCAAGTCCTAAAGTGAGACTTGACCCCAGAGCTTCTGGCCCAGAGGTATAAACTGCGCCACCAGACCTCCCCTCTGATCTCCACAGCCTTAAATTTGAATCTGGTAGCCATAACCTCACATGCACCAATATGCTTAGTATTGGTACTGTACAGCATATTTCTAACTCTGCAGTTAAACACAGAGATCTCTTGGTTAAAAAGGAATGTACTATGTAATTTAGGTTGAACAACTAACGTGGTGAGGTTCAGAATCAGTATTGCTTTATCTGCAAGTAATGCCATTCCTCATCAGGTAATTTCTCCTGACATATTAATAGGACTGCTCCAGCAGGAAAGGACCCATTGCTGCTGGTAGTTAATTGCTGCCATTCAAGTTTTGTTCAGTGCAGCAGTTTGCATTCGCATAGCCACGTTTCCTACATTACAACAGTGACTACACTTCAAAAGCACTTCATCGGCTGTAAAGCACTTTGTCCATTCTTATGTTGTGATCCAACCTTCAGTCTTCTGTCTTGTTCGACGATGATTTGCGCTGTGCTGGTCAGCTGTGTGTGGTTCAGGAGCCTCACACTGGCTTGGAAGTCTCTGCAGTATTTGCTGCAGAGGAAGACAGTGGGCTGAGAAGGTGCACGATTCACTGATCTCTAGTTTCTCTGAGCCCTCTTCTCAGCCAGCTGAGCTTGCCATTTCTGTGCACCTCCTCCAATGCCGTTCCAAATAGTCAGCCTCCAGAGGTCATAGCTGTCAGCGACTGCCTCCCAGTTGTCAGCGTCAATATCTGCATCTTTATATCTTGTTTGCAGGTGTCTTTGTAGCGAGGGTATGGATGCCCAGGACATTGTGACCGTGGCCAGCTCACCACACAGAAGGTCTTTGGGTATACAGCCATCATCCATCCAATGAATGTAGCCGAGCCAGGGCAGGTTTCATCATTGGCTCAGCAATGAGTGAATGCAGATGGGATAGCACACTCCAAGACCTGAGTTGGTGACCTTGCCCTGCCAAGAGATGATAAGGATATGTCTGAGACACCAAAGTTGGAAGCTGTTCACTTTTCTCCTGCCTAACATATACAGTCCAGGTCTCACCACAGTGGAGGAGTGCAGAGGATGCAGGGCTTGGTTGACTCACCGTGTGATATTCTCACTCAGGTTGCTGCTGCTCCATACTCTTACTCAATGTGGACTTAACAGCTGCAGCTTTTGTGATGCAGGAGTCAATTTCAGCATGAAGTGACAGGTTGCTGGTGATTATAGGACCTTGATATTACCAACAACCTCCAGCATCACATTGTCAATGCTGATTGATAACAGTATGGCAACAGCCTGGACCATGACATTTGTCTTTCTGATGCTGATGGTCAAGCCAAACTCTATACAGGCACGAGAGCAGTGTTGAGTGTGCTATCTGTGGTTTAGGCAGGACTCCCACTTCTAATCACTATTCAGTGTCCCCTAATACAAGTACAGTATAGGGGGGTGGACATCAAGAGAGGACAGAATCAGGTTCTTTAGTCAAAACAAAAGCCCACACATGTGACTAACAACATTTTTATGTGAGTACCCGTGGAAGGAGGAGGTCTTGTGGCACAGTGGGTAGTGTCCCTGCCTCTGAACCAGAAGCTCTGGGTTCAAGTCCCACCCCAAGACTTGATGGCCAAGGAAGGTGTGTTCATAACACAGCCAAATAGGTTGTGTATCAATCTGCAAATCCTTCCAACACAAGCAAATGGCAGGAAGAGTGGGAGAGATTCCTGGACAGCCATGTGATGGAAAGAAGGTTGGAGCCTCTATCACTCGCTATATCCATGCATGTGAAAGTTGCTGTGGCGACATGCACTCGAACTCCGAGTGAATTGTAACAACACCAGCACCAATTGAAGCACCCTCCAAGAAGTTGTTGATCCCTTCGTGGGGGGTGGGGGGAAAACAGACCAAATAAGACATATTTTTACTGCCAAATGACTTCACAGCAGAGTTTAAAGCTCAGATAACACTTTTATCAACACCAATAGCTACAGAAATTTCCTCGTGTGACTGAAACGTTTCACATTACTTACACTGGCACTTTAAAAACTACACCAGCAAAATTTATATCTACCACTTCCGCAGCCCAAAAAGCAATCTCTAGAGATTATCTGAACACCGTGAAAAGTGACAGATCCTGACTTTGGAGTACATACACAGGAACATTTCCAGTGACATTGTTCAGGATCCTCAACTTAAAATTATAATATGCTAGACAGCAAGTTGGCAAACGTTAAGTTATGTTCCAACACATAAACACTAACTCTTCAGATGAACTGGGGCAAGGAAAGCCGATGCCAGTCTCTTACATCTCCTAATGACCTGGCTATAGTCTGACACCAGCAAAGCCCTGGGGCTAGGTTGCCATCTTAGTCTCTCAGAAAACAGGAATGTAAAAGGAAAGAGAACATTTCAATTATTGGAAGAGGAAGGCTGTTTTTTTTTTTAAATTAATTTATCCCCTTGAATGTCTCAATGTATTCCACATTTAAGCATTCTCCCAAAACTGTAGAATGACTTCCTAAAAAAAGACAGCCCCAAGTCTGCACTACATAGGAACATAACAAATAGGAGGAGCAGGCAGGCCATTCAGCCCCTTGAGCCTGCTCCTCCATTCAGATCAGCCATGATCGTATTGAGTGTGACCTTAACTCCACTTTCCTGCCAGTCTCCCATAACACTTGACACCCTTGTTCCTTCCTGTCTCCTAGAATACTTCACACCCCTGTTGAACAAAAATCTCTAACTGTGCTAGGTGCTACAAAGAAGGTGGAAATAATGTGCTTACACTTATGTAGCACTGTTCCCAGTCTCAGGACATTCCAAACTGCTCTGCAGCGAATGAAATGCTCTTGAATTTGTAATGCATGAAAATGTTGTAATCGCTTGTGTAGAGTGAGGTCTCACAAATGGCAATACAATAGATGGCCAATTAAATTGTTTCAGTGGTGCTGGTGGAAGGATCATTGTGGGCCAGGATACCAGGAGAATCTTCCCCACTCTCCTTCAAATAGTGGTCAAGTTGTTGCTCAATGTTCAGGCTAAAGATAGTTTTTTTTAATATAAGTCTCCTTATCTGCTTAACTACAAACTTAATCCAATCTGTTTTCCCATAAATAACCTGACTCTGGCTCAAATGCAATCTTAATTATTTTTAAAGGAACTTCTGCAATTTATTCTTTAAATATTACAGGTTCCAAGGTAGACAAAGAAAAGCTGTTCCTAATAGCTGATGGTACAAGGACTAGAGGACACAGATTTAAGATTTTGGGCAAGAGATACAGGAGAGAGGAAGAGCTTTTTTTTTAAAACGCAGCGAGTGGTAATGACCTGGAACTCACTGACTACGAGGGTGGTGGAAGCGGAGACGATCAATGATATCAAAAGGAAATTGGACGGGCACTTGAGGGAAATAAACTTGCAGGGCTATGGGGATAGAGTGGGGAAATAGGACTGACCAGATTGCACAACATGGCGAGAGAATGACACTAGCAAAGCCGAGATGGACTTGATGGTTCAGGCAGCCTCCTTCTATGTCTTTGTGACTCTATGACTTAGAGTCAGGTTTACATCCAGCCACACATGCACATTCAACAGATCCCTAGTTACCTCAACCTTTCTATTATCATAGTGAAAAACGTGCCATGCAAAAATGAGAAATCTATTCCAAGTATTTTGCTAATTTATAAATTCTTTTAAATTAAATATTCTTCCATGTAATTTTAACAATGTTTTTGTTGTAATGGGGACTGTGTGTTCTCCAAACCCACCAACTGACCAAACATAATTAAACTCTGAATGAGACCACCCTGTGTTTGGTGACAGGCAATTAGACTTTTGAGGCCTTCAGTGAAGCAGGACTATGTGCTGTTAATCAGATGGTACAATGCTGTTGTCTTTATAAAAATGCACAATTGTTCTATCAATTGAGTAAAAAGCCTCAACCAGGTAGCAGGCTGCAACTCCAGAATACACCAGTCAGCCAATGCATGAGACTGGAGCACTATAACTCACAGGGTGCAGAAACCTCCTCTTTAGTGTCTAATGAGCAACACCTCATTCTGGTACGAAGAGGATCAGGAAAGAGCAGAATTTGTTTTTTTTTGTAAGAGTGATCAATGTTAATCATAGGCATTCACAGAGCATGCCAGGTCTTGCTATGTGCAGGCTCTGCATGTTTCACTTCTCTCAAGCGATGGAAAATACCTGAGGGATGACAGCACCAGAAGGGCATTATTAAAGTGACTGTAAATTTGTGTAAAGGCAAAACAAGGTAAAGGGTGAACTCCAGCTATATTTGACCTGGGTAACAATATTTAAGGGATTGTCTATTCATGCAATGACATGTCCAGTCTTATTTACGTAACTGGTGCAAGAGGGTGTGTTTATCAACCTGAATACGTACTTTTTAATTTCCCAAGATCAAATAATTTTTTTTTTAAATTATTCTTTCATGGGATTTGGGTGTCATTGGCAAGACTAATATTTGTTGCCCATCCCTAATTGCCCTTGAACTGAGTGGCTTGCTAGGCCATTTCAGAAGGTAGTTAAGAATTGATCCCATTGCTATGGATCTGGAGTCACATGGAGGCCAGATCAGTTAAGGATGGCAGATTTCCTTCCTTAAAGGGCTTTTAGTGAACTAGATAGGCTTTTACAACAACTGTTGATAATTCACCTTTACTGAGACTAGCTTTCAGTTCCAGATTTTATTAATTGAATTGAAGTTCCATCAGCTGTCACAGTGGGATTTGAACCCATGTCCCCAGACCCTGAGCCTCTGGATTACTAGTTCAGCGATATTACCACTATGCCACTGTCTCCCCCTCAAATGCTTTAAAATGCAGTTAAATGCTTTTATTTCCAAATCCTTGCACCGTCCATGCGCACCCCAGAATCTTTCCCCTGCTGTATCCCTTCCAACAGCATAAACATCTGACTCATCCTCAGCAATACCATGGGAATCTGCAGATGTGTTTTTTCCTTTAAAGGAGGAAGAGCTCATCTCTCTCCTTGCTTTTTTCTTTGCACACAACTTTATTTGACTTTATTAGACTTCCAGGACTATTGGCATACCCATAAGAAAATGGTTAGGTATAAAATCCCCCCATTACCCAAACATTGGCCTAGTCATCATGCTAATGCTCCAAACAAACACTCACAACAGATACTCTAATTCTGACAATAAAACTAGCTACCAATTCACTCACTTGCCATTACTTATTTTCCGTTTTGACCAATGACAATTGAAATACTGATTCTAAATAAAAAGGCTGCTATACCACCTCGAACATAACTATGTCTTCACCATGATCTCCAGTACTATTCAAATCTGGGATGCCAAGCATCGTAAATGGTTGTGACCTATGCTTCATAGCTCTGTGCCATACTCTATGAATGTAAACAATCCTCACACAATTGTTAATGCAGCCAACAAGACATCAACAACAGTGACAAGGTACAACTGAAGTTATGTACCAAAGCACAAGACTACCAAATAACTGTACATACTTAAGACAAAAGAGTAAACTAGCACTAAACTAGGTTACTGATTTTCATCTCTCCTTAGCTTATTTTTTTCTATTTTTTTCTTTAATAGAAGTTAAAGCTTTCAGGTTAAAAACAAAGTGGTTGATTGAAGCAAATCCAGTTGTGAGAAAACAAATGCGCTAGTCAAGTGATTTGGTGGTAAGCAAGCAAAAGGGATGGCAAGCAGTGAAAGATCGAAGGGAGCGAAAGGTTCAGAGGTCCAAAAGAAACCAGTTAAATCCTTTGTTGATAGAACTTCCCTCATGAAAACACCAAACTCAAACAAGCACCCCAATTAGCCATGGATCTTTCAGCGCAGACACCAGAATATCTCAACTGGACCCGTGACAATGATGCTATCAGAGCACTTGTTAATCAGTAAAATTAAATCAGATTTAAAACTGAATCAAACTATTTGTAAACATAGACTTCACAGCACAGAAACAGGCCATTTGGCTCAACTGGTCTGTTCTGCTGTTTTTGCTCACACCCTCCAACACAGGTGCACATTAGCAGCATTGTGTATCATCTACAAGGTGCACTGCAGCAACTGGCCAAGCCTTCTTAAACAGCATCTTCCAAACCTGCGATCTCTACCATCTCAAAGGACAAGGTCAGAAGATGCATGGGAACACCATCACCTGCAAGTCCCCAACCAATCCCAAGTCACACATCATCTCGACTTGGAACTACATCGCTGTTCCTTCACTGTGGCTGGGTCAAAATCCTGGAACTCCCTTCCTAACAGCACTGTGGGTGTATCACCTTATGGATTGCAGTGGCCTGAGAAGGCAGCTCACCACCACCACCTTCTCATAGGCAATTAATGATGGGCAACAAAAGCTGGCCTTGCCAACAATGCTCACATCCCATGAAGGAATAAAAAAGTCTCCTCCCACTACTTACTAGCTACCAAACTATCTAACAGGTTCCTACATAAAAAGAGATGGTTAACTGTGTTATCAATGCTCTTTGTTAAGGCTATCCTGATTAAACTATGCCACTGATGAACACTCAGTGGCATGTGGTAATTATATCTAACACTTTATGATAGCCCAGATCCATGTGTTGTTAATCAACTGTATCGCCCTTGTATTGTGTATGCATTACACATATAATTCATGCAAAGTAAATCGAAACACACTGGCTAAACTGGAAAAGTAACAACACTTTCATCATGTCTTTCATTTCTAAATTACTGTACTTCGAAGACTGGAGCACTGCTATGTGCCTCAACTTATATTGTGATGCAATTATCAATAGTTGAAATCTAGGAGACACCCAGACCAGCAGTGATCATCACCCAATTGCTTCAGGTGAAGGCAGACTATTAGCCCATTTAATCTCAAACTTTCCAGCAGACAGGGTGGAGAGCTCCCCTGCTCTTTAAAAAGTGCCACAGGATCTTTAACACATACATGGCCTTGTTTTGACAGCACCAAACTCCCTCAGTACTGCATTGAGGTGGCAAGCTGGATTATGTCTCTGTCTCTGGAGCAAGACTCAAAGCCCACAGGCTTCTGACTCAAGAGTCAAGGCTGATATCTAAAAGTCCCTTGTTTATTCTGTCTTTGCAATCCCATTCCAAACAAGCTATCCATCACAGAGATAAAAACAAAAAAACTGCAGATGCTGGAAATCCAAAACAAAAACAGAATTACCTGGAAAAACTCAGCAGGTCTGGCAGCATCGGCGGAGAAGAAGAGTTGACGTTTCGAGTCCTCATGACCCTTCGACAGAACTTGAGTTCGAGTCCAAGAAAGAGTTGAAATATAAGCTGGTTTAAGATGTGTGTGTGGGGGGCGGAGAGATAGAGAGACAGAGAGGTGGAGGGGGGGGTGTGGTTGTAGGGACAAACAAGCAGTGATAGAAGCAGATCATCAAAAGATGTCAACGACAATAGTACAATAGAACACATAGGTGTTAAAGTTGGTGATATTATCTAAACGAATGTGCTAATTAAGAATGGATGGTAGGGCACTCAAGGTATAGCTCTAGTGGGGTTTTTTTTTAAATAATGGAAATAGGTGGGAAAAGGAAAATCTTTATAATTTATTGGAAAAAAAAGGAAGGGGGAAACAGAAAGGGGGTGGGGATGGGGGAGGGAGCTCACGACCTAAAGTTGTTGAATTCAATATTCAGTCCGGAAGGCTGTAAAGTCCCTAGTCGGAAGATGAGGTGTTGTTCCTCCAGTTTGCGTTGGGCTTCACTGGAACAACAATGCATTGTTCCAGTGAAGCCCAACGCAAACTGGAGGAACAACACCTCATCTTCCGACTAGGGACTTTACAGCCTTCCGGACTGAATATTGAATTCAACAACTTTAGGTCGTGAGCTCCCTCCCCCATCCCCACCCCCTTTCTGTTTCCCCCTTCCTTTTTTTTCCAATAAATTATAAAGATTTTCCTTTTCCCACCTATTTCCATTATTTAAAAAAAAACCCCACTAGAGCTATACCTTGAGTGCCCTACCATCCATTCTTAATTAGCACTTTCGTTTAGATAATATCACCAACTTTAACACCTATGTGTTCTATTGTACTATTGTCGTTGACATCTTTTGATGATCTGCTTCTATCACTGCTTGTTTGTCCCTACAACCACACCCCCCCCTCCACCTCTCTCTCTCGCTATCTCTCCGCCCCCCACACACACATCTTAAACCAGCTTATATTTCAACTCTTTCTTGGACTCGAACTCAAGTTCTGTCGAAGGGTCATGAGGACTCAAAACGTCAACTCTTTTCTTCTCCGCCGATGCTGCCAGACCTGCTGAGTTTTTCCAGGTAATTCTGTTTTTGTTTAAGCTATCCATCACATTATTTTGAAGATGATTTTTTTCCTTCCTCCTTCTCAAGTCAATGACCATCTCTCTTGCTACCTTCACAACGTAAGTCCTTCCCTCTACCATTAGATGACTTTGTTTTCCTGTTCAGTGTCAGCTGGATGACATTGAAAAGCACTCAGAAAATGTTCCACAATATGAGGAACAATACATTAAGATCAATATACTTGTAGTCAACAGCATTGGGGGACAGGGAATCACAGCCAAGTCCAACATCCAACAAGGATCCCCCGTTCGAGAATTGTCCTTATGGACTTAGAGAGAGCAAATGGAGCCAAGCTCCACCCCACCACCAACGCTATGTAAGATCAGTTAACTCAGCAAGCACGGGGCTTGCATAGTTTGTACAAATCAGCTACTCAATGTTATAACCAGCTAAGATTTCAGGATTTGTTTTCCTCCTCCAGGAGCTTATCAGCATAGAATTAGCTACTTTTGATGCAAACTTGGTCCACTTGTCCATCGCTCTACCATTGGAAAGAGCAACATGATTTTCCAATCTTGCACTTAAAGCTTTTTTTAAATGCTGTATTTTGCTCTTAGGTTCTCTACATCTGATTGATTTGGCCATGTTAAATAGTCTGCTTACATTGTATCATCAGTGTCAGATTCAAAAGAAGGGTCTTTACCAACATGAAGATCGAAATAGTAACTGTTCAAAACCTTTTGGAATATAAGTATACATTATAAACAAGGGTCTACAACAGCTGTTGAAGAATCAGAATTACCTGGAAAAACTCAGCAGGTCTGGCAGCATCGGCGGAGAAGAAAAGAGTTGACGTTTCGAGTCCTCATGACCTTCAACAGAACTGAGTTGAGTTCTGTTGAAGGGTCATGAGGACTCGAAACGTCAACTCTTTTCTTCTCCGCCGATGCTGCCAGACCTGCTGAGTTTTTCCAGGTAATTCTGTTTTTGTTTTGGATTTCCAGTATCCGCAGTTTTTTGTTTTTATCTCTGTTGAAGAATCATACGGACTCGAAACGTTAACTGCGTTCCTCTCCGCAGATGCTGTCAGACCTGCTGAGTTTTTCCAGGTATTTTTGTTTTTGTTACAACAGCTCTCCTTGTTCACATTTCCATTTTTTTCTTCCCAATAGCCCTTGCTGTGTACAGCAATTACTCCATTCCTTTTTGCTACTTTATTCCTAAAAGGAAGCTAACAGTGGTGTTACCAACCCCACCCAATCAGATAACACTCTTCGAGATAAACTATCAGAGGCCTCACTATTTTAAAGGCTATCCACATATTGATTTTACAGCCTTATACTGAAACTTGGGACTATAAATCTTGCATTGTCGCCAGGAATTACTGTTTTTTTTTAAATCTACTTGTAACTTGAAGGGAGGGGAAAGATTGTAAATTTTCAAAACGACAGCATGCAGAAACAGTAAATATTTCATTTAAAAAAAACGATCAACAAACTTTGATACAATTATAATACCTGCTTTCTCTCACTCATTTTGGATAAAATATATAAACTGCACATATTTGCTTAAGAATCTGCTTACCCCGTGTTTTGCAACATCTTCGGGACTCTAAATGAAGGTACGGAAAACAGCCTAATGACCAACTGGTGGCTGACGGTTTGATCTGGATGAGGGGGCAGGGAGTCATAAGGGCTAATCAATGAAACTCAGTGAAATCCCCCCCCCCCCCCCCCCCCTTCGCTTGTGCCCTTTGCTCCACTTCTTTCCGCAAACATATCACTCAGCACAACACAACTCCACCGAAAGGTCATATTGCTTTAGATTATTTTGTAACAACAATCTGAGAAGGTTTATAAATGTCGTTGATGTATATATAAAATAATTTATTGCATTAAATAAGGGATTTTTTTTTACTTCCGTTGAAACGCCACCATCACGCTGATTCGCGGAAATCCCAGGCCAACATTCCATTTTGGGACGGTCTGATTGATCAGATGAGACGTCAATCACCAGGCTTTGCAACATTTCCGTATGGGCAGGTCACCACGCGAGAACACTGGGAGTTATGGTTGAGGAGGGCAATTAAAATTTGTTTAAATTTTCCTAGTTCAGATCTTAAAAGTCCCTCTCGTTTCAACGATCCGACTTCCAGGGGTTTCACCTTCAACACTGTTCCTGTAAGCTTTTGCTTTTAAGAAATGATCGAACTTTTCAATTTATAGTGTGCCTTTCAGGACATTCCAAATCATTTTACAGCCAGTGACGTGGATTTTGAAGTGTAGTCGCTTGCAATGTTGGGGAATGCAGCAGTCAGTTTGCACACAGGAAGGTTCTAGAAGCAGCAATGAGATGAGTGATCAGGTAATCTGGGGCGGGAGGGGAGGGTCATAGTTGAGGGATAAATGTTGGCCAGGACACCAGGAAAACTCCCATACTCTTCAAAAAGTGCAATGATGTACCTTACTTCTATCTAAGAGGACAGGTTTGTCATCCTGTCCAAGAGAATTGTCAGCTTTGATTTATTGCTCAAGCACTGGGTAGGGCTTGAATCAAAGTCCTTCCAACTTCAATGTCACTGTGCTACCACTAAACCTAGTCTGACATCTTACTGTTAGTTCACTTGATCACTCTGTGCAAAGAACTTCTTGATATCACGGGTAAATTACTAGTTTGAGTCCATGATCTCATCTAACAATTAGTATTAATTTACCATAATATTCTGGGGTTACTTTTTCCATTCCTTAACCATGATATTTAAAAGGGAATTAGACTGCATCTGAAAACGAAGAATGTGCAGGGTTACAGGGAGAATGGCACTAGGTGATTTGCTTATTTGGAGAACCGGTGTAGACACAATGGGCTGAATGGCCTCCTGCACTGTAAAAATTCTGTGATTCTGTAATAGACCTCTAAAATCATCCCTCAGATACCATTCCAGGATGGAAAGCCCATGTTTATCCTCATGACTCAGATGTTTCACACTAAGAATCAGCCTAGTGGGTCTTATTTGTACCACCTCAAGAACTTCAAAATCTCCCTTGGGTTTCAGCAACCAAAATTGGATATACTAATCAATGTGTAATCTGAACAGCACTGTACAATTTGGTCATAACTGAATTGTAGTTCAACATGCTTTGGCTTCTTTAATTTAAAAAAAAATCCTGTTTGTGAAGTTTCTACTCTTTAAGAAAAGATGAATTAGAAATGGAAAATTGTTACTGAGCTTAGCATAATCTGGCAAACCTCTGTCACATCATCACGTCTCAACTCTAACATAAAAAACTCTCAAGTCTCTCACCATAACTGTAAGAACTCATCCATCATGTCATCCCACTGCATGTATGTGTCATCTTTTCATAGCTTTAATATCCTATCTATAATGGGATAACTAGAAATAGATCAATCTTTCAACTGTGGTATTACAACCTTTAAAATGTAGTCAAATATGCCATGCTGAGGACAATGCATAATTTAGATAGTTTAGTTTCAATACAATTCTATGATGCCAAAATACAGATAACCCTTAATAAAATGAAGGCTCTGATTGTTTACAGCAAACTGTAATCTAATTAGGTGGGGTTGGCAATAGCTCATGAGCCCATTACTAACTTCCTTTTAGAAATATTTGTAAAATACAAATAAAATATAATTATGACTTATTCAGTGAAGTGTTTGTTGCACACATTGCCTGCTTGCTTTTGTACCTTATTCCTCTAGATACATTACCAAAGATTCCCTTCACTTTTATTAAGGCCCTATCAACTTCCACTGGCACCTTTAATGATCTGTATATCCTCTGCTCCATTTAAAATCTGCCAGTTTGACCATTCTTCTTTATCTTTGTAGCTTTGCAGTAATTCTTCATCTTCTGTGGTTTTAATAATGTTTGCACATGCAGGTGGACGTTCAGATAATTCTGCCTCCATTTTGATGGTTTACTTTGTCTTACTGGAAAGAAAAAGTATAAGTTACCAAGTACAACCACTGCAAATTCTACCTGTCAACTGTAAAACAAGAATCAACAACAGAAAAAGGACAAATGGAAAATGAAGAAGGAACAAGAAAAAGCCAAATTTGGGGACAGTAAAAGGGAAAACTAAAAGAGGAGTCTGAAAGATGTATATGAATTGTCAGCATGGATTTCAAAAGGAAAATCTTGTTTGACCAACCTTATTGAATTTTTTGTGGAGGTAACAAAGAGCAGACAATGGTAATGCAGTAGATGTAATTTACCTGGATTTTCAAAAGGCCTTTAATAAGGTGCCCCATAATAGAATAATGAATAAGTGGAGTCAGGGACAAATGGCAAAATGGTTAGTGGGCTGGATTCAAGACAGAAAGTAGAGAGTGGGAATAAAGGGTAGTTATTAAGCGTGGCAGAAGGTGGGAAGTGGTGTTCCAGAAAGATCAGTGCTGTCATCACTGCTGTTCACAAATTATGTTAACAATTTGGACTTTGGAATCAAAAATACAATCTCTAAATTTGCAAATGACACCAAATTGGGGAGGACAGTCAATACCAAGGACTAACAAATTACAGGAGGACGTTAATAAACTTGCAGAATGGGCAGATAATTGACAAATAAAGTGCAACCTGGATAATATGAGGTCGTAATAAGGAGGTAATTTATTACTTAGCAGGTGCAAGTCTAGGTGGGTAGAGGAAGAAAGGGATCTCAGAATATAAATACATAAATCATTAAAAGTTGCACCTCAAGCTATAAAAAAAGTAAACCAAGACTAGGCTTTATTACTGGAGAGATGGAATTGAAAAGTAAGGAAGTTATTGCTAAACCTGTATCGAACCTTGGTTAGACTACATTAAAAGTACTGCTTGCAATTCAGGTCACCATATTCTAAAAAGGATAGAGAGGCTTTGGAGACGGTGTAGAAAAGATTTACAAGGATGATACTAGAAATGTGAATGTACATATCAAGAAAGGATGAACAAGCTTGGTCTCTTTTCTCCTGAAAATTCAAGGCTGAGGGGTCACCTAATATAGGTCTTTAAAATTACGAAAGATTTTTATGGAGTGGATACAGACAGAATGTTTCCTCTTGTGGGCAAGGGCAGAACTCGAGGGCATCAATTTCAGATAGTCAACAATAAATCAAATAGGGAATTCAAAATAAACTTCTTCACCCATAGAGTGGTGAGCATTTGGAACTCGCTACCACAGGAAGTGAATGGTATGGATACATTTAAGGGGAAACTAGACAAGTATATGAGGATAAGGTATAGATGATTACGATGGTTGATTCAGATGAGGAAAGATTGGAGGAGATTCAGTTGGAGCATAAATACCAGCATGGACTGATTGGGCTGAATGGCCTGTTTCTGTGCCATATCTCCTATGTAATGTTAATATCTCTTTTATACTGTTTTAAAGAATGAGTTCTCCATTCCATTTTCACAATGATGCAAATGAGAATAGTTTCCACTGTCTCAGTACACTGTTGCAAAGCTGGAAAAAGTATAGGTACACACGTGGTATTCAAAGCACATGTATATATAGCTGCTCATTGGTCTTCAATGTCAAGATAATTTTTAATAATGATAAACTGGGGAGCTGGTTAGCTTAGATGGCTAGCATGTGGTTCAGAGTAACACCAACAACTCAGGTTCAATTCCCATTCCAACTGAGGTAGATTTGGGACCTACCTCCACGCCTTACCCCCTGAGAGAGGAAAGCAATGGCAAACCATCACTGGCAAAACCTTGTCAAGAAAACAGCTCAGGATGAAGCATCAGCAAACAACAAGCCAAGGACCTGCGTTTGGGCAGAGCACACATAACATGATGAGATTTAAAAGAACTAAGATGATAAATATAGTCAAGGATAATTGAATTTCCATATTCTGTGATATAAATAGGTGCAGCAGCAATCCCTACAACCTGAGTAGAAATTTCAAAATCCTATTTATTAAAAATGTAATTTGACTTATTCAGCCACAAACCACTGGTCCTGCTAAGATTTGCAAAGTTTGCAGAGATTAAAATGTGAGCATAACAAGCTGTCAAAATCTGTTTTTAACTTTGTATCTTCCTAATCAGCTGCTTTTATATTAGTTATATATATTTCATATTAAAATCATAAATTATATTATGATCATGGTGACAATTGCATCCCTTCCAACTAGGCTCCTGACAGTTCATCTGTTATGGTTTGGACTTTTTTTGGACAAATAGCCTAATGACAGTTGCTAAGTGGAGTAACCAAAAGATTGGTCACACAGGTGGGCTAAAGGAGGAGAAGGAGGTAGGGAGATTTAGGAAGGGAATTCCAGGGTGTGGGCTATGTAGCTGAGGACAGAGCTGCAATGATGGGGCGAAGGGAGGGGAAAGCACAGGAGACCAGCGTCACAGAAACAGAAAACCTGGGAGATGGATATTCAAGGGCTGAAGGGAGTTATAGGTGTTCGAGAAGAAAGACCAAAGATGGTAAGATGGGCAGGGCAGTGGCAAATGGAATTTAAACCTGAGAAGTGTGAGGTAATGCATTTTGGGAGGACTAACGCAACAAGGGAATACACAATGAATGGTAGGACCCTAGGAAGTACAGAGGATCAGAGGGACCTTTGTGTACATGTCCATAGATTCCTGAAGGCAGCAGCACAGGTAGATAAGGTGGTTAAGAAGGCATATGTGATACTTGCATTTATTAGCTGGGGCATTGAATGAATGAGCATGGAGGTTATGTTGAAGTTGTATAAAACGCTAGTTAGGCCACAGCTGGAGTACTGTGTGCAGTTCTGGTCACCACACTATAGGAAGGATGCGATTACACTGGAGACGGTGCAGAAGAGACTCACCAGGATGTTGCCTGGGCTGGAGTGTTTCAGCTATGAAGAGAGACTGGATAGGCTAAGGTTGTTTTCCTTAGAGCAGAGAAGGCTGAGGGGGGACCTGATAGAGGTGTACAAAATTATGAGGGACATAGATGGGGTAGATAGGAAGAAATTTTTCCCCTTCGTGGAGTTGTCAATAGCCAGGGGGCATTGATTTAAGGTCAGGGGCAGGAGGTTTAGAGGGGATTTGAGGAAAGATTTTTTCACCAAGAGGGTGGTTGGAATCTGGAACACACTGCCTGAGGGGGTGGTAGAGGCAGGAACGCTCACAACATTTAAGAAGTATTTGGATGAGCACGTGAAACTCCATAGCATACAAGCTACAGGCCAAGTGCTGAAAAATGGGATTTGAATGGATAGGGCCTTAATGGCTGGCATAGGCATGATGGGCCGAAGGGCTTGTTTCTGTGCTGTATAACTCTGACTCATGAGACCACGAAGGCATTGGAACACAATGAGAATTTTAAAGCAGAGGCATTGGGAGAGTGGGAGTCAAGAAGGACTGGAATAATGGGTGATCAGGTTTTAGTGTGGTAAAGTCCCATTCACCCTTATCACTTGTCTACTTAGACACCCCATTCCCCCAATAGCTCTAATTTAAAATTCTCTTCTTCATAGCCTCACTCCTCCTATCTGTTTAATCTTCTCTAGCCTTTAATTACCTCCCACACCCACTGCCACCCCACATCCTGCATTGACAACCGTTTCCCTAACTCTGTCCTCTTTAATAATCCCAATTCTTTGTCCACACTTAGAACCATAGAAAAGTTACAGCACAGGAGGCCATTTGGCCCATCTTGTCCATGCCAGCCCAAGGACACCCAGGTGCCCTTTATAATCCCACCTTCCTGTACCCAGCCCATAGCCCTGCAGCTTACAGCACTTAAGGTGCAGATCCAGGTACTTTTTAAAAGAGTTTAGAGTTTCTGCCTCTACCACCAACTTGGGCAGCGAATTCCAAACACCCACTACCCTCTGCGTAAAAAAGTTCTTCCTCATGTTCCCCCCTACACATTCTGCCACTTATATTGAATCTACGTCCCCGGTTCTAGAATTCACCACCAAGGGAAACAATTTTATCCTGGCCACTCTATCTATTCCCCTCATAATTTTGACCACCTCAATCAAGTCACCTCTCAGCCTTCTTTGTTCTAAGGAAAATAACCCCAACCTATCCAATCTCTCCTCGTAGCTACACTTTTCTAACCCTGGCAACATTCTTGTAAACCTCCAATGCACTCTCCCCAGAGCTATTATGTCCTTCCTGTAATGCGGTGACCAGAACTGCACACAATACTCCAGTTGTGGCCTCACCAGTGTTTTATACAATTCCAAAATTATATCCTTACTTTTATATTCTATACCTCTGCCAATGAAGGAGAGCATTCCATATGCCTTCTTGACAACCTTGTTTCCTTAAGCTTTGGCATAACTTCCTTGCTTTTGTATTCTATCTGGGTACTTTTAATCCCCAAGACAGGGTGGTTTTAGCTAGGATGATAAGTTGAAATTTTTAAAATTTCAAATCCAACCCCAGGTCAGAGGCTGGGAATTCTGTGGTGAGTGACTCACCACATAACTCCCCAATCTCTGTCCACTGTTTTCAAGTCATCGTCAGGAGTGTGATGGAATACTCTCCACTTGACTAGATGAGTGCAGCTCCAAAAACACTCAAGAAGCTCAACACGAACGAACAGAAAGCAACTTGCTTGTACGGCATGCCATCCATCACCTTCAACATTCACTCCCTCCACCTTGGCTGCAGGGCATGTATTCTTTAAGGTGCGCTGCAGAAACTCACCAAGGCTTCTTCAACAGCACCTTCTAAACCCACGACCTCCAGCACCAACTGCCATCTTTTCAGCCACTCCCCTCCCAAACCCTGAACACCAACTACCACCACCCCGCTGCCCTGCCCCCAACCCCAGCGGGCCACCATCAGCCCCCGCAATCCGTCACTGTTTTTTCCATCCAACCAATATTTGTGTGGCAGCCATTTCCTCTTCCTACTGCTAACCATGGGACCTCCCCATTGCCACTGTGATTTCTCCCTGTCACCCTACCAGCTCTCTGTTTCTCAGCTGCATCATCGTGCTGCAGGTTTTCCCACCTGATAGGCAGACAGCTTGTCAATCCGGTTGGAATTCACTCCCTGAAGTCATTATCTCTTTCTCGTACACAAGACCCTCCTCCAAACCTATCTCATTCGCCAATCTTTTAATCACACCTTCATATATCTCATTCTTGAGCTCAGCATTTATTTTTGTCTCTTTATATCTTTTCCTATTTAAATGTAGGTTGGCATGACATTTCCCAAAGTCCTTTTTTGCTTAGTTTCCATCACTGTGATTTAGGAATAACACAGGCTTGTCCAACTTTTTCACGTGGGGGGTGGGCACATTTCAATCTCTCACAGACTTGGGGTGGTGGGGGGGCGCTGATGGGCAAATTTTGGAAAGGTAGGTTTAGCACAACATTAAACATGAATTTCAAAAAAAAGTTGACATATGAAAAGAAACAATTTGCTGAGCAAAAACAAAATCACAACAATAAATTTATAATCAAAAATAATAAATTTATAATCAAAAATAATGAGTAATAAATAAAGACTACCATTAGAGTGTGAAAGGGTGAGAGTGTGTGTGTCCAACTCATTCCCAGTCTCGGTTCTCATTCACCCTCACCCACTCTCACAGGGG
The DNA here is from genome assembly GCF_017639515.1 of Carcharodon carcharias. Classification (NCBI taxonomy): domain Eukaryota; kingdom Metazoa; phylum Chordata; class Chondrichthyes; order Lamniformes; family Lamnidae; genus Carcharodon; species Carcharodon carcharias. Next base: position 109,477,932 of record NC_054470.1, read on the forward strand.
GTGAGGGTGAGCGTGAGCACCCTGAGACTGGGAGTGAGCCAGCCACATACTCATTCCTCAGTCTCACTCTCTCTCTCTCTCTCTCTCTCACACACACACACTCACCCCTCTCTCTTTCTCTCTGGCCTGGATTTTCCAGCCCCATCACGGGTGGGACCTGCCCAGGTGAGACGGTGCCCCAGCCAGAAGTCCATTGACTTGCAGCAGGACCAGAATATCCCAGCAGCGGGCAGGTGCGGAAAATCTCGCCCTCCTTCTCACACGTACATACCCCTCTCTTTCACTCACACACACACTCACCCCTCTCTCTCACTCCCATCCTCTCTCTCTCACATACATTCATGCACCCTCTCCTCTCATAAACACACTCACCTGTGTCTCACACACACATACACTCACCCCTCTCTCACACATTCATCCCTCTCTCACACACACACCCCCATCTCATCCACCCTCCCTCACCATTACACACTGAGACACACAGAGACACCCATCCTCTCACTCACTCACCCTCACACATACTCACTCGCCCATTCTCTCACACACACTCACTCGCCCATTCTCTCACACACACTCACTCACCCATCCTCACACACACACTCACTCACCCATCCTCACTCATCCATCCATCCTCACACACACTCACTCATCCATCCATCCATCCTCACACACACTCACCCTCGCTCACTAAATCAGCTGGGGGAGTGGGTAGGTGCGATGAGAACGGATGACACACATGGAGCAAGTCCTGAGGCCTGGGGGTGCCCGCCAGAAGGGACTTGGATAGAGCCGGGAAGGACGTAGCTAGAACTGGGGCTAGGGGCTGGAGCCGGGAACAAGCTGCCGGGACCGGGCCAAAACACCGGGAGTTGTGGGAAAGCAGCCGGAACTACTGGAAAGCATTGTGAACACAGGCCCCATTCGCTTCAAGGTCTATGTTCACATACTCGCAGTTCCCAGTGTTCGTTGCTCCACCAATCATAGCCTGTTTCTCTCCCATGTTTGCTGCTGATAGGCTCAATAGGGAGCCTATCAGTAGCAAATGCGGGAGAGAATCAGGCTGTGATTGGAGGAGCAGTCCGGGGCAGAACTCTTCAAACTCACTGACCCATGTTAGCAGCATTTTCACCAATTGATCCGGGGGCCACATAAAGGGGCTTCTTGTGGGCCGCGGGTTGGACAAGCCTAAATATATATATTTCCAAAAGCAAAATACTGCAGATTCTGGTTCTGGAAATTTGGAATAAAAACAGAAAATGCTGGATTTATACAGCAGGTCAGGCAGCATCAGTGGAGAAAGAAACAGAGTTAACATTTCAGGTTGATGACCTTTCCATCAGAACTGGGAAAAGCTAGAAATGTAATAGAGATTATGCAAATAAAGTGGGGGGAGGTGGGTAAAGAACAAAACGGAAGGTCTGTAATAGGGTGGAAAATAGAAGATTATATAACTAATTAGTGTGGTGCAGGGCCAAAGGGAGTGGTAGTGAAACAAGTAAAGAAACAATTGAGGTATTTGGAGGAAGTAATGCAGAATGATGAGTAGCTCCCCTCTGAAAGCAAAAGTAAGTGAAAATGAGAATAAGACCAAAACATGCAAAGAAAGAAACAAAATCAGGAGAAAATATTACAGTCTGAAATTGTTGAACTCAGTGATGAGCCCAGAAGGCTGTAAAGTGTCCAATCGAAAGATGAGGCATTGTTCTTCAAGCTTACATTCAGCTTCATTGCAACACTGCAGTAAACCAAGGACAGAGAGGTCAGTGTGAGAGCAAGGTGGCGAATAAAATAAAAACAGAATTACCTGGAAAAACTCAGCAGGTCTGGCAGCATCGGCGGAGAAGAAAAGAGTTGACGTTTCGAGAATAAAATGATGGGCAACCGGAAGCTCAGTGTCATGCTAGGACCTAAACAGATGTTCCATTAAATAGGTGGAATGCGGTAAATTGCTCACATCTAATTTATGCTCAATCTTGTATTATTGAAGAAATTTGGAAATTTGGGATTCAATTTTGGGGTTTTCAAATAACACGTGACCTAATTGAAGTGTCTAAGATGATCAAAGGATTTCCTCTGATAGGAATGTGCAGAACAAAAGGACATTTTAGCTCATTTAGATAGGATTCAGAAAATCAAGGAAATATTGAAAAATTTAGTGGATACAGGAGAACACAATCCAAATCTGGAAGTGCAACTGAGTGCTTTTAATAATAAGGTAGCATTTGGAAAGACAGTGATGCAAATACTCTACATTCCTAGGCACTGCCAATAAATACAGAGATAAATACTTTACTCAATGTGAACTTCAAATAGGTGCAAAGGATACAGAGTGAAATTAGAAAACAATTCCATAACAATACATCCATTTAATGTGCACAAGCATCCAGAAAATAAATGGCAGATGGTTTCAAACAAATGGTGCTGATGAAAAACTGAATTTCAATATTGCATTCAGGAAAAGCAAAACATAACAGAATGCAAATGTCCAGGCTTGGAGGCAAATATATGGCTGGTGACATAGCACAGGATGCAAGGATTCCTTGAAAATTGGGACCAGTTCAGGGAAGGAACAAATTAATTGGTAGAAAGACCTACACATGAAAGGAGCTAGAACCATTATCTCTGCGAGAATGTTTCTGCTGTGTAGGAAGATTTAAACCATCACAACAATGGCAGGGGAAAGCCAAGGATATAAAATCGTCAATTTCGGAGCAAAGTAGGCTTAAATGTACAGAGGATAAGGTGGTAGGATCTATGGAAGGTTAAGCTGAGCAAGATAGTTAGAAACTGAGTCAGGATAGGGGAAAGCGTAAAAAAAAGCCAAACCATAGGAATCCAAATTAAAACCTGAGCATTTTAAAGCACAAAGTATAAGGAACAAAAATGAGGCATTCAAGCCTGTGGGTCAAATATAATCACGACTTCTAGCAAAGGAAGGATGGGAAGTGGTGTTATTTAGAAACAATATCAAAACATTATAACACAAGAACTTAAACAGAGATGTGGTCCAAACAGACTCCATTAGAACTGAACTGAGAAATAAGAACAAATCAGTCACATGATAGAATTTATATCATGGATTGTGGAATTATGAAAATGAAGTAGGGGAAAAAATGTAGACAAACTAAAGAAGCACACATTAACAATAGAATCATACTTATAGGACTTTTTTAATGATCAAAAATGCCTTACAATTATAATTAATTGTATTATTAATACATAGGGAAAAGTTTGTGGTGCAAGAAAGGGTGGTTTCTTTTTGCAGTCCGTTCAGGATTCTTTTCTGTTAATATGTTACTACTCCAACAAGAAGAAATTCACTTTTTAACCTAATTTTGGGGAATGAAGCAGAACAAGTAGGTGGCCTAAAGGTGGATGAAGATCTCAGAAACAATGACCACAAAATAATGAGGGCCAATGAAAAAATAGTCAAGAGAAAAGGTCCAGCAAAATGCAAATTGTAGTGAGATAAAAATGTACCTTGCTCAGATTAAATGAAAAGGGAAATCAGCAACTAGAACCATGGGTTAGCAATGGGAAATATTTAAACAGAAGTTGGAAAGGGTACAAATCGTGTATATTCCAATAAGGAAAAAGGGACTGTATCAAAGGTTGGGGTTCCCGGCAGAATGTCAATAATTATATGGTCTAACCAATCAGCGTTTTGCAAAAAAATGATCTGAATTTACCTACACCAACACTAGATGCTAAATATAACATTAGCAAGAATAGTAAAATAACACTACTAGAATTATACAAGAATAAAATACTGTAGATGCTGGAAATCTAAAATAGAAACAGAAAACATTGGAAATACTTAGCAGGTCTGGCAACTGTGGAGTGAGAAACTGGGTTAACGTCACAAGTCAATGACGCGTCATCAGAATTCCACTAACTTAGGAGGTAAGTTTGGAACATGCTTAAGAATTGGAACAGCCCCAGTGGACCAAGGAGAATATCCCAATTCCCGAACATAAAATGTATATTTTCTTTTTGAAAAATATACTTTATTCATAAAATATCTGGAAAAATATTACAAAACATTTCAAAATCATCACAGAAAGTGCAGATTCAACATTTACACATGGATCACGAGATGTTTCAATACAATCAATGAATATTACAATCATTTCAATATGGTCATTACAGACAGTCAGACAGTGCAATGGTATTGGAGTTATCAACATACATCATGTTGCACTCTGAGGAGCTTCAATACAATTATAAAACATTTAGTATTCACTATATACATTCATTGTGAGTTGTACAGCCCGAGGGGTCTATACCTTTAAAACCCCCCGGTGCACTATGGCAGAAAGGTCTTAGACAGCGACCTTTCCCCATTGTGCCTTTGCAGTGGCTGCCCCAAGCTTTAGTGCATCTCTCAGCATGCAGTCCTGAAACTTGGAATGTCCCAGTCTGCAACACTCGGTCCGAACATAAAATATATATTTAAAAAAAACTTTATTCATAAAATATCTGGAAGAATATTACAAACCATTTCTAAATCGCCTTCACAAAAAGTGCAATCAGATTCAACTTTTACACATGGATCATGAGGTGCTTCAATACAATCAATAAATATTACAATCACTTCAATATGGTCATTACAGACAGTCAGACAGTGCAATGGTATTGGAGTTATCAATATACATCATGTTGCACTCTGAGGTGCTTCAATACAATTACAATTAATATTCAATGCATACATTCATTGTGAGCCATACAGCCCGAGGGGTCTATACTATTCCCAGCCCCTCGGTGCACTGTGGCAGAAAGGTCTTAGACAGTGACCTTTCTCCATTGCACCTTTGCGGCGGCTGCCCCAAGCTTTAGTGCGTCCCTCAGCATGTAGTCCTGGACCTTGGAATGTGCCAGTCTGCAACACTCGGTCAGGGACGACTCTTTGCACTGAAAGACCAACAAGTTTCGGGCAGACCAAAGAGCAGCTTTCACCGAGCTGATGATCCTCCAGCTGCAGTTGATGTTTGTCTCAGTATGTGTCCCTGGGAACAGTCCGTAGAGCACAGAGTCCTATGTCACAGAACTGCTAGGGATGAACCTCGACAGAAACCACTACATCTCTCTCCAGACCTTCTTTGCAAATCCACAAGAAGGTGAACAACGGTCTTGTCCCCAAAACAGCCACCTCGAAGGCAATGTGCAGAAGGGGTGGGACTCCTGGCGTGTTGGAAGAATCTGACGGGAAGGGCCTTTCTAACCACCAGCCAAGCTACATCTTGGTGCTTGTTGGGAAGTTCTGGCGATGAGGCATTGTGCCAAATGACTTTGACAGTCTGCTCGGGGAACCATCCCACAGGATCCACCATCTCCTTTTCCCACAGGGCCTCTAGGACGTTACATGACGACCACTGCCTGAAGCACTTGTGGTCAAAGGTGTTTCTCTGCATAAATTTTTCCACCAGGGTCAGGTGGTACGGCACGGTCCAACTTGGAGCGTTCCTTGGCAGCGTGGCCAGACCCATCCTTCGCAACACCGGGGACAGGTAGAACCTCAGCATGTAGTGACACTTGGTGTTTGCGTACTGAGGGTCTACGCACAGCTTGATGCAGCCGCACATGATCCATTTTCAACCTCCAGATAAAGCGAAAGATGGCTCAGGTGATCGCCATTGCGCAGGAGTTTGGAATGGGCCAGACCTGCAACAGTACAGCAACAGCAAGAGTGCCTTACACCTGATGACCAGGTTCTAACCCGCAATGGAGAGGAAGCGTCGCTCCCACATGCCCAGTTTTCTTTGCGTTATAGACACTTGCTCCTTCCAATTTCTAACGCATGCCCCGGTCCCTCCGAACCAAATCCCCAGCACCTTCAGGCCGTCAGCCCTGACGGTGAAGGGGACAAAGGATTGATCAGCCCAGTTCCTAAAGAATATGGCCTTGCTCTTTCCATGATTTACCTTGGCTGCCGAGGCCTGTTGGAACTGGTCGCAAATATGGATCCGAGCAGAAGACAGCGACATCGTCCATGTACAGGGAGGTTTTGACCTGAGTGCCTCCACTGCCTGGGATCGTCACTCCTCTTATGCCCAGATCCTTCCTGATGGACTCAGCAAAGGGTTCTATGCAACACACAAACAGGGGAGAGAGGGCAGCCCTGCCTGACTCCAGATGTAATAGGAAAGCTATCTGATTCTAGCTATTGATTGAGATTGTGCTACTGATGTTAGTGTGGAGCAGTTGGATCCAGTTCCGGATTCCCTCCCCAAACACCATTTTGGAAAGCACATCCACCATGTAGGTGTGCGATATTCTGTCAAAGGCTTTCTCCTGATCCAGGCCGATGAGGCAGGTGTCCACACCCCTGTCCTGCACATAGGCAATCGTATCCCTGAGTAGCGCAAGGCTGTCAGAGATCTTCCTGCCGGGCACAGCACAGGTCTGGTCAGGGTGGAGCACCAATTCCAGAGTAGACTTGACCCGATTGGTGATGACATTGGACAGGATCTTAAAGTCCACATTCAACAGTGAAAAGGGTCACCAATTTCTAATTTCCTCCCTTTCCCCCTTCTGCTTGTAGATGAGGGTGATGATGCCTTTCCTCAAGGATTCTGACATGCTGCCAGCCAGAAGTGTACTCTCGTACACTTCCAGCAGGTCTGAGCCGATCCAGTCGCACAGAGCCAAATACAATTCAGCCGGCAAGCTGTCTCTTCTCGAAGGACTCAAGGGCCTTAGTCAGTTCGTCAGGAGTTAGCGGTTTGTCTAGGCTGTCCCGTGTACTGTCATCTTCAAGACCTTAGTTAAAGAGGACAGGAGCGCTTTCTGTGGGCTTCATGTCATACAATCTGGCATAAAAGGATTTGCTGATCCTTAAAATGTTGGACTGCGATGACTTTATTGAGCCATCTTCTTCCTTCAGGCTACTGATCACAGAGCTCTCTCTGTGTACGAACATAAAATGTATTTGTTGACCTTCTAGGTTGGGAATCTTTGAACTCAAACAAAGTCTAAATAGTAAAGGATGCCATCCTTTAAATTAAGCACATCAAGGTGTGTGTGTCCCACAGCATAAATCATGCGCAGGATTAAGCTGCACCTGAATATTGGACCAAGTGAAGTGACGTGAAGCTCAACAGAAGTGAAGAAAGGAAGAAGTGTTCAGATAGCTATGAACACTTGCTTTGTGACTAATGTGGTTAGAGTCACATAATTTTATTGGGCTATTGCAGAGGCACTGGCAATAAGTGTTTCAATGTTCCCTGAAAGCAGGGGAGGTGCTGGAGGACTGGAGAATTGCAAACATCACGCCTTGTTCAAAAAAGGTTGTAAAGATCTGCCCTGCAATTACAGAGCAGTCAGTTTAACTTCAATGGTGGGGAAATTTTTAGAAACAATTATTTGGGGTAGAATTAATAGTCACATGGAAAAATGAGGATTGATTTGGAAGAGTCAGCATGGATTTGTTAAAGGAAAATCATGGCTAACTAACTTGCTGGAGTTTTTTTGAAGAGGTAACAGAGATGGTTGATGAGGGCAAGGCCGTTGATGTGGTGTACATGGACTTCCAAAAGGTGTACAATACAGTGCTACACAACAGACTTGTGAAGAAAGTTATAGGTCATGGAATAAAAGGAACAGTAGCTGAGGGATAGGAAACAGAAAGTAATGGTTAATAGGTATTTTTTGGGCTGGAAGAAGGTTTACAGTGGAGTTCCCAAGGGGTCTGTATTGGGACCCTTGCCTTTCCTGATATATACAAATGATCTAGATCTTGGTGTGCAGGGGACAATTTCAAAGTTTGCGGACAACACAAAACTTGGGAGAATTGTGAACTTTGAGGAGGACAGTGTAGAACTTCAAAAGAACACTGACACATTGGTGGAGTTGGCATTTAGGTGGCAGATGAAGTTCAATGTAGAGAATTGTGAGGTGATACACTTTGGTACAGAGAACATGGAGAGACAGTATAAAGAATATTATTCTAAAGGAGCAGAAGGACCTGGATGTATAAATATATAAGTCATTAAAGGTGGCAGGACAGGTAGAGAGAGTTGTTTCTAAAGTATACAGTATTCTAGGCTTCATCAATATAGGCATAGAGTACAAGAGCAGGGAGGCTATGATGAACTTATATAGGACACTAGTTAGACCTCAGCTGGGGTATTGTGTACAGTTCCGGGCGTCACACTATAGGAAGGATGTGAACGCCTTGGAGAGAGTGCAGAAGAGGTTTACGAGAATGGTTCCAGGGATGAGACACTTCAGTTAGGAGGAAAGATTGGAGATTTTGGGACTGTTTTCCTTGGAGAGGAGTAGGCTGATAGGAGACTTGATAGAAGTTTTCAAAATCATGAGGGGTCTGGACAGAGTAGATAGGGAGAAACTGTTCTCGAGAACCAGAGGGCACAGCTTTAAAGTGTTTTGCAAAAGAAGCAAATGCGAGGTGAGAAAAACTTTTCACACAGCGAGTAGTTAGGATTTGGAATGCACTGCCTGGAAGTGTGGTGGAGGCAGATTCAATTGAGGCATTCAAGAGGGCTTTGGATGATTATTTAAATAGAAACCATGTAGAGGGTTATGGAGAAAAGACAGGAGATTGGCACTAAGTTAAAATGCTCAGAGCCGGTGTAGACACAGTGGACCGAATGGACTCCTTCCACCCTGTAACAATTCTGTGATTCTTTGTTAGCACAGAACTAAATGTTTTAGTAGCAGTATGTATCATGTAGGGTCCCAGAGGAAGATTAATTTAGTGTGCAGACACACTGTGTATGTATCTGCATTTGCATCACCTACTTGATCTTCCAGCTAACCCAGCCCCACTGTATAGCTATAGTGCCTGGAAAGTCACTTCCTTATACAAACAAATACTTCACTCCCAACCAAGTAATTGCTAATTCATCTATCCAGCTCGATTAATGCAGTACTTGGCTCCCGAGGTGTGTCAACTATTTTTTCTTATGGATTTATTTAATCTTTATTGTAACTGCTAAAAGCATGCCGAATGGCAGAAGCAGGGTGGAATCAGTCTCCCTATCCAAAGGTAGGAGGCAGCTATCAAAATTATCATCAACACTTTCCATGCTTCATTTGCTAATGTCTTTCCTGCAAATTCTCCTTATCAAAGTGACAGCGTTCAGTGCCAGCAACCATTGCTTTTCAGATGCAAGGTGAAGCTCAATCAGGGATGTTGCCAGCAAATGTATAATTGTAAACAAGCACATGCCAGCATAATTATTTGAGGGGGTGGGTGAGGGGTGTTGGAGGTTCATGGGGCATGCTTCTCTGGAAATTATTTGAACTTTATATTAAAAATGGTATATATTGTGGCTAATGTTAAAACACATTTTAACTACAGAGCTGATAAACTTTTAATGTGGAACTTTTAAACATAGCTGCCAATTTATATGTTATAAAAACAGTTGGCTTTGTCATTTCTGAATTTTTTCAATCTTTATAATTATTTTTAATACACAGTTTCATCAAGTTTATTGAGAAATTCACAATGATCCTGTTCAAATGGACAGTTGTGACCAGATGAAACCACCCTTCCACATAGAAAGTAATTTCATATGCCGTAGTTTAAAACCCATGTAAAGTTAGCAAGCTTAATTACTAGCTCTTCCAGAGCCCACGACAGGTCCATTATTGTGTCTTTGCTGCATTCTTTTCTTTACATAAGCAAGCACCAAAAATGTTGAGGTCCACATATGAGCGAGCCTGAGTCATTTACAGGTATGTGTGCCAGCCACCAGTGTCACACAGTGTAATTTTCCTCACAGTAGATTTGTTTCCAGTGAATCCATCCCAGCATGGAGTCTCCCCCTCAATAATAAACCCTCCACTTCAATCAAATAAGGTTATTGCCACAGATAGTTATCTTACATCTAAATCAAAATCTACATAAACTTCCTCAAAGGCACAATAGTTTTCTTTAATGAGAAGCTGAGTAACACAGGTCAGCACAGTCCTGAAGATTTCTTTTTCAAAAAATACACTTTATTCATAAACTTTGTAAAAACACATTACATAAAAATACAAATTTGACATTGTATAAAATGCAATAGAGATTAGTTTCTTTTAGTACACCACATGAAGTACCACCCTATACTTACAAGTCATATTCACAATATACATTTACATTACATGTTAAACATTCTCTGGTGCATATCTCAGAATTTGGCTTTTCCCCTTTGAGCCTAAATCTATAAAGTTAGGTGATTTCAGCAGCAGTGGGGAAAATTGGTTAGGATCTCTGGAACCATTCTGCAGCAAGTGGTCAGTGCCTTCAGAATAGGAGGGTAAGAGAGAACATTGCTTGAGAGGGGCAAAAAAAGGGCCAATTTTTCCTTTAAAACTTGTACCTTATTGAATAATCCTAATTGAAAGAGTCTTCCATACAATCTCAAAGTGAAAGCAAATTTAATACACTCAACTGACGGCAAACAATGGATCCTAGCAGAGTATGTAAGTCAGCTATAGTTCACTGCTGTGTAGTTTCTTTGTCATTAGGAGACATCTTTTTATGAAAACAGTTCCTGCCGACTTAAGTTCCAATTATGACACTGAATTTATTACATGGTTTGTGCTGAGTTAGCTGCTCTTAACAAGGACATTGATGAGGGATGAGAATTAGCCTCAAGAGATTTTTTGGCATGAAAGAGAAAATAAAAGCTAACTGCTCGTGTGTTGATTGCTAATGCCCACTGCAATACCCTTCACATCTCTTCCCTCTCCCAATCCCTTGACTTTTCTTATTCCATGCAATTCTTTTTTTTTAAATCAGCCCATAGTGAGGCCAGTTAGCTCGAAGGCTAGCATGTGGCTCAGAATAGGGCCAACAGTGTGGGGTTCGATCCCAGTTCCAGCTGAGGTAGATGTGGGCCCTGCCTCCTTCCCCTATCCAGTAGCAAGATTACAGCATAACTCTGTGGTTTGACTACTTAGCAGAGGAATGTGACTGCGTTGCAGAGGGTGCAGAGGATATTCACCAGGGTGTTGCCTGGGCTGGAGCTTTTCAGCTATGAAGAAAGACTAGATAATCTAGGGTTGTTTTCCTTAGAGCAGAGAAGGCTGAGGGGGGCCTGATAGAGGTATACAAAATTGTGAGGGCATAGATAGGGAGATAGAAAGAAACTTTTCCCCTTAGCGGAGGTGTCAATAACCAGGGGCCATAGATTTAAGATAAGGGGCAGGAGGTTTAGAGGGGACTTGAGGAAACGTTTTTTCACCTGGGGGCGGTTGGAATCTGGAACACACTGCCTGAGAGGGCGGCAGGGACAGAAACCCTCACAACATTTAACAAGCATTTAGATGAGCTCTTGAAATGCCATAGCATACAGGGCTATGGGCCAAGTGCTGGAAAATGGGATTTGAATAGATAGGTGCTTGATGGCCGATCGGACACGATGGGCCGAGGGGCCTGTTTCTGTGCTGTATAACTCTATGATTCTATGACTCTATTTCACCCTTGAATAATCAAGGATGCTACCTGGCAAAGAAAAATCAGTGCACATCACTAACAGGAAGGAAACTCTTCAGTGTCTTTATATATAAATATAACTTGTTGTCCTCCAGCTGCAAAGTGGGTGAGCCACACACATACCTCAGCTACGTGGTCATAGTGCTCCAAGAAATCATTAAGCTTCCATCTGAATCCCCACAAGATATATTGTAGAGCATAATATTCCATTCAGTAGCAATCACATCCAACATTGATCAAAAAATGCAATACTAGATGTACAATAATTTGACCGTATCCTAGTCATCGTACAACTCATCTGAATGAACCCACCATTCCAGCTTCACCACTGACATCCCAGTGTTGCCCCTTATGACCCAGACTTCCTAAAATCCTGACACCACAGCTCACTCAACACAGACTGAGAGGTTAATCTCTCTCTATGCCATATTACAAAACTCCCAAAAATCCATTCTGAGAAACCACATAGTAATCAACACCAGGGAGCATGGAACACTTCAATCCCAAGTGATGCGGCACAAAGGACAGTGGAGCTGGAACCTCAATACAGGAGGCACTGATCAGAATGCATTAAAATGGACTCAAGGGAGACCAGAGGAAGTATCTTCAATCTTCTATCAGCAAATACAGAGGGTCTTGCCTGGTGCACCAAAACAAAATCTGATATTATATGGCAATTCTGGAATGGTTCTTGCATACACACTTAAACAAAGAGAGAATTTTAGCTCGTTTTAAGGAAGCTGAAATATTTTCTTTAACCTCACTGAGATCACTATAAAACTCAAATTTATATAGCTCACTGCACTTTGAATTCCAAGCCACCCAGTCAGGAATCAATCAAAAATCCAAAACCTACCTAAGCTCGTGTTCCTGATGAAACTCCAATCAATATAATGGAGGAAGATGCTTCTGGAGAAACTTCAAAACAGCTTCCTATTAGTCAAACAAGAAAGAACTCACTCAAAAGTTCAGATCACTTACAATAATGAATAAATAATAATGACAAAAATCTCGACCTCAGACCAGAAACTGTTTACGTTGGCTGTTACTTTGAATTCTTGTACTGAATCATTGTATTACATAGGTTCCCTCTACATGTATGTTGAACAAACATGAGATTGCAGTAGGCATGTCTGCAGTTGAATACCCAATATGATGTGCTGCTGCAATGGCCCCATGTCCATTCCATCTCCAAGGTCACCTATTTCTATCTCTGTAACATCATCTGTCTCTAACCCACCTCAGGTCATCTGCTGCTTGAAACCCTCTTCCATGCTTTTGTTACCCCTAGACTTGACTACTTCAATGTTCTTCTGACCTGCCTGGCACCTTGTATCCTCCATAAACTTGAGCTCATCGAAACTTCTGCTACCCATATCCAAACTCACACAAAGTCCCATTCACCCATTACCCCTGCGCTCATTGACCTACATTGACTCCCTGTCTGATAATGCATCAATGTTAAAATTCTCATTCTTGTGTTGAAATTCCTCTAAGGGCTCACCCCTCTCTATCTCTGTAACTTTCTCCAACACTACAACCCTCCAAGATCTCTACGCTGCTCCAACTCTGGCCTCATCTGCATCCCTGAGTTTCATTGTTCCACCACTGGTGACTTTTCGAAAGAAACCTAAATTCAATTAAGTGATTCCCTGCGGTTTACACTCGAGCATTATGTCAAAACTCAGGTTCAGTACTCAGACACCAATTAGTATATGAGTATGCAATAAGCTTAGTTTTTGTAGGTTGGATTTAAGATTGTCCTGGCAGCTTAAACCAGAATGCCTGTTATTTGTTCTTATGTATTCCCCTGAATGTTAGTCATCTCACATGATGCCCAGGATGTATATTGAAGTGACTTTCTTTCTCAACAAACCTCTAGGCACCGACATAATGGCCATCTTGATAGTTTGATTGTTAGTTTGACTGTTAATCAATTTAACCCAATGTCTCCTGTCTGGTAACACAAAGGGACAGGAGATGCTCTGGGCATCCCAGATAGATACTATGATGACTCTCTGGCTTTAATAAAGCACCATTCTTTTAGCTAACCTCTAATGTTAACCCAAATCCTTATCTGATAATATCAAGAAGTGATTTACTTTGATGGGACACAAAGCAAATTCTAACAACCATACCTTCATTTCTCTAGGCCCTAAACTCAGGAATCCCCTCCATAAATCTCTGTGCCTCTCTCTATTGTGTGCAGTTCTGAAATCTGCATTATAGGAAGGAGGTGATTGCACTGGAGAGGAGATTTGCCAGGATGTTGCCTGAGCTGGAGAGTTTTGGTCATGAGGAGAGATTGGATAGACTGGGGTTATTTTCCCCGGAGCAGAGGAGATTGAGGGGGAACATGATTGAGGTGTATAAAATTATGAGGGGCATAGCTAGGGTAAACAGGAAGGAACTTTTCCCCTTGGTGGAGGGATCAACAACTAGGGGGTATAGCTTTAAGATAAAAGCAAAAAACTGCGGATGCTGGAAATCTAAAACAAAAATAAAAATACCTGGAAAAACTCAGCAGGTCTGGCAGCATCTGTGGAGAGGAACACAGTTAACGTTTTGAGTCCGTATGACTCTTCAACAGAACTAAGGAAAAATAGAAGAGAGGTTTAAGGGAGGGTGGGACAAGTAGAGCTGCATAGAGGACCAGTGATAGGTGGAGATAGCCAAAAGATGTCATAGACAAAAGGACAAAGTGGTGTTGAAGGTGGTGATATTATCTAAGGAATGTACGAATTAAGCGTAGAAAGCAGGACAAGCAAGGTACAGATAGCCCTAGTGGGGGTGGGGTGAAGGAATCGAAAAAGGTAGAGATAAAACAATGGATGGAAATACATTTAAAAATAATGGAAATAGGTGGGAAAAGAAAAATATATATAAATTATTGGAAAAAAAAGGGGAGGATCGGAAAGGGGGTGGGGATGGAGAAGAGAGTTCATGATCTAAAATTGTTGAACTCAATATTCAGTCCAGAAGGCTGTAAAGTGCCTAGTCGGAAGATGAGGTGCTGTTACTCCAGTTTGCATTGAGCTTCACTGGAACAATGCAGCAGGCCAAGGACGGACATGTGGGCATGAGAGCAGGGTGGAGTGTTGAAATGGCAAGCCACAGGGAGGTCTGGGTAATGCTTGCGGTTAGACCAAAGGTGTTCTGCAAAGCAGTCACCCAGTCTGCACATAGTTTCTCCGAAGTAGAGGAAACCGCATTAGGAGCAATGAATGCAGTAGACTAAATTGAGGGAAGTGCAAATGAAATACTGCTTCACTTGAAAGGTGTTTGGGCCCTTGGATGGTGAGGAGAGGGGAAGTAAAGGGGCAGGTGTTGCACCTTCTGCGGTTGCATGGGAAGGTGCCGTGGGAGGGGGTTGAGGTGTAGGGGGTGATGGAGGAGTGGACCAGGGTGTCCCAGAGGGAATGATCCCTGTGGAATGCCACCAGGAGGGGTGAAGGAAAGATGTGTTTGGTGGTGGCATCATCCAGGAGTTGGCGGAAATGGCGGAGGATGATCCTTTGAATGCAGAGGCTGGTGGGGTGATAAGTGAGATCAAGGGGGACCCTATCATGTTTCTGGGAGGGAGAGGAAGGTGTGACGGCAGATGCGCGGGAGATGGGCCGGACACGGTTGAGGGCCCTGTCAACCACTGTGGGTGGAAAACCTCGGTTAAGGAAGAAGGAAGACATGTAGGCATGTCAGAGGAACTGTTTTGGAAAGTGGCATCATCAGAACAGATGCGACGGAGGCGAAGGAACTGAAAGAATGGGATGGAGTCCTTACAGGAAGCAAGGTGTGAGGAGCTGTAGTCAAAGTAGCTGTGGGAGTCGGTAGGCTTGTAATGGATATTGGTGGACAGTCTATCACCAGAAATTGAGACAGAGAGGTCAAGGAAGGGAAGGGAAGTGTCAGAGATGGACCATGTGAAAATGATGGAGAGGTGGAAATTGGAAGCAAAATTATTAAATTTTTCCAGGTCCAGGCGAGATCATGAAGCAGCACCGAAGCAATCATCGATGTACCGGAGAAAGAGTTGTGGAAGCGAGCCAGAGTAGGACTGGAACAAGGAATGTTCCACATACCTCATAAAGAGACAGGCATAGCTGGGGCCCATGCGGGTACCCATAGCCACACCTTTTATTTGGAGGAAGTGAGAGGAGTTTAAGGAGAAATTGTTCAGTGAGAGAACAAGTTCAGCCAGACGGAGGAGAGTAGTGGTGGATGGGGATTGTTCAGGCCTCTGTTCGAGGAAGAAGTGGAGAGCCATCAGATCATCCTGGTGGGGGATGGAGGTGTAGAGGGATTGGATGTCCATGGTGAAGAGGAGGCGGTTGGGGCCAGGGAACTGGAAATTGTTGATATGATGTAGGGTGTCAGAGGAATCACGGATGTAGGTGGGAAGGGACTGGACAAGGGGAGAGAGAATGGAGTTAGGATTGCAAGAAATGAGTTCTGTGGGGCAGGCACAGGCTGACATGATTGGTCTGCCGGGACAGTCCTGTTTGTGGATATTGGGTAGGAGGTAGAAGCAGGCCGTCCGAGGCTGGGACACTATCAAGTTGGAAGCTGTGGAAGGAAGATCTCCAGAGGAGATGAGGTCAGTAACAGTCCTGGAAACAATGGCTTGATGTTCAGTGGTGGGGTCATGATCCGGGGGAGGTAGCAGGAAGTGTCTGCGAGTTGACGCTCAGCCTCTGCGAGGTAAGGTCAGTGCGCCAGACAACAACAGCACCACCCTTGTCAGCAGGTTTGATGACAATGTCAGGGTTGGACCTGAGAGAACAGATTGCAGCAAGTTCTGAGAGAGACGGGTTAGAGTGGGTGAGGGGAGCAGAGAAATTGAGACGACTAATGTCACGCCGACAGTTCTCAATGAAAAGATCAAGAGAAGGTAAGAATCCAGGAGGGGTCCAGGTGGAGGGAGAATATTGGAGGTGGGTAAAAGGATCCGTTGAACTGGAGAGGACTCCTGCCCAAAGAAGTGAGCACGGAGACAAAGGTGGCAGAAGACGAGTTCAGAAGACATACTGAGCCCGAAATTCATTGAGATGAGGGCGTAAGGGTATGAAACTAAGTCCTTTGCTGAGCACTCAGCGTTCAGCATCGGAGAGGGGAAGGTCAGGGGGTATAGTGAATAAACGGCCGGGGCTGGGATTGGAAGATGCGATGGGGACAGAGGGACAGGCAGGGGTGGAGGGTCCTGGATGGGTTATGGTGTCGATGAGTTGTTGGAGCTTGCGTTCCTTTGTACTTGAAAGAGACAAAGTTTCTTGTTGAGGCGTTGAATGAGACGAAGAATAAAATGAAACTGGGGAGACGTGCAGCTTAGAAAAAGGGTGCAGCGGTGCTGCTGGAGGGAGAGATCGAGTGTGTTCATATGGCGGCGCATGGCACTGAGTGTGGATCTCAGAATGTGACGAGATCAGCAGTCCGAGGAGCGTTGTATGTCCCAGAGATACCTGTAATCCTGGGTGGGTTCGAAACATGAGGGATGGAACTTCAGTTGAAATCCACATGGGACAAGTCGGAGACGGAGACAGTCACTGAGGAAGGAAATGTGGCTGTGAAAGCGGGTTTTAGTAAACACTTTGTCAAACACCAGGAGAGAAATGGAAAGCAACGAAGGTGAACAAGGCAAAAGAGCGATACAGAAATCCTGTCGGAGAGAAGAGAGAAGGCATAGATTTAAGGTAAGAGGCAGGATCTTTAGAGGGGATGTGAGGAAGAATTTTTTCACCCAGAGGGTGGTGGGAACGCACTGTCTGAAAGGGTGGTAGAGGTAGAAACCCTCATAACACTTAAGAAGTATTTGGATGTGCACTTGTGATGCCATGGCATACAAGGCTATGGGCCTAGAGCTGGAAAATGGAATCAGAATAGTTAGTTCTGTTGAAGAGTCATATGGACTCGAAACGTTAACTGTATTCCTCTCCGCAGATGCTGTCAGACCTGCTGAATTTTTCCAGGTATTTTTATTTTTGTTTAGAATAGTTAAGTACTCGTTTGACCGGTGCAGACGAGGGGCCTTTTTCTGTGCTGTAGACCTCTATGACTATCCCTTCCTTTAAAGTGCTCCTTAAAACCTTGCTCTATGACCAAACTTTTAGTCACTTGTCCTAACATCTCAATGGCTCAACATCAAATTTTGTTCGATAATGCTCCTAATAAGCACCTTGGACATAGACATAGAATGCACAGCACAGAAAAAGGACATCAACCCAACTGGTTTGGACTACGCTGACATTTACACTCCATATAAGCCTCCTCTCACCCCTATTTCACCTCATCCATCAACATAACCTTCTATTTCTTTTGCTTTCATGTGTATGTCTAGCTTCCCTTAAAAACACCTTCACCTCACTATCCTGGAACACATTCAAACTCAGATCCCAGATGTTCAAAATTCTTCCTCTAATAGGTGCCCACAGAACATCAGGGTTTTAAAAGTGTCTTTAAAATTTGGGATGCTTTTCTACATGAAAGACAGTGTGTTAAAAAAAGCTGTTCTGGGAGTTGTGCAAACAACTCTCAACCTTTTGTCTCTGAAAAATTAGCCTTCAGCAACATATTGAGGAATTAAAAAAAAGACTTGCATTTATATAATGCTTCTCATGACTGGACATTTCAAAATGCTTTACAGCCAATGAAGTACTTTTGAAGTGTAGTCACTGTTGTGATACAGGAAGTGCAACAGCCAAATTATGCTCAGCAAACTCTCACAAACAGCAATGTGATAATGACCAGATAATCTTTTTATTGTGATGTTGATCGAGGGATAAATACTGGCCAGGATAGCAGGGATAATTCTTCCAAATGGTCTCATGGGATCTTTTACATCTACCTGAGCAGGCAAATCATCTCATCCAAAAGACGCACCTCCAAAAGTGCAGCATTCCCTCAGTACTGCACTGGAATGCCAGCAATGATTTTTGTGTTCAAGCCCTGCAGTGGAACTTGAACCCAGAACCTTGAGATTCAGAAGCAAGAACACAACCAACAACTCTCCACATTCCCCCTCCAAATAAATAAAAAGGATAACCCTTGCTTCATCTGTACAACAATTAGGTATCCCAAGAATGCAGGTGGCTGGCACAGAATGCAAAGCAACAGGTAAACCAAAAAATAACAGTGAATATTTGAAATCTGAAATAAAAATAGTAAATGCTTGATGTACTCAGCAAGACAGACATCATCTGTGGAGAGAGAAAAACAAGACAGTATGTTAATGACATGCTGGTACATAAATTATTACTATTTCATTTCAAGTCATCTTCCAAATCTTGTCACTTTTGCAGGCATTGTGCGAAGTCCCAGGATACCAATGAAATGGATAACCAGTTAATCTGTTTGGTATTGTTGATTGTGGGCCAAAGGATGGCCAAGCCACCAGAAAAACCTGTTGCTCCTCTTTGGCTGTACTCTCCATTTGTCAGTACATTCTATTCCGATGATTTTCAGCTCAGTGCAACACTTACGAACAGAAATGAAACTTGAGTTTTTGGTGAATTCCTCCCTATTTGCAGTTTACTCCCATGTTCAAGTGTGCACAAATGTTTTGTTAAACAATTGCAAATCTATCACTTGGATTGTTACTGAGGGAAAAATCCAGTCTCACTTTAGATTGGACTCAATTGCATACCGTGATATCAGCATGCGTGGAAAAAGAGTGATCTGCAGTTTAAAAGCTTTGTAAATCACTCCACCCAAATTGTTTGTGGTTGATGGCAAAGCAGTGTTTCTTTTTTGCTGAGGTACAGGGAACTTAATTTATGCCTTCACAGATTTAAAGTCTGATTTTTTTCACAATGCACTCTTAAAATTGTGAGATATTGTCAGCTGTAAGAAACCTTTAAAATCACCAGCAAGTACTTAAAAAAAAATCAATAGAAATGGTGCCTATACCTGGGCAATGATTTTTTTTCGTCACTTTTTACAATACATTTTAAAATTGAGATATTATCAGTAAGAAACCTTTAAAATCATCGGCAAGTACACATTTAAAAAATCAGTAGAAATGGTGCCTATACCTGGGCAATGATTTTTTTCGTCACTTTTCACAACGCATTCTAAAATCGAGATATTGTCAGTAAGAAATCTTTAAAATCAGCAAGTACACATTAAAAAAATCAGTAGAAATAATGATTTGGGCAAGATTTAAAACCCTGTTAAAGGGAAGTTAGGAAAATAAACTTTGGAAAGTTTAGAAAATAAACCATGAAAAATAATTTCCTCCACAACAGACCACGATGCAGCCATTGGTTGAGACACAAAAGAAAAAAAAGTGACAGCATTTTCAAGTACATATATATGTTAAAGATTCACATCATTTGTTTGTTAAAAGGTATTATTCCTCCACCCCAGAGAAATTAAAAAAGGGCGGACATTTCGGAGCGACTCGAAAGCAAAAAACAAAACGTCGGGCGGGGCGGGGGGATTGGAAATGGCAGCTAAAGCTGGGAATGCTCACAAATAAAATTAGCACCAAACACTAGGGGGATGGGGAGGGGGTGATTGATTTTTGTTTTTTTGGGATATTGGGGCTGGTTTTTATGATTAATGGAGAGAGAGTTGTTGTTCTTGGGGTCCGGCCGACAGGCCTCAAGACCAACTGAAAAAGGAAATCGGCGTTAATGCAAGGGGTTGCTCAGAAACAAAATCAGCATTAAAAATTGGGTGTTTTTTTAATTTTTTTTTGGGGGGGGGGATATTGGGCGGGGTTCAGCGTTTATGGAGGGAGGAAGGGGAGAATTGTTGTTGTTGCTGCTGCTCTCGTGGCTGGGGCCCGCCATTTTGTGTGAGTGAGTTGAGGTGAAGGGGAGGAGGAGACACGGTGCGAAAAGGAGGAGCTTCTCCCTCCTTCTCTTCAAGCATTTCTCCCTGCCTCCCTCTCTCTCTCTTTCCCCCCCCCCTTTTTATTTCCGTCAGCTTGTGCCGAACAACTCCCCGATCCTTTTCGGTATTACTCACGGCGGGAAGTTGCCGAGCCGCTGTCTTTTTCCCCCCCTTTCCTTCGACGGGACGGTCAACGGCTTGTTCTTTTTGAAAAAAAGAAGCTCGCGTCGGCTCCAACCGTCACCTCCTGTTACCGCCGCCATCAGCAGCATCAATTCTTCACCTCTCTCTCTCTGCGTGCTAGTGTCTCTTCAGGGGGTGTGTGTGCGATGGACGGGTGAGTTGATGGTGGCCTGTCTTTTTTTTCCCCCTTTATTTATTTCCCTCCCCAGGCTCGACGCCACCTTCCCCTTTTCACTTTTTTTGGGTTATTATTAATGGTTTTTTTTGGGTTGTTGTTGCACTTGGCTGGCATGTTATATGGTTCTTAATCCTGCAGTGTTTTAGGTCATTTGAGATTATATAATGTGTATGTTTTTTTCCCTCCTCCAGCTTGTGGAGCGTTTGTCGAAGGATTTTTAGGGTTTTTTTTCTGGTGCGTTTGTCCCCTTTTCCAGGCAATTTCTTTTTCAAAAAGGAGCTAAAATTGCGCGTGGGTAATGGGGAAGGAAGATTTAATCAAAAAACAACTTTATTTTCCTGTTTTAAAAACATTCTAAAAAGAAAATGGATTTTACAAACCCAGATGAAGACGATGAGGGGCAAACTGTTAAAACTTCAAAAAATTAATGTGTGCGATTTGTAACCGTGGATGTGGACGGCGAGTGATCATTTATTTTCTGATCAAGTATGTCTGCCTTGTCTGGGTTTTTTTTTGTTCCTGTCTCGCTTTGCAGAAGGGAACGTGTTTCAGGTTGTAGTTTGTGTGCTCGTACAACGCTGCCGAGTTGGCATGAAAAGCCATTTCCACCCCCTCCCCCCCCCAAAAAAAAAGAAAAAGCGTGGAGCCTTTTGCTGTTCTCTCAACTCAAATAGCTTCATCTGTACTCTCCTTTTGTCTTTTTAATTTTAAAATACTGCAGTCATAAACCATAAGCAGATCTTTCTGAAAATCTGTCCCTATTTTTAAAAAAGTCATTTCCAATTTTAATTTTATAAATCATTTTCCCCCTGTCTCTCACTTTAAGTTTCATTTGTATCACTGTGTATAAGTAACTGGAGCTTTAACTTTTTTTTCTCATGTTCTCTTTTTTCCCCTTTTCCTTCCCTACAGCATTGTCACAGATCTTATAGCAGTCGGTTTAAAGGTAGGAGTCTTTTCTCTCTTTCTAACTTTACTTTTTTCCCCCTTTTTATAATTTCATGCACCCCTTGTGTGTAAGCTGAAAAAGTTCAGTCTTGAGCCTTCCTGACTTTGTGTTTCATTGTGTCGCTGAGTGGATTTTTTTCCCCCTCTCCCTTCCTAGTTTATCGTCACCATTTTCTGGCAGGGCTGCTGTTTCAACAACAGCCTCTCTCAAGCAATTAGTCACAGGGTTGGCAGAAATGAAGTAGTTTCTCTTCACTAAGTGGTTGCGAGAGTCCGAACGATTTTCGAAATAACTACAGATTACTTGGTCACGTTTTTTTTTGCTGAAGCTGCTAGTTAGCTTAATGCAACAGAATATCAAAAAAAGTACAACAACAGGAAGTATGTGGATCTGGTTTGAGGAGCAACTTTTTTATATATCCTGTTGGGTCGATACTTTTGTGGACTGTTTGATCTGTTTTATGTGCTTTGGATTTGCAATTAAACTGCATGGTGGATTTTTTTCTTGTTCTAAAATGTTCAATATCTGGGTTGTATGGAGCAGAATTATAATTATGTTTAACACAACAGTCTTGGAATTAGTTTGTGAAAATCAAGGGTGTGTTTTATTCGTGTGAGATCCAGATTGAGGTAGACATCTCTCCGGGCTTTGCGTAGCCAGGAAGCATTCAGAAGTTCAGATTACACAGTAAACCATAAAAGTGAATATTTATTAACTTATGAACATCATTTGAATTAAGTTCCGGCCTATGCTGTTCCATGAAATATAATTGGTTGTTTTTTTTGCTAACAGCAAAACTCAGGCCAGGAAGTAGTTTTTGAATCAGGATTTGTACTGTAAGTGTTTGACTGTACTGCATTAAGTTTTATTTGATAACATACTATGGGGGACAATGTACTGTGACAAATGTATCACTAGGTTTGTGTATCTTAAACCCCATAAATAAAACTCCTGAATTCTACAGAACTGATTCCCATGAAATCACTCCCACTTGTTTGTTTTTTTAAAGGTGAAATCCATCATGTTTCACTGTTGCAGACTCACCAAGCCATATGTTCCTTGAACTTTCTGTTCTCCTGACTCCGCCCTCTGCATTTCTGTCTCTACTTCTCTGTTTTTTGTGACACAGCCTTCTTAATTGCTTCCCCTCTCTCTCTCATCTTTAAAAAAAACTCCTCAAAACCCCCCTCATTGCTGCCTATTCAGCTTCTCACCTATAAAACCTAAATGTGAAGCACATTGTTCTTTTACATTGAAGGCCAAGGAGACAGGTTTTTTCTGGCGTCACGTTTTAGGCAGCCATGGGAGTGTATGCAAGAATCTAACCATGTTTTGGGCCTCAGGATGCGGTGGGGGTGAAAAGGGAGGAGAGGTTAAAGTTGAACACGTATTCACTTTTTAAAATCATCCTGTGCCATTTTTATCTGTTTTAAGATATTTTCATGATGGACTTGGGCCTATTTGCTCAATGCATTTAATGTTTGTTGACGTTTGCATTGTTTCCACAATTAATTCAATCGTCTGTTTGGTAATTTTAGTAACAAGTTTCGATGAAGTATGTTTTTATATCCGTGAATTTGTGATGTTGCCTAGGAATGGAATTGTCTTCAGTTTGGTAAACAACATTAGCATTAATTGGTGTGTGGTCAGTTTTATATTGTAGATGCAATAAAGAAGGCTTTTTTGAGTCGTATTGCTAGTTTCTCTACACAGGTGCCAGAACTAAATTTGAGATTTCCACATGCTAATTAAAACACTTATCTGTTTCATTTGTAATTTATGTTAAGATTAAATATCTCAATGTTATTTATGTGACTTAGTGTCAGATGTTAATGTTCCTGTGAAGCATCTGAGGATGTTTTACTATGGGTACAAAATAGCATTTTCTGACAGCTCACCCACGCCTCTATCAAGGCTCATTCACATTTGAGTCATTTGTCTATAAGAGATGTTTTACTGTGTTAAAGCTGCTATATAAATGCAGGTTGATATCGTTTTGCTATTTAACTTCAATTTGTGCAGAATAACCACAAGCATTATGCTCTGAACAACAGAACTAACCTCATCAGGAAATTTTTTACATTGTAGGCAAAGGAGTCCACAGTTCAATGTTTGTAATTTGACTAATTTTTCTCTATTATTGAAATTGAGAAGAAAACAAATTGCAATTGCCTCCAGTTCACTTCATGAGAACTTTTTGGAAAAGGACACTCCAATTGAGTTCACTGTTCTCAATGATGGAAAGGGGTTGCTATGTAACTGAATGTTATTTTGTGAATTTGATTGAGCAAGGACAGTTTAGGCTCAGGATCTTATTTCTCTATAGACTACTCATTGTGAATGAACCTTGATAGAGACTTGGGTGGGCTGTCAGAAAATGCTATTTGGAAGATTGTACCCATTATAATAGAAAATGACAGGGACGTTTACTGTCATGGTACTCCTCTCATTTTACAGTTTGATTCCTTGTACAACTGTTTGGTCTTTTTCTTGAACGTGAGTAGATTGCATTTTGGTCAGGAAAAAA
Organism: Carcharodon carcharias; assembly: GCF_017639515.1. NCBI lineage: Eukaryota > Metazoa > Chordata > Chondrichthyes > Lamniformes > Lamnidae > Carcharodon > Carcharodon carcharias. Next base: position 109,502,044 of record NC_054470.1, read on the forward strand.
TTGCGCACTTTTGCAGTTGCAAGTTTGAAATGCAATGCAACTAAATTGTGGAGTCTTGTAATTTAGCTGTTCTCTGTCACAGCTGAAATGAGATTCTTCAATACTTGTTTTCAACAATAAATAAATGTTGAAATGTGAAACGGCTATTCAATCTGCTCTGTCATTTAGATGCTGTTTCACAATACAATAACAATTGTACTTGTAACTATATCCTTCTATTTTGTTGGCAATCCAGTGCTTGTATTGAAAGTTGTGCAAAGAAGATATTTCTGTAACTCTGATTTCTTTTAAGCTTACTATACACTCCAGTTACCTGATTCCAGTTTTTCTTTAAAATGTCCTAACGTCTTTTTTGTAAAATTATTTATTGAAATTTGAGTCATGATGAGTTTTCACCTCCCATCCACCCTTGCAGTAAATAATGGGTTTAGTAGAATTTTTTAGTGGCTCCATGGCTTAATATTTGCAATTGTCCTTTTGAGAATCCTTTCCACTACCTTCGCAAGTATTTGATCCCCAACAGGACATTGTGGGTTTGGACGACAATAGCTCGTTATTTGTTACCTGAAAATTCCTGTGACTTTAAAAAGAAATTCCTGACTATCTATTCATCTATATTCACATCCTTTTCATATCACTGGTTCTGTATTAAAATCTTGAGTGTTTACAGCAGCAGTAGGATGGAATGAAGTTATGAATTTAGTGAGAGATGGTGCCCACCGCCTGCATCAGAATTTAAAATTTGTTGGTTTGAGTGCAGCTAGTTGAGAGGGTTTCTTTTGGCCTTTTTTTGTTGGAAAGGAGCTGGCTCTGATGAATTGATTGACCTTCACCATACAATTGTAATATAGCTGAGCTGAAACATAGGTCTAAGCCTTGTTAAGAACTGTTTTTTGAGAGCCTGCAATCCTGATGTGCATTATTTTGTGATGTTGACATATTTTGAATGACAGTTATCCAGTGTTTAGTTAATTGCTAAATTCGGGCCTTCTACCTCACTAAGCTTATTTAACATATTTTTCATTTTGTAATCGTAGTTCTCATTAATTTATAATAGTTTACATTTTTCAACATTATGTTCCATTATGTAATGCTTATGCATTTGTGAAGATTTTGTCGGTGTCATCTTTAAATATTGGTAATAGAAGCAATCCAGGACCGATTCCTGTCCACTGGTCCCCATTGCCCCAAGTCGTGGTATTAAGATTGACCAAACCTTTTCTTTCCTATTTAATCAATTTACAACTTCCTTATCCACATGTTTTTTGAGGTTCTTTTTCAAATGTGACTTAAACCTCATTACTAATGATGACCAGTTTATTGTACACTTGCATAGGAAGGGAAGAAGGCCATTCAGCCCCTTGACACTGTTCCACAGTGGAGCTAAATTATGGCTGATCTGTACCGCAACTCCATTTATCTGCCTTGTACCATATTCCTTGATGCCCTAACCTAACAAAAGGCTTGGCGTTACTCAGTTAAATCTTTAATTGGCATTGCCCATAAAATCTTTTAGTGGCCATGCCCACGAAGGTTACCACAAAGAAACAGGTCATTTTACCAAACCAGTTTATGTTGTGTTAAGTAAGTTCTAATCACATTTATATCATGGTCAACATCCCTTTATCCTTAGTAAGATGTCAATGGGTTTCTTTGGTGTCAGTGCACTTCCTGGCTACAGTCCAAAGTTGGATGCAAATAAAATTGTGTATAATGCTTTTTCACAGGCATTAGCTGCTCAGTATTGTTATCAATTTTCTCCAGGTGGTCAGTTTGGAATACTGAATTTCATATCCAAAACTTGAAAATCATAAAATGAAAGTTTTGTCTTTCTGTGGTTCTCTAAAAGGCAACACAGTCTGAATCTTATAGATTCTGGTTGGGGGGCAAAACACAGGATTTCTTTAAACATGGGATGCATTTCGTCTAATTTTAATTTTTAAACTTTCATTCAAAGAAGTTTTTTTTGCTTCTTGAAGCCTGATCTACCTATCCAAATACCTCAAACAGCATAATAGACTGTAACCTCCGACTAGCATCGACCGGCAGAAATTAGAAGAAATAAAGTGACTTACCTGGTCTTGAAAATTTACGTTGACATTTCAGATCACCAGGGCCTGTATTAACATACTCCTTGCAGGCCCCAGCGAAATGTAGATCCAACCTATTCAAGGAGGCCACGCACCCCCTCTTTTATGGCACTTGGTGTTGTAGAGCAGGTAAGTTTTTAAAGGACCAGGGAAATTAAGTGTCTAAGGTAAGTAGATAGTATTTGGGGGTGGGGTCAGTTGGGGGGGTGGCGGCAGATGATCTGGGGGCCCAAGGTCATTTTGGGGGGTGAAGGCGGCTGGGAGTCTGGGGCCGCTTGGTGTGGGGTTGGCCTGGGTCTTGACAGTAGCTTTCAAAAGTTAGAGGTTTTATTCTAATTTTTTTTCTGGGTAACTGTGGAGGAACCATCCGAACTTTGCGATTTAAACCGCATTTGCAGATGGTAGCCAGTGCAGTGCAATTGTCCAGAGGAAGTGTGCACTCCTGGGCAAATGTCGTGCAAAATCTTAGCTGGGAACTTGCCAGAGGGATTCCCCAACACATCTTTGGGGTACCCCACAAATCTGACACTAGGGAGTGCAGAAATTACATGCCAATATTTTTTGCTCTGAATAAATTTGAAGTGTTACACCAATTTCTTTAACCATTATCTTGATCCTTGTCTTTAGAGTGCACTTTTTTAAGTACTAAAATGCATAGTAAAACTACTTGGCCAATTTATGTGAAATTTCATGAAGTTTCATTTCATAAACCAATACAAGTGACTGTAGTGTCCTACTTAGTTATGTCATCTATTGAGAATCCATAATCTATGTATTGTTTTGATCAGTAGCTTTCTTTTGAGAAGATACTTGCCTTAAATACTTAATAAAGTACAATGAAGCTGTACTAGTTGGCCAGCTTGCTAAGTCAACCATTCTTTCGAAGTCTCACCTTGTGAATCAATCATATAGAGCACAATTTAGCTAAGTAAAATGTCAACAGCTAGAGTTAAGAGGTGGCATTTATGTATTGTACAGCAATCCTTGAAGTAAATTCCTGCATTTATAAACTGTTGCTTTGCCTTTTTTTTTCTCTGTTGACACTCAGAAATTAGATTCCATAATCCAAATTAAATTTTGAAAAAAATCAGACCACTTAGAGGATTGGGCTTTACGATTGGTATACTGTAGATATTAGGGCCCTGGAGGAGTAAAGCTGAACAACAGCTGTTACACGTTTACTTGGTAATTACCCAGAAGCCAGTACTGCACAAACATGCCTATTTTGTCATGTCTAATGACCATGTTAACTACATATACCTAGTGTTCTGAGAATTGATTTAATTGCTGTTTTCCTTTTCAGCAGAGTAACCACAAAGAATGATAGCATAAACAGATTACCCTGGTGGGTGTTACCAATAGCATGAATACTAAGAACTTCCTGATGGCTATGTAAATGATTGTTTGATCCAATATTTAAACTTAATATTTAACTGTTCGTGCTTCCATTTTTCTAACTGAAGTGCGTTAACATTTTAAAAGCTTCACTTAAAAGCCTAGACATTATGGCCTAGGGACATAACTGTTTAAATTTAGAACATAAGGCACTTTGTTGTGCTTAAAATTAGCTAGTGATTATTATTTGCAACATTCCCAAATGAATTGTTGAAATCATAGATTTACTTTCTCTACCATTGCATGCTCTAAACAGTGTGTCATAACTGTGTTTAGTCTTCTGACTAGATTGTTGCTTTCTCGGGGCAGATCATACTACTTATAATGAAAACAAATTGACTTTTCTAGACTGCTTGCCACCATGATACACCCTTCATTTAAATAGTCTGGGCAGCAACTTAGTTTTATCAGGGCCGTTCTGACCTCTTGTAAAAGCTGTACCTGAAGCAGTGTGAGCCAAATGGTCAGTTTTCCAAGCAGCCCCCACCCCTTCCCCATTTCAACATTTGGAGTACAAAGTATTACTCATTCAACAAAAACTGCTTGACATATGGCTGGATACTGTACTGCAATGCAAACCAGTTGTATTCTACCTGTGAGTATATCCTGGTTTCCACTGGCACTTAAAAGAACTTCTTTGACAATTTCCTTCCCTCTTGAAGGTGCCAGCTGCACGTTGGGATGCAGTTGTATGGCTATAAGGCATAATTGAACCTTTCTCAAATAGCCATTATTCATGGTAAGCAGAGATAGTGAGTGTTGAAAGAGTAAGTCAGACAATCTTGTGATGAAAGGTCATCGAGCATTTCCAGCAGTCTCTGTTTTTATCACTGATCCTGCCTTCCCCTAATGTCCAAGTAGTTGTCGTTCGAGCAGATAGTGTTAAATAGCAATCCGATGTCATCTTCCTGACCCTCGGAATTGTTGCGAGTTCCTTGATGTTGGTATGCACTTCGGCATTTCCAGCACAGGTTGCTGGACCGTGATCAGGTGTGGGACCCCTGACTGACTTCTTTTCCCAGCTAAATCAATGTAGAGTATTTGTACCTTGACATTTTCTTAAAATGGTGTTGAAAAGTTTTGATATTTTATACCACAGATGTTTCTTTACGACAAGCTTTCAAGTATTAATTTGTCCAGAATTATGTATTGATTACATTTAAATTTGCACACAGATTTTCTATGGGCTTGTGCACTGGAACGTGCAATAATTAGAAATTCAGATGGTGTGTAGCCTTCTTTAGGGGATTGGGGCCATATTAACATAGCATTGAATCCTTACTGAGGGACACAGTCTTGAGCAAGAGGACCGTGTTCAGTGCCAAATCATGTACAGAAAGTGAAAAAAAGATGGGATTAATAGAGATAAGAGAAAGTAGGTCTTTTATTTAAATGTCTTAACTGTTTTAAATTTCCAACAATAATTAAAAGTTTTAAGGAATGAGACACCACACTTGTAAAAGTTAATTTTCAGTGGCTAAGAGATTGTTTGGTAGTAATTAAACTTTATCATGCCCTTAAAATTTAATGCTCACTTGAATGGCAAGCCTTAACTTGTGCTGCCAGATTTAGTGAGTGCCTATCTTCATGTTTTTCAGTGGCAATCTCTGGGTTGGGTATGATTTCTCGCAGAGCAGGGTAATTTGTACATAAGCTTCATTATTTCAGTATTGAATTGTATGTGTATGATCACTTTTATGTTGCTGTCTGATTTACTCCTATGATAATGAGCACTGATGGCATTACAGTTCTTATTTCTGGGCCAGAATGTTAGTTACTCAAGATGGTAGGCTTAGAAATGCTAAAATCCCATATGCTGCCAAGCTTGGGGATTTATCTCTAATTGCATGCCATTATATACATATAAGTGGGTACAATATAGGACTGTGATTTTTCAAATATGTTTGATTTAAGACAATTTAAAATCCACTATTATGAATTCCCACTTGCATACTCTTTCTGCTACAGACATTCCACATTGCTGCTTAAAATTGTCAATGAAAATTGAGAAGTAAAGGTTTACAATTTTACATTTCTGAAAATCTAAAATCTAATTGATGTGTCAGTGATACCTTTGTGCAGATCTCTGTCCTGCAGGATGAGCTTTGATTTGTCTACTGCCTAGCACAGGTGTTTGGAATGTCAGATGTCTGCCAATTGTAAAAACAATGGGTAAAACCTTTGTATGGTCAATTAATAGATTCACACCACTTACTTCACTAAAGTATTTAGTATCTGAGGTTGAGATTAGATTCAGTGCTGCAGACACTCATTGAGTACACTCACTGAAAAGCAGTGAAACTTGTCCATCATGATCATGAGTTAATCTATTTTCTCTCCTTTTTGGTTTGGTGAAAATAGCAACATTGTAAAAGTGAAGATGGCAAAAACAATAGGATAGCTCGGACAAGGTGTGTCCAATATAATGTGCAAAATTGAAAGACCCTCGTGCTGGAAATATGTAACCTTTTGTTCTGGTGGAAGGTCATTGACCTTCACAGTTGCTGTCAGACCTGCTGAGTATTCCCAACCTTTTCTGTTTTTAATGACACAAAACTTTAAAAGTATTGTGAACTGTGAGGAGGATAGTGGTAGACTTCAAGAGGGCATAGGCTGATGAAATGACTGGACACATGAAAGATGAATTATCAAGCAGGAAAATGTTAAGTGATGCTTTCTGGCAGGAAAAATGAAGAAGGGCAATGTAAAATAAAGGGTAATCTTCTAAAGAGGGTACAGGAGCAGAGGGGCCTGTGAGTATACATGGACAATTGTTGAAGATAGGGCAGGTTGAGAAAGTGGTTAAAAAGGCTTAAGGAATCTTGGGCTTTATATATGGAGTACAAAAGAAAAGTAGTTATGTTGAATCCTTATAAAACACTGGTTCAATCTCAACTGGAATATTGTGTCCAATTTTGGGCACTGAGTTTTAGGACAGTCATTGGGGAAAAAATGCAGAAAATACTTATGAGAATAGCTCCAGGGATGAAGAAGGACTTGGGGCTTTCAGTTAAGAGGATAAATTAGTAAAGTTGGGCTGTTCTCCTTAGAAAAAAGGTTGAGAGAATATTTGATAAGGTGCTCAAAATCATGAGGGTTTGGACAGAGTAGATAGGTAGAAGCTGTTTGTGTTGGCAAAATTGTTGTGAATTAGAGAACACTGATTTGAGGTGATTGACAAAAGAACCAGAAGCAACATGATGAAAATCTTGTTATGCAGCGTGTGGTCAGCTGCATGAGTGTGGTAGAGGTAAATTCAATTGTGGCTTTCGGAAGGGAATTAAATAATTACCTGAAGAGAAAAGAAATTGCAGTGCGCGAGTGAAATGGTAAGAGAGTGACACTGAGTAGTTTTTATACGGAGCCGATTGGCCACCACCTGTCCTGTAACCATTGTATGATTCTATTCTATTTTATAATCCAATATAATATAATGTAGTGCCTAAAATGTGGCAGGAATGGTTATGGTTTAAAGGATAAATATATAGCTGACACCCCTTTGTCAGGCTACCAGAGAAATGGGATTAATTAATTGATTCTGTGAAACTCAAAAAACACAGCCATCTCAAAGAAACTAAGTTTGTTGAGGAAATTGACTTGTTCCGACGGGCTTCTCTCTTTATGATCTGCTTCCTAGATGCTGAGTCATCACCATGCCATTGACCAGGTAAAATTGATCTGTCTGTTTTCCACTAGGTAAATTTAAATATGCAATTCATTCAGAAGTGCTTTCTGGGATTAAATTTAATTTGTTTTCTTTTAACTGTTGTTGGGGAGTGTATAAGATGTGGCATTTGAGTATAGGTGCTGGAAGAAAGCTAACTATATGCTGGGTGTGAAAGTCTACAGCTATATGGTGTCAGAGAAATGTGCTTTATGTCAAATAATAAAGTTTAATCCAGTGGCTGGAAACCTGAACTTAATTTATTAAAAACATACTATAGGTGACTTGGGCTTGTAGCTAAAGATGACTACCCAATTTGCATCACTGTACCTTCTGCAATCCAGTCCATTGAGATGGAAACAGCATGTCTGCAAAGACCCATCAAGCACAATGACCAGGATAATATGAATGAACCAAATCCTGTCCTCGTTAGCAAGACATCAAGGCAACCACCTGAGGTATTCAACTGGTGGAGATGAGCCATTAAACCTAATCACTTGGACAGTGGGACCCTCGCTGAAGTGGGGAGGAGATTCCCAGAGGATTTGGTTAGGTTACAAGGAGGAATACACTAGTAATGACCATGTTTGAATCACTGGGTGATGGTCATATGACAGGCTCATTCTTTGTGTGTTTGAGCAACTGCTTTCTCTGCAGTAAAAGACAAAGCAGCTGAGAGACTGATGAGAGAAGAACCAAGTGGGTCCCTCCTTTCTCCCCCTCTCCCCAACCTGCCTGGCAAGCTTTTGAACCCTGTTTGCTGACTGTAACCACCCAGGAACGCCCCTGCTGCAGACAGACTTCTTGAAGGAAATAAGTCACATGCTACTGTCTCCAGAAGGACAGCCAAATCAGTTAGCTACATCTTTAAATCGCATCCCCAAGGGAAACAGTAGGACCACCAAATTCACCGAGGCCAGCCATGTCACCAAACTACAGAGCCTGTTCCCTTCCATTTCTCTGGACTCTAAATTTGACCTATCTTTCCTCATCTGTAATCTGTGTGTGTGAACTTCGAGTGTGCGGGCGAGATTGGAGTATATTTTATAATTATACTTGGATCAGGTTAACTATAATAAAGCTAACCTCTTTCTTTGTTAAACACAAAATCTGTCCGATTGGTTCTTTTATTATAGTGCGTGAGCAGTTAAGCATTCAGTGAATTGGCAAATGTATCCTCAAAAAAAATCCTGTTAGAGTCAAATGAGGCATGGAAAAGAGGGGAGCCATTTGACCCCTCCATACCTGACCATAACAATAGACATAATAGTGTGAAAGTAGAATGAAATATTTATGAATCTTTCCTTTTCTCTTCCAATTTAGGAAGTGACTTACCTTTTTTCACACTCTACCTATGGGAAAAGATTTTCCCATGACCTGATGATGATGGATTCTGCTGCCACTTTCATGGCTGAGTCCTTAAGGTTGGGAGTTAAATTTGTGGGAATGAATCAATTCTCAACCTTGGTTGAGCTGCAGCACCAACTTGCTGCACCACCTCTGTTTAGAAATTATTGCTTAATACCAATTCTCCATTGCCACCATTGTGCACTTTAACCCAACCAAAAAGTATACAACAGGAAATGAGTCTGGATTTGGCTATGTTTTACTGTCAAAAGTGTAAAACCTATGGCAGTTTCTAATGAACTTGTAAACGTGGCTCACTCCCATGTGTTTTTCATTTATTTGAATTTACAAGGCAGGTTTCACCTTTTCAGTACAGTAAGCCCCTGTTTTAAGTTGCCCTGTTTTTAGTCGTTTCATTCTAATATTGATCAGTTAATGGGGCTCATATTCACTTTTAGTGTTGGAAGTTTTGTTTTCAAGTCACCTCACGCTGGGGCTGGCATCGGATCGTATGACCTGATCAGCTCCATTTTGGAGCAGCCTTTCCTAACCCTTTTTCCTCACTGACCCGTCAGCTTGCGGCCTCTCCTGTTTTCCATTCCACTTGGATGCTGCTGACCCTCTGGCTCTTGGTCTCTGCTGCTACTTGACCCTCACAGTTGCTGCTGACCTCCTCCCCCCCCCCCCCCCCCCCCCCCAGCTTGCAACTTATCTCTTGCAAGCCGAAGCTACTCTTCCTCTTGTTGCTCATCTCCAAAGTCCTCACTCTCAGCAAGGGTTTTGGAGAAGGAAGTGGGGAGCAGCGAGTGTCAGGGAGCAGGATCTGTGGCAAACGGGAGGTTCAGCAAGTAGTCAGCATATTTCTTTTATGTTATTTCCATTACCAATATAGGAATTTAGCAATGTAAAGTATTTCAACTTACAGGGCATAATGTTTTAATACTTTTTTCTGATGAGAAATGTCCTCCAGAACCAAACTACAGCTTTTACATTGGTTTTAATGGGAAAATCTAATTCTCTTAAAAGTTATTGCACTTTTCAGGAATACAACTACAAATTTAAATGAGGACATATCCTCACTAATATACTTTTAAAGCATGCTTATAATATTTAGATAAAAACAAAAAACTGCAGATGCTGGAAATCCAAAACAAAAACAGAATTACCTGGAAAAACTCAGCAGGTCTGGCAGCATCGGTGGAGAAGAAAAGAGTTGACGTTTCGAATCCTCATGACCCTTCAACAGAACTCAGTTCTGTTGAAGGGTCATGAGGACTCGAAACGTCAACTCTTTTCATTTCCACCGATGCTGCCAGACCTGCTGAGTTTTTTCCAGGTAATTCTGTATAATATTTAGATGTTGAGTGCTTGATATGTTGAGATGCATATTTGGTGTCCACATAAACAGCCAATAACAGGAGTCAAAAATTATCCTTATGCTAACTGGTTTATTTTCAGTGCTGTACTGCTCTATCTATTTCTGCAATTCTTAGCAAGTTTATCCAGTGAGCATTTAAGGTGTGTAGGCTCAGAAGGACTCAAGTTTGAGCCCCTATGACCAGCAGCTGATGCCAAGGGCTCAATAGTTTCCTTCATTTTGTGTTAAAGAAAATAAGATTGATCCAAGTTTTCTATTTCTCCAGTAGAAATACGCCTCAGTTATCGTTGAAATTAGCATTTATAGTGACGTTTTTTGCAGTCGAATAATTTGGTGACATCTGCTGCAAGATTCACATCCAAAAGGAATGCTATTTGGGCAAATTACTGGAGGGTAATTAGTATCTGTAGAACATTGATTCAGCAAGAGGCAGTTATATTCTGGAAGGGTAACAAGCAAAGGAGAAATAATTGAACTGCATTGTTTACTGCAGTGCCCCATTTGAGATTTGTTTGCAAAAGAAAAAGGAAATCTCTTTCAGAAAGGACAAATTGAAGCATGACATGTGTCAGAACCAGTTTCCTCCCCTTAGTTATTGTGATTTTCTGTTGCTTTCAAACTCTATTAATACTGGATTCATCACATTAATGTAAACTACATGTAATTTTCTCTGCTTGGCTTTTAACAGGCCTTGGAACATCGCATGCCTCTTCATTTATTTGCCTTTTTGAATATTCGACTAACTGAGTAGTATTTTTGGAATTTTGTTTTCCAGTTTCTGGTGTGCAGTTTGTCTGTTTTGGATAACTAATCTATTATTTCTATCTTCGTTAAATTGAAATTTTGAGATTTATTGCTGTGTCACTTATTTACAGTGACCATTACTCAATCTCTGGAAAAGTGAGGGAGGAAACTCATTCAGTTGGTAAAATAACATTTTTGACGCATGAGCTGACTGAAGCATTTCACATTCTGTTGTCTGTTGACTGACACTTAACTGAGTATCCTTTTAGGAGGAGAAACAGTACCTATCCACTCCCACCCTGGTTCCTTTCTCTTTCTGCTCCCTACCCCCTCCGAGCACCTGGCTGGCATACTGGAGATTTTGAAGATAATACTTGTAATAAAACGCAACTTCAGTGTATGGACAGATTTATAATAGAACAGAAAAGTATCTTCAATGGAATGAGGTAAAAAAAAACATTGAGCATCAAAAGTGCCAGCATTTTGAAACACACTCAGGAAGTGATTAACCTGTAATGAATTATTCATGTCAATTGTATTATTACCGGTTCTAAAGACTGCATTGAATAAATCATTAGGATACTGCATATGGTGAGTTCTGTGTTGAACTTTGTGATGCGTGTGTTCCATTATTTTGTTCATTCTGGCATTGTATTGATAAGTATGGTTTGTTTTCCCCTGAGAAGATTTCAAAAATTTTCCCAAGGACTACTGCTTGTTCCTTGAGAATGCAATTCCTCTGTTAATGTTGCTCCCTTCCCTTTTTCTTCACCTGTCCCCAAAAAATTATTAAAGACAAGGTGCTTAAGGGGGAGGGCTGAAATATTAAATCAGCATGTAGCTTAGACTTGACAACGACATTGCCAGAGGTTTGCTTTTCTTGCTTGAATTGAAGAGTGTAATGGGAGAAAAATTAATTAAGTGTTTTAAAAAGTGGTCTAATTTCATGAATTTGGATCAAAATACAGCAGTTGGGACAGTTAAAACTTGTCAAAGTGCCCATTTCTTTGTCAGGTTTGTTGCTTTATAAAGTGCCAAAATTCATGCCTGAGCTATGTCCCATGATGTATTGTGTTTCAACAACAACCTGCACGCTGGCAATGTGCATTGTGTAAATATGGACACTACACACAAGCTGTACAGTGGAGCTTGGAACAGATTATTTTTGTTATAGTAGTGCCACTCACATCCTGGAAGCACTTTGCAGTAGCTGAAGTACAATTGAAGTTAGTCACTGCTAGAATGTAGGGAAATACGGTTGTAAATTTGTGTACAGCAAAGGTCCTCAAACAATGGGATAAATAACTAGGATTCGTTTATTTTGGTGATATCATTTATAGGATAAATGTTGATCACAGCAGAGCTCCTTTGCTTTTTGATGGCACTTCATGTTTTACTTCTGCTTGAGGAGGCAGACTGCATCTCAGTTTAGCATCCTATTCGAAAAATGATACACTGGACGCCTGAAGTGTTCCTCAGAACTGCTTGGAGAGGAGGCCTGAGTTGTGAGATGCAGTTTGAAAAGTTAAAATGTAACAATTTAAATTCTATTACATCTGTATGACACTTCTGAAATACTGTTCAAAATTATTCTGATATACATGAAAATCTGGCTGCTCTCCCAATTAATCACATAAACCTCAAGTAATCTTTTGTAGTTATGTATCTTTAGATTTCTGAAGCAACACATTTGTACCCAATCTGTGCCATTCCATTGCAACTCTGCAATGAAGCTGAAGCATTCTACCTTGTGTATAGTGGCAACTGGAGGAGGGCGGAGAACAACAAATGATTTGGTAATTGAATTCCAGTTTCCCATTATAAGAATCTAATTCAAATTCTGTCCTTATCAAGGAGTTTTGGTTATCTTGAATTTCTGAATCCATGGATCCTACTCTTGTCCATATTGACATGTTTGAATACCTCAACCTTTGCTGTTGCAAAAATGTTGTGCAAAGATTAGTTTTTTTTTGTAACCTAAGTTACAAAAGTTTATGAGAGATCATATTAGTTTACATGTACTCAGTGATTTTCATTTTTGAATGTCAAAAAGAAAACGGCAAGTGCTGGAATCTCTAACCATAGAAAATGCAGGGGTTGCATAGTTGATCTCTAGAGAAAGACAGGTCTGCATTTGGATGTCATTTTTTACTATGTTACTGCGTGAATATTTTTTCAGCCAGTGTTGGGACAGTAAGTATTATAATTGGTCTCAGCAATCATTGCCTTAAGGGGTAACTGCCAGAATTGTCAGGTCTGATCATATCCAGCATTTAAAAATTAGGACTGAAGCTGGTTGACTGTGATAACCTCCCAATTTCTAAAGCTGTATCCCTGTTGAAGTTATACCTTCTTAAGAGAATACTGAAATGTCAATTGCTATTTCAGTCTACAGAGGATGTAAATACTGAGTTTGTGGAAGCTTAAGTAGGAGTTAGTTGCACAGATGGCACAGAAGTTGCTTATGTTTAAGATAGCCAAACTCTAACAAACATGAGTTTCTTTGGCTGAGGAGGAGGAAGCTACAGAAAATATAGAGTAAGCTCTGACTATATAATTTTCCATGCTTCCCTGAGAAGAAACTTTGACTCAGAAGGCTGGAGGGTGGAAACTGTCAATTAGCAAAGGCACAGATAAGCTGGGAAATAATAGATGAGTTAATCCTGAGTTGGTAAACTACTGGAACACTCATTCTGGGATGAAATCACTGAGCAGTTGGAAAATGACTTAGCGAGAACAGGTGGGTATTGATTTCTAAAGGACAGTCTTTGCTTGAGCAGTCTTGTGGAATTCTTTAAAGGACAAAGGAAAAAGTCGATGTGATGTAAATGAATTTTCAAAATGCATTTGATAAGGTACCATGTAGCAGACTTGTGGCAAGATAATGGCATATTGGATTAAAAGGGGAATAGTGGGTTGAAGTGGAGAGATTAAGTGACCGAGCTGAAAATATTTCTTAGACTGGAAAGGTGTGCTCAGTGGTGCTTTATAGAAATGACCTGTGGGACTTCTCTCACTTAGTCTATCAATAGATATAAACATGGAATTGGAGAGAGCGCTACAGAAATTTGATGGGACTTGAAAGAGGGGATTGTTTCGTAGGGGAGTATGCCTTGGGTGTCATTAACACCTAAACCAGTGTCAACCATGCTCGTGACAAAGGTCATAGGCCCAAAACATTATCCCTACCTTTGCTGCACAGATGCTGCCTGACCTGCTTAGTATTTACTATGTTTCCTGTTTTTTATTGCAGAAATTCTAGCATTTGCAGTTTTTCCTTTTTTAAATTTCAGTTCCTGTGAAGCTTTTCTTTTGTTTGAAATGTATGTGCAGGATATTGCTGCCTGCAAACGGAATTGCTGCCTGACAACAGACACAGGAAAACGAAGCTGCATCTAGTTCCTTTTACGACATTTGCTATTCATTAGGATTAATTGCTACTTCCCCCAAGCCAATAAAAGTTTGGGGGTGGGAGGTGGTGGGGGCGTGGCAGGGGGGTGATATGTATGGATAGGGGTGAAAGTTAGTTTTCTGACATTGTTGGAGGTTATCCTTTAAATGGTGTCCTGATCTTTGTAATTTTTCTTCATAGAAATATAACTGGCAGTAGCTGCAGAAGAGTGGAACTCTGGAAGAGTTTTGTATTCAAATATTGTTTTTTTTTGTCCAGAATCAGTCAGATGTTCAGCCATCCCTTGTGCTGGAACCTGACTTTACCTAATGTGGAAATGATCAGGGGACAGTCTGCACAGTAAATCTGGAAAGATTTTCCGGTAGTGAAATAACTACAAGTTTTGCTCACTATCAAGTTCTACTAACTGTTATGGTTGTTAGTAGTTGACCATCCTAAAGCAACGAAGGTCGTGAAAATTGATTCTTTCCAAATATTGCAGAGCTAATCTTTTACGTATTTTAGTCTCTTTACATAAGTTTACGGCTATTATTGAATCATATTTGAATCTGTTTTAAAATGTTGAATTTAAGTTTGGTGGAATAATTGCCATCAGTGCAGACTAAATATTTCTGGTTTTGGGATTAAATGGCTGGTTGTTTTCCATTATCTCAAGTGCTCATCTTTCATGTTGACTCATGTTGTTGCATGTTGGCAGGCTGTTCAATTAATGGGTGAGTGAGTGGGTGGAGGTGCGGCAGTTAGGAGAGAATCATCGTCTGTCCACTCCCAAGAATTCTAAATTAATGGGTTGTTGGATAATTGCCACGAGTAGGCATGGGGAGCCTATCCCAGTATATATTTTTTTAAAAGCACAGCCAGCAGTATTGAATACTTGACAGTGACATCTCATCAGAATGTTTACTGATATCTATCCAAGCAATCTAATATCTATCCAAGCAATCTAATATCTATCCAAGCAATCTAATATCTATCCAAGCAATCTAATATCTATCCAAGCAATCTAATATCTATCCAAGCAATCTAATATCTATCCAAGCAATCTAATATCTATCCAAGCAATCTAGTATCTATCCAAGCAATCTAGTATCTATCCAAGCAATCTAGTATCTATCCAAGCAATCTAGTATCTATCCAAGCAATCTAGTATCTATCCAAGCAATCTAGTATCTATCCAAGCAATCTAGTATCTATCCAAGCAATCTAGTATCTATCCAAGCAATCTAATATCTATCCAAGCAATCTAATGACTGAGCCTTTCATGAGGACTGGAGTTCTGCGTTGGTCCTCCATCTTGGCATTTTTTTTAATTAAGAAGCCATATTTTGATTTTAAATAAATTTGGGCAGCTTTCAGTTGTACTTTCATTTGCACAGTTGCTACTTTTTCATTTTTCAATCTATAATGCGCATTTATTTTGTAAATCTACTGGATTTTAGAAATCCTGAAAATTACTTAATATTCAAATCATATTACTTGTGTAAATTTGCTATGTCAAACAAAAGTGAAAGGGCAGGAATGCAGTTAACAAATGCAGGTGTTAAATTTATGTATGGTGATCCTAAATGTTTATTAAATAATAATCTGCAACTGGCAGACAACTGAACAGCAGCTTTCTTCATCATACCTTCCATATGTTTCTATCAAGGACAGCATAATGATGGAGAATCGGTTGACTGCAAGGTGAACATGTAATACGCATCGTAACTGCTGGGGGAGGTGTTTTGAATCCCACCATGGCAGATGGTGAAATTTGAATTCAGTAAAAACCTAGAATTAAAAGACTAATGATTACCATGAAACCATTTTCGACTGTTGTAAAAGCTCACCTGGTTCATATTAATTTTTAGACCTTTAGGGAAGGAAACCTGCTGTCCTTACCTGGTCTGGCCTACATGTGACTCGACCCACAGTAATGTGGTTGACTCTCATGCCCTCTGAACAAGGGCAATTAGGGATGGGCAATAAATGCTGGCCTAGTGAACGACACCCACATCCCATGAACGAATATAAAAAAATTTGCTGGAGACTTTTTTTCTTTAATGTTTGTAATTTTCCCCCATTTTAACCAGCTCGGTTATCTGGTACTAAAAACAGTTTGTGTAAAGATTTAATATCTTTGTGCAAGTGTTACGATATTCCTAGCGTGTATTATATATCGGCCAGTTTGTTCATTTTGCTCATTTTCAGAATAAGAAATTTGAGTAACAGGTGTTCATTTCCATTGGCCCCAGTTTATTTAAAAACAACTACTTACTGACCTTTCGAAGTAAGTTATGGCTTTACTAACAAATGATAGCAGAGTTCAGGCAAGAAGAGATTGGCTTCATTTTTTTTTCTTCACATTTCCCATAGGCCAAAATTACATATTAGCATTAACAATTGATTTACATCATTTCCCAATTGATGTCTTTGCCCAAAATAACTTGATTTTAAGTGATGTTTGTGTGCAGTGTTGGATTTGTTTCAAGTTTTAATTTTTGAGTTATTGTGCTTAACATTAAGAACACTGTTCAAATGCGCCAAGTTGAGAATTGTAGCTCTTCCATTGGTATTTCGATTAAAATCTTCCCATGTTTTTATGCATTAATGGGGCTCATCAAAGTGAAGTTTGACATAGCTGCCATTTGTCAATTGATAAAATTGCGTCTTGTTGAGCCACCCAACATGGATAAAGGATGAAATGACCAAGTACACAACGTTGAATGTGTTGGGGGCATGTGGGTTCAGATTCTGAGGAAGCTTTATCACCGAAGTGTAGTCCTTGTGCTGTAATACGTACAGGGTATACTCTTTGTTCATATTAGTCGAATGTGTCAAACATCTGTTACATTAACATTCATTATTTCAGATTTCTCAGTTTTCTTTTGGAACATGAAGATTTCTCTCTACCTTCTACTAAACTTAAAATAATGTCTTAAAGAACAGATATTTCAACTACTACCATGCAAGGTGACAGCCAGTGGCAAATTCTGAGGTTTTTTTAAAAAGTGGAAGAAAAAGCAATCGCAGTCTGAAAGCAATACTTTATTTGCAGTTTATTTAACTTTGCTCAAGTTTGCTAACTGTAGTGATGCTTCGTTCAATCCTTGAATGATGGATACCTCACAAATGGCTTGAGGGATATCCGTCATGGGAATCTGAGCTCAAGTCACATAAAGCTCAGCAAATCAATGAGAATGAGATTTGGGTCAACTCCCCTGCGACTAGTTTCAAACCTTTTTACCGTGGCCAGCTAAATGTAGAGCTTGGGTTTCCATACTTTACCTAGGTTAGGGGGAATGTTCAAACTTTATGCCCATGTTTTCATGCCTTGGGTCTAACAGGTCAGATATAAAGTTACCATTACTGTACATCTCATGTAGGCTTTAATGATCTTGGAACTATGCGAATAGCACTTTGATTTACTTCAGTCTGACAAACTGGGCAAACTTGTGACTCAGAAATGAGCAAATATTGAATTGAGCTTTGTGGGCCAGGTAGAGCCTGAGTGCTATAGTTAGTACACCCATTATCTAGACAACACACTGAAGCTACAAGTAAAATGTGCTATGTTGTAATTGCTGCTTATTGTTATTGTTTTTATTTAATATAGTAATGCAGTTAAAACACATAGAAGTAGGAAAGTGGTCTGACTTGCCCCATGATTTAGGAAGATATTCTGCTCATAGCCCCCTCACTGTTCATAGTGTCAATACAGAAATGCTAGAAATATACTGGTTGATGGACTCCTGCGATCTACTTGCGTGGTTTTGGATCTTGGCCATGCTGTTGTGAGAAGGCAATGAATGAAAAGCATGTTTTCCACAGAGGGAGAGAAATTGAAGGGACTAACTCCTCCTGTCCTTCATCTTTCAAGTGCAAAAGGAAGCAGGCTCCCCCCTCTCCTAATCTATACACTCTACCCTCCTTCTATCCTTTCCTCCTGCCCCACACCCCCTGGGATCTTGCTCTAGAGGCCCCACTGTGAATGCTAGCAAACTATTTGACTGGCAACATCGCCAGATCCAAATTTACCTGCATGTGTAAACTTTTGCAGGGTTTCCTGGATAGCAGTCAGGAGTCTGAATCCTTGGTGATTAATTCCCCAAACTGTGTCTCTGCCTCAGCAAAAATGGATAGATCAAAAATTGTTAAAATTATGATCATACTTATTTACTAATGGCAATATTTTTAAGATTTTTTTAAAAAATCAAAGCTTTGGGGTTTTGATATGTTGCTTCCTTTTGTGTATCTGTGCAATTCACTGCTTTCAAGTGATGTTCCTCTATATATTTGCTTGTATACTTTTGTTTGTGG
The DNA here is from genome assembly GCF_017639515.1 of Carcharodon carcharias. NCBI lineage: Eukaryota > Metazoa > Chordata > Chondrichthyes > Lamniformes > Lamnidae > Carcharodon > Carcharodon carcharias. The sequence goes on from NC_054470.1 coordinate 109,520,373, forward strand.
CTAGGGTTAGTTTGATTATTTCATGCATTATGCCACTAGATCTTGTGCAAGTAAAGAAAATCTTTGCAATATATGGGCTGGACTGCCCACTATCTACTTCCTCACAGTTAACATGGTTTTTATGCAGTCTGTTCTAATTGTATCACCAGTACAATAATGATTTGGAAGATTTAAGTCAGAATAAAAGATTGTCTGGGCACTGCACAGCTAAGTGGAAGCAGCTATTAAGCAGTAGCTATGTGATAATACCAGTTATTTACAGAAGTAGTATTTTGTGGTTCCAGATATGATTTAACTGAACTAGTGTCCCACTTAATCCATCACCAATATATATTCATTGATCAGAGTATTCTTATAGTTACTGCTATTTCTGGGTGCACATACTGCATTGGCTTTACAGTGATGCTTATTGTTGAGGATTGTGTAATCTTGCATTTTTTTCCGTTTGAGGATGGAACTAATTAGCAGGAACAAAACTGCTCTTCTCATTCAAAACTGTCAGTTGTTTATCCAATTTCAACAATCCTTTTACTCTTGGTGCAACAATTCAAATGATACTCTTTAATCAATCTGAATATTGATCTTATGATTTCAGTCTTTCTCCCTATTTTGTATTTAATTGGCATTGATTTAGTTGCATTCCATATATTCAACAGCTTTGATTCTTTGAAACACTGCTCTATAACAAATGTGTAGGTGCTTGCTGGGAGATGTAAAGCATCAACTGTTGGTTTGCAGACTTTAACTGTCACACAATACATTTAGTGGTTTGGTACTGTACATCTGTTTCAACAAGAACTACTTGTATTTATATTACATTGTTAAAGCAGGAAATTGTCCCAAATCACTTCCCAGGAGCAAAATGGACATGTATTGATACCAAACCAAAGATGATTCTTGTTTGGGTAGCTTATAGCCTGGCTAAAGAAGTAGCTTTTAAAGGTTCTTAAAGCAGAAGAATGGGGGATGGCAGAGTTTGAGGGAGGAAATTGCAGAGTCTAGGGCTTATGTGGTAAAGGCACAACTACCAATATTCAGGTTTAAGAAGTTGGGGATTTTTGGGAGACCAGATTTGGTGGAGGATTGTTGGGCTGGAGAGAGTTACAGAAGTAAGCAGGTCATGACCATGGAGGGATTTGAACACCAGGATAGGAATTTTAAATCTTGGTGTCAGTGAACCAGGTACTACTATAGATAACTTCACACACAGGTGATAGATAAAATTGAGGATGTGGCAGATGGGATGATGCTTGATTCTGATGTTGGAGATGATTATCTGGTTCAGAAGAAGTGGAGAAATGGACTTGAGCCCACAGAAAATTAGATTTCCATCTACACAGCAGCAAAACAAAGTTGAGAAACCACCAGTGCATGCAAGTACAATCAGAAGCTCGGGTGGTGAATGGATTGTCAACAAGGCCAAATTACCGTCCAAGTTTTGGGTAATAGTACAGTCACAGCAGCCAAGTCTTGAAGCAGTCCAGCACGGTAGCATATTCCTGATGGCAGAGGAATTCAGGATTCTGTGAAGGAAGCTTGAAGCAAAGTCCCAGCTATTTCAAAAGAACAGTAGAAGTAAGAACTTGAAGGGCCAGTGTGGGCATTGAGCTCTGAACGGGTAGCTTTAAACTCCCAATTTGCAGCTTGGGTGAAAAGGCACTATTATAACCAGGGTACAAGAGAGGAGAAGGGGTAGAAGGGGCAATGGATGGCTAGGGATAATGATGCGGAGACAGCATTGCTCAGTAAAGAGCTGACTGCCCATGAGTCCAATCAGTTTCAGCTACAGTTTTGATCTGACTGGATATTAATTGTGCTAGACGTTTTACTTGGCCTTCTGTAAAATGACTCCAACATCATGATTTTGAGAATTGAGATGTCTCAACACCTGAGGCTTTACTTGGTTTAATAGTTTTAATTAAATTTGTAATGACTTGCTTGGGCTTTGGTACAAGGAAGTATCTTTATATAGCAAAAAAGCAATAATTTCAAAGACGAAGGATGCAGGATTGAAAGAGTTTCCTAATGGGGGGACCCTTATGGTGAACTGTACTCCATATCTAATTGTGCACAGTTTTGGCCTCCCCTTACCTAAGGGAGGATATGCTTGCCTTTTGAAAGAGTGCAATGAAGGTTCACTAGATTGACTCTTGGGAATGTGAGGGTTGTCGTATGAGGAGAAATCATGTAGAATAGGCCTATATTCCTTGAAATTTAAAAGAATGAGGGGTCTATTTGAAACACAAAATGCAAAGGTTTGATAGGTTAGATGCATTGAGGATGTTTTCCCTAGCTGGCATTTCTAGAGCCAAGGGCTTTGAATAAGTCTTTGAATAAGGTATTGATCATTTAGGACTGAAATGAGGAGAAATTTCTTCCCTCTCGATTTTTGTATTCCAGGAAGCTGTGATGTTAAGTTGTTGAGGATATTTAAGATAGATCCTTGGGTGCTAAGGGAATTTAAGGGGTATGGGGATCATACGAGAAGATGGAATTGAGGTAGAAAAATCAACAGTGATCTTGGCGAATAACAGAACAGACTTGAAGGGCGGAATGCCATACTGCTATTTCTTGGGTTACGTTCTTAGCTATTATCTTGTTTACTTTAATCAACCATGCCTTTCATATTGGTCTTTTTTTGGTCCGAGATTTGAACTTGGTGTCTGAGTCAAGCCTTGTATTTATTTTGTTAATTGGCTTCCACAAACCAGTGGCAGACTTGTACACCTGGTTTTTCTCGGGTGTATAAACCTGCCAAAAGTCTACGGAAACAGCTTGGATGTTTGCAGCTAATTCATAGTCACTAGGCTTTTGGAATCTGACTTGCAAACTACTAAGTGCCAGAAACATCCGTTTTTAGTCCCATTACTAATGTCAGCTTTACATAAATAAAGCAAAGATACCTGGCAGTGCCATGGAGCTGGTTTTTATACTGCTTGAGACCCATTATGGGCCAATTCTTGGGACCAAGGGTCTTGTGCAGTTGACTGCCAGTTAACCTCCAGAATTTGAGACTGGTTCCTGGGAATCCTGCATCTTCTGGAGCAAGTCATCTCAGTGGGTGCTGATTTCAGTTTAGCTTGAAATTGATTACATGATGTCTGTGGGGAATGGTGGGCCTGCTTCAGTATCCAAGTCACCCACAGAACTGGCTATCTTGTGCAACACCACATCATAAAACAGTTGTAAATAACAATTTTGCAAATTTATAATAAATTGTACTTGGGGGATCAGAGTACATGTGAGTGAAATGGTAACAGTTGCAAATTATGATATCAATGAAAGCATCATCTATTTATGTATTTGTTGTCATTCTTGTAAACAATTATTTCAGTGGTTGAGATTGAAGGCTTTGCCCTCCTTGTGAAGGAAAATATTTTCCTTTATGAGGGAAGAATTGAGCATGAGTAAAGATTTCTCATTTACCAGCTGGTCATGCATTTAGCTCTGAAGTTAACTATAGGGGATTATTTTTTGATGAGTTTATTTGCCCTTGGTGTTTTTCCCCATAGTTAGTTTACTCTGAAGTGCTTGGCTTCCTATCTGAAAAATGAATTTGATATTATCCCATTGTCAATTCTGCAGTGTGACTAACGGAGATGTGCGAGACTGGTTCTGCCCGACTTGCCTTTGGGGAAAATAAAAATATTTTACTTTGCAATCTCTAGACAATATGCACAGTATGTAATTTATTCTGGAGTTCAGCAGCCCAAAGGATTAAATTGAGGGCACAGTGTATACTTTGAGTTTATTTTCTCTCATGAGAACTCCAGTATGACAGGTTTGCTGTTATGGTCTATGTGCATGTTAGTACAAAACAAACCGTTTGTACTTGAGAGATGACATTGAGCATTACCTGTTGCATGAAATATTGCCACCCTTTGATTGCTGTTCTCATTATTTACCAAAGTAGCGCTATTTACAGAAATGAAAATGTTGCACTGACCTATCAGCCCACAAAGAGCATTATCGCTGGAAGCTTTGCATTTATTTCCGTTCATGAAATCTTAATGGACTTACTATCTGCCTACACACAGGGGTCGACCATCTTCCCTTTCATAGCCTCCACCTCTTGCATTATTTTGCCTTCTCTTGTTGGAGAACTTTTGCACATTTCAAATAAACTCTCATGTTGTAAATTGAATCAAATGGACTATCCGTTTGCTTTATTTTACAAAAAATTTTAGGAGATAATTCTCAAATGAATTTCCAAGGGAAAAAAAACCTTGCTTCAAACGACCCGAGTTGTTGTATTTTAGCATGTGTGTAAACTATTTAAAGTTTTCCTTGCACTGCCTTCATTTGTTTCAGTTTGATTATGTATGAGATGCCCTTATCATGCATCTTCCCTGCTCTCTATTTGCAAGTCTCTCACTCGAGTCAGTTTGCATTAATTCAATTACTGAAATCCTTTAACTACACGAATCCCTACTGCTCCCAATTGTGCAAAGGCACTGAATAGAAATTGAACTATTTTAAATTTATTATTGCTTTTGTGGTTTTCACAGACAAATGGATAAAACTGCAGAACGCAGTCCCTTAAAGTGGAGTAAAACACCCCAAGAATTTCAACCATTCTAGTTGCTTTTTACATTGCAGTAGACTCCTGTTAACATTGTGCGATCTCATAACTGAAAGCCTTGGCAACCAGAGCAAACCAAACAAAATGTAAAACAAAAACAGAATTACCTGGAAAAACTCAGCAGGTCTGGCAACATCAGCGGAGAAGAAAAGAGTTGACTTTTCGAGTCCAAAATGTAATGTTGTTGGAACTAGCCAAGATCAGAATATGGGAAGGCTTAGTATAAATGGCTCTGTATTCTGAATGATCAGGAGCTGTTGAGGTGTACAATTTGTTTTGTTACAAATAATAGATTTCATAGTCACGTGCTTAAAATCCCAATTATTTGACACTCCAATACAGTTATACATTGATTTGCACTGTTCAATGGTCTCTTCCAAGTAACCTAAATTAATATATAGGTGCTTGTTAACTGTATGCCTTGCATTGTATTAGAAATTCTCTTGCAGAAGATGCTGACCAATATTCTGGGTATTTTTATATGGCATAATGCACAACATGGCATGAAATGAAAACTGCACTGCACCATTTACAGCAGTAAAGACTCTTCATGATAAGAATTATGTAATTTTATGCGTATGTATTAAAAAATGCTAATTTGACATGGTTAATTTGTTCACTTGGGCTGAGCTGCTAGGTGCTTGTATAGACCACAGGAGTGCAGTAACTGTGCTGCTTCCCAGAAATTACATTGCTAAAACTGGTTCTATTATCCCAGCAGCAGAATTGTAGACCCATGAATCAAACTTTCACGCATCATTGAAGGTCACAAGCAAACAAATTTCACGCTTTAGCCTGCTTAACAGAGAGAGATTTTCTCAGATATGGAATGCTGGATCAAAAAACAATATTTATTTCTGCCTTATTGGGTGTTTGTCCAGAGGTGAACCTTTTTTTTGATTAATTGCAACCTCGATCTGTTCTAAGCAGCACCTCTCTTGGATTCCATGCATAAGATGCACAATCCCAGTTCTTTTTTGTTGCCCTTGTCAGGTGAGACTTTTAATACTTTTCAAAGTTCAACCATACTACCAATGCAAATTTGATGGAGGGTGTGGCAATTTGTTTTTGATGCTCTGAATACTCAATATAAACTGTCAATTTTATTTAGTTTGAGATTCACATTTTCATGCATTGCTTTTGTTTTTACTGTTTCAAAATTGGTATAGCACTTGGTGAAATTTCCCATCTCAAGTATGAGACATAACTATATGACGTGATTTGCATCATCAGGCATAAAGTTATTACTACAAAATATGTGTGGAATCACATGGTGAAAGATTAACCTATTTCTGATTTGGTGAGAATAGTAGTAGTTATGGCTATGGGAGAATTCAGGATTATATGTGTCCATATTCATGCATTTTCTATTTTTTTTAATGATTGTTAGCCAGGTTGACCAGGACAATATCCGAGACAAAACAAATCTTGCTCTTAGCCCATATCTACGCATGTTCGGCTCAGAGCAAGGGTGACATTAAGGACTGGAGCATCCTGATGCTGAAACTGATTAATTTGATACAGAACCAGAAATTTCTGGTTTACCTTTCTCTATGCTACATCAAACAGTGCCTTATCTTAAAAACCCAAGCTTCAAAACTAATATTGCTGAGACTCCCACCCCCCCACACCAAATCCCCCCGCCCTTTGACATTAGAATGAAGGCTTTTTTTCCTGCTACCTAACATTGTTTAAAACAGCAGCATTAATATCACAATATTATGACAAGACAACTTAATAAATATGAACACACAATGCCTGATGACTCGCTGTTGTCTCGACAAATAGGATGAGTCTGTTTGCTGCTAGAACACCATTTACGAATAATTGATTTAATTTCAGGCAGCCAGTTTCTGTATTCAAGTGGCCACTATACCTCAGACAGTGAATTACTCCAGTGGCTCTAACAATTTGGGCATTGCTTTGAGTTCCGAGCCAGAGCTAATTGAGTGCTATGACTGTAAAATAATCTCTCAAAACAGCTGTCTTCAATGCCATATGAAGTCAAATGAGACCAAGCACTGGATAGACAATGATAAAAGTGATTGTCGCAGAAGGGTTACAAATGTCTGAAGCAGACTGGCTCATTCTGAAGCAGTGACAATGGAAGGAATTCATTCGACCTCATCGTTGCTGCTGAGACGACAGATGGGAATTTGGCAGTGCTAACTGGAGTATTCAAATGTCCTTCTTTATAATTATTCCCCCCCATGTCTTTGTCTTGGTTTTACCTGGCTCAAATCTGCTCTGAAAGAGTGGGTGGAGGGCATAGTTTCAAACAACCACATGTGCTATTTCAGGCAAGGATGTAAAGTTGGGGGAGGGGAAATGATGTGTGACAGATGTGGGTTAGAAAATGCCTACGTTTGGCTAAATACTGTTTAAATTCTGAGGATGTCCTGTGTTCTATTTTTACAACCAGTTCAATTTCCCACCACCCCCTCCACTACCATCACCATGATCTCACATTTCTTTCTAAACTGACATCTAGGCTCACTGGGAGCTGACTAGAAGAGTGTAAACTTTGATGGATCCAGTCCCTGGTGTTGCATGTTAGTGTAAAAAGTTCCTGCTGGATAGCTGCTGGTCAGATTTCCTCATGCAAATCTGTTGCCGGCTTTGTGTCCTGGCAACCTTTCATATAACTTCAAGGAGATTTCATTGGTTCTTTCTGGCTTTATTCCCAGGAGCTAATAAAAATGGTGGAGCTAATGAACTGCGTGTGGCGTAAGAACAAAACTTGTATTTAGATAGCACCTTTAACTTAGTAAGATGCCCCAAGGTGCTCCACAGAAGCTTAATCAGATGTAAATTTGCAGCAAGCCATGGAAAATGTTTGGACACATGACCAAAAGCTTGGTCAAAGAGGTAGGTTTTAAGGAATGTCTTGAAGAGGAGGGGTGAGGCGGAGTGGTTTAGGGTGGGAACTAAGAGCTTAGGACCGAAGCGTGGAGGGTGTGGGCACCAGTGTTTGACCAATGTAAACAGAGGTGCACAAGAGGCCAGAATTGAGAGAGTGATGTGATCTGAGGTTTGCAGTGCTGAACTAGATTAGAGAAAGGGAGGGATGAGGCCATGGATGGATTTGAAAATGAGGATGAAAAAAAAATCGTTAAGTGCGTTGTGTGTGTGGTTTCTTAACTGAGGATTTTCAGGAATGCCTGTTCTCGGTACATTTTGTTTTACTCTGAATGAAAAGGGTATAGTTTTTACATGGATTGAATTATTAAAGTATATTTTTGGTCCAGATATGAAAGGCTTAGTATTTGAATATGGTGTGGCTTGTTTATTTTAATATATTTGCATTTTAATGAGTTTAAATCAATTGGTTAACCTTTTTGCCAGACTGCTTCATAAGATTTCATTATCATGTCTAGGCTATTCACAAGTGTGGCGAAATGTGTACTTTAAAAATTGGCTGGGGGTTGGGGGAGGAGAAATCCCTAATGAATTTACAAACCAATCATTTATTTTAAGCTGGTGTTAACACAAGACAACTGAGATGTCCGCTTTAACAATTCTGCCAAGCTTTGGCATCAATAAAGCTTCAATAATTTGTCATTTCCAATGAATTTACATATTTCCTTTCACTTGGGATGTACTTTGCATTTCCTTATTCCATCTTGCCCCGGACCATAACTCCAGTATGCTGTCTATAAAGATGCAGATTGTTGACTGATTATTTTCAACAATCTGCTGTTTTGTATGACCTGTTCAGATGAGGTAAATGGAAGGAACTGAAATGGACTTATATATTGATGTCAGTTACATTTTTTGAAGAATTATTGTCTTTGTCAGTGCCAAAACATAGTGCTGTTAGTGTTTTGTAGCTTATTGATTACTAAAGTTGGTTGTGTGTCTTTACCTCCTTAAATTTTCAACTTTGATCCCTGCCAATGCAATTGATGAAATTAATGAAAAATGGCTTCAGGAGAATGGCAAAAGTGCCTTGATTTCAAGAATTAAGCAGCTTGCTCATTTATGTTGGCTCAGGCTAACATTTGTTTTGTACAAATTATTGGTAATCAGAATTAATTATATTTGCATGTGGGATTTAACAAATAAAGAAGAAAAACTGTGCAGAGCCACCAAGCTTTTCTCTCAGTTTGTTATCTTGCATTGTCATGGGTTCCACCCAATTTATTTAGGGCAGAATAACCAGGAAGTCCAGGTTTTTGTTAAAATTTGCCTTTAAAATTGAGATGATCAGGTTAAACATTGCAATTCATTATTTAGCCTGAACAGCAGCCTTCCACAGTGACATGTTGTGATCCTCCTTGCATTGTATCCGTGCATTTCATAAAGGAATTCATTATTATTGCTTACACTGGGAATCTTCAATCCTGTTTATTTAATCTTATTAGCTTCCTTCATGCTCTTTACAGCTCCTTTTTAAATTAGTTAATTAATGTGGCATTAGCTTCTTTTGAAAGGGAGCTGTTCTACATATCTGCTACCTTGTGAATGAGATGAATGATAATCTCTAGGCCTACAATTGCTGTTTTTAAATAACCTGCTTGCATCATCTTTATTCTTAAAAATGCATCATGTCACTTGGAATAACTTCAATTTCTCTTTCTCACCTTCCCTCCCACCCTTCCATACTTATTTTTCTTCAGTGTTTCAACATGATGGAAGTTCCAGTTTTCCAAAGTAACTTTAGTGATGTCCATCACTAGGAATATTTATTAAAATGCCTTTGAGTTGTGTTTAATCCGCATTTAGCCCTCTTTATATTCTCTAAAGGTGAGCTGGAGACTTCAAATAAATGGCCAATAATCAGGCATGAAACTCTTTTCATTTCTTGAGAAAGGTCAACCCTTCACTATGCACCCAGGTTTCATACTTATTGCACTTATGGCTATTTCACACAAGTTGTTGATTCTGTGTTGTCCATTGAGCAGGTGAGTTTCCCAGTTATCAATATTTAAATTATTTGTTGATTGAACTTGAAGTAATAACATCACTCATTGGTCTGCAGTGAACTTGTACACAGCATGTCGAGTCCACTGCAAGTGATGGAAAGCTGTTGACTGCTGCAGCTGATTGAAATTTTTGAATGAAATATCAACTCTACAGGTACTATGATATTAAAACTGTATTCCCATCTCTAAGGTCACAGAGGAATTTTTTTTTTTAAATTATTGTGGGAATGGCCGCCTTTGAATTTGAGACGTTGTGTGAAGCATTTCTAAGTTGAGTAAAGTGCAGCACAGCCCAAGGCATAGTGATATTCCATCTCCTCTGCCCCAACTGTGTGCTAAGCTCCAGCAACAAAAAAGCACTCCTTGTTGCTTCACTGAGACACCTTGTTTCCTGTGGTCTCTAAGCGAGACTGCCAGAGATGCTAAATTGGAGGCAGTATTATGCTGTACGTGCAAAACTACCAGCATTATGTTTTTATGACTTAACGTTAACTGAATCTCCAAATTGGATACTACAATGTTAAATGACCTACCCCAAAGTAACCTGATATCCTGTGAGATGCTACTTGTGGAAATGTTGGAGGGCAGTAATTTAATCATGGTTATTAGAACCCCACCATTGGATTATTGTGCAATGTAGGGAAAAACATTTGCTGTTCCCCATCGTAATTCCAAAATATTCAAACTATGCCTCACATGACCTTGACAATTCTATCTGCTTGAATTACTTGTTGGTTTGATCTATTTGAATTTTATTAGCCTGCAGTTTGGTAAATAGTTGTTTCTAATTGGCGACACAATTCTAAATTCAAACAAGGATGTGTTAAGATCTTCAACTTGTGTGTATGTTCAAATAGAAGTATTAATTTTCATCCATGACTGTTGAGGCAATATTATGCACCCAACTGGCTCACAAAGCTAAGTATCTATATTATTGCTGTACTTAAATTATACTGGAACTCTAGGCTGAAAATTTCAGGCTTTTATCATCCCTGTGCATTTTTCATTGTAGTAAGTAAATATACGGCAGTATATATTTTCTCTCTCCAGAGTCCTCAATCTCATAATTTTCCTTTGAGGGGAATCAGCTTTGCAGTCTGCACAAGTGTAACCACATGGTATAAGTGGGACATGAATAGATCTCTTGTGATAAACATGATCAGCTGTTTGTAATTAAAGATGCATTAATAAAAATTAGACTGAGGCGAGGGATTATAGAATTTAGTTTGTACAGAATATGAGCAACGTAATTTTAAAAAAACAATTTGGGTGTTGTCTTGCTTTGAAGCAGATAGTGAATTCTGGTCTTAATGTTAATTGTTCATGTATAAGATCAATTGATTTCATTTGATGGTTCAATAAATGTGATTAGTGGTGATCTGCTCGAGGACAGGTCCTCTGCTCGTTTCTCTGTGCCCCATGGTCCTGTGTTTTTCTGCTTGAAAGGGTCTTCCGTTCTTCAGCTTAAGAGTAATATGACGAGGGAAAAGAATGCAGGAGAGAGTTTACCATTGCCTTCCTCATTTGTGTTTAAAGGAAACACAAGTCCTCTTCCCAAGGATCCTGCCCTGTAAATTTGCTGCTTCCACTGTTGAGCATAGCTGGCCCTGGGGCAACTCGTAAAAGGGCAGGGATGACCACCCGTGAGGCCTCAAATGACCCTGCCACCCTGCAGGCTAAATAAATATCGCTTTTTTTTTCATGTTAGTCTTTGCAAAGGTGCCTTAGGCTGATGATCTCTCCTATCTAATGCCTGATTGCGTGAGCCATTTCTGAAAAGGAAGGTTCTATTTCCTGGAAATGACTCTTAAAGATCAGGAGAACTAGAGGCTTCCGCTGAGCCCGACATGACATGGTGGTGATTGCAACCAATATATTGGTTTACACCAAACTTCAGCTGTGTAGTCTATATCCCACAGCTGGTGATTTGGTCTAAAAGCAGAAAGATCTGCGCCAGAGCTGGTAGAGTTGAATTTAAAACAAAAACTGCCTTCCCAATGGTGGCAGGGATGCCAAATGTCAGTTCATTCTGCTACTGCATGGTTTTTTTTTCACTATGAAGAGGAGGTAACTGATAGCTGCATTATAATGTTACCATAGGCCTGGACCTTTACAGAACCTAGGCGGGATGGTGGATTTTCCTGTGTGTGATTTTTCTCTCTCTCTTCTCTCCCCCCGCCCTGTTCAATGAGTAACACTTGATGGGTAAGTTGCTCTAATATTTGGTGTTAAAATGCAATCGTAATCAGAGTTTTAAATATTTTTAGCAGGAAGGGGGAAAAAGGGGTAGCATGTTTCAAAGTATACAAAGACTTGCTTTGCTGTTGCATTAGTTCACACTTGAAAACAATTTGTCCAAGTTATTAGTGATTTGGTAGCAATACAGAAGGTAAAAACCACATCACACATTTCCACCTGAGTATGTACCATTTATTAGTTTGCAATTCTGATAACGAAATTTTCAGTGTGTCTATTGGAGCATATTTGGGAGAGGAGGCCAGGCAGTGTCTCCTTACTGCTGGTGTGCGAGTGTCTCTCAATAATTGATGCACAAGACAATGAGCCTCCTGAGCTTGATGCTGGGCACAACACGTATAGTTTACCCTGCAGCTGTTGCATTCTTCTGGAGAGACATTGTTTCTAGGGTGACAACCAATCAGTTTATTGAGGTGAGCTCTCCATGATGCTTGCATCTTTTCAGCCGAAATATTCAGTTGCATATCCAAGTGACAGGCGTACCTAGTAAGGTTAACTTATTATTTCATAAAATAACAGGCTTTGATAACTTCCTGTTCGCGCACACCACCTGTAGTTTGCTTTCCCCCAACCTCTCGTCTTCAGTTTAAAAAGTTTCCATTTGTTTGCTAATTTACTTCATAAGTTGGCATTTGTTTTCTGCTTGCTTCTTTTTTGAAGACTTGTATGTTTCTGAGTGCTGTTATCAACTGTCACAGGTATTCTGTTTATTTTTGCCTTGTCTGGTATAAATGGCAACATGGGTCAGCTAGATCTTGGTGCTGCTAAAGCATTTGTTTCACTGTTGAGGTATTTTAGAAAAAATGGTAATATCAAAAATTTAGATGTTGTGTACAGTAGTTTAAAATATTAATATTGCCTTGAATTATTGGGTATGCAGACCATACTTGTGGGTATCGGTCAATAAATTGATGCCTGATCTGGATCTCTGTGAAATAATAGATATTATGCTATAATATCTCCTAAGTAATTCAGTTAAATAAATCCCTAACCTTACTGCTTAATTGAATTATATGTTCAAAAAAAAATTTAAAATGTTACCCACCACTCACTGCTATCAGCTTTGGAGAAAAGAAACTGAGCTCCCTATCTTGCCTGATGCCTGATATTGCTTTGTTCATAGTAACTTATTTTAATTGAGGTATGCATAAAGTGCAACTCAATGTAATTTCAGGTCACATTGGCAAGTGCTGTTTGATTGTCAGTTTGTGATGCGGCAGCTATTCTGATCTTGAGAGTTGAATTTTATATAGGTAATATCTAAAATTCACTGTTAGATGTTACAGCTAATTGTACGCAGCCAAGTCTCTGAAACAGCAATGCGATAAATTGCCATTGAAACAGCACTTGATGGTATTATTGGCTGTAAAATTAATGCAAAAATGGTGCGTCAACGTGTTAACTTGCTGTGAGCAATCTCATAGTTGTTTAGTACAAGTGCTGTCTCTTGTGCAGTGCTCTTTTTCACATATTGGTTAATTTAAATTTTTTAACACATTTCTCCCAAGATATTTTTGAGCCACTGGCTGGAGGGCTGAGATCCCTCAAATTGAGTTTGTTTCCCTCTTCTGCCTGTCCCATCCTCTACCCCAAATTCAGTTCTGTCACAACCCTTGCCAAACATAGCAATAGGATGTATGGTTTTATTGATGCAAAGTGTGCATAATATTTAATAATATATGGATGTATACCATTAAGTATGCCTTTTGGTGTAATGCTTGCTTATATTACCCTTATTTTTGACTTTTGGTTTCATTTATCTGAATGTTAGCGGGCACTGTGATGAGAGTTTCCCATGTCTGTATTTAGGTTTAAGTTTTACTTTTAATTCGTGTTTTATTTTACCGCTGAAACCCTTTCCTTGACAGTTGGGTATTCTTCTCCAATGTTGCCCTTCAGCTTTTGTCCTTGCTCCCTTTGGCTTGTTGTCTTGAGCATACTAAGGACTGTTTCTGGCCTTGTTCTGCTGCTCCTAGCCATTCTCCCTGACCTCCACACACCAGTCATACTGCTGGTCATAGGAAGGGCCAAAGGAGGCAACTTCTTCCTTTTCCCTTACACTGCTGCCGCCTTTGCTAACAACTACTGCTTCACTTGGGCTCTTTTATTGATGCCTCTGGTGCTGCCAGTTTCCCACTCTGCCCTGTGCGGTAATTTTATTTTTGGGGCCTTTCTGCTTTTCAAAGGTCTGCTGCAGTATATTTATTCATATTTGTACCACTGATTGACAGCACAAGCATGGGGATGAGATATGGCGGTTAGATATCACAGGAGAGCAAACTGAAGTTGAAGGAGGTGGCAAGGATTCCAGATAATGGTAAATTAACTAATAAAGGTACTAAGAGCAAGATTATCTTTACTCATTCTGGGTTGCTACTTACTAATTTTTAATCAATATATTTCCTGGTTATCCTTTCCTTGCAATACTTTTGTACAGTAATAAGCACAGGTGTGTCATCTTTATGGAAGCTGGATGCAATAGTGGCTTGGATGGGTAAATGTACTTTGGTACAAAAATGATAATGGTCTTAGGTTTACTGAGGCTCTCTTTTGGCTGAAATATGGAAGAAATTGGCATGAAGCACTACCAAAAATAGTTAGTTGCAAGAACAGACTATCTCTCTTGAATTAATGATTGCTTAGATGATGAACCAAAGTCACAAGAATTGGTGAATATAATTCGCTGATCAACATGAGGAGTTCAGATTTGGGTTGAAGAATGCAATAGATTGAACACATATCTGGCAATTGTTGTAAACATTTGACAGAATATACAGAGTGTGGTCAAGTAATTTGATGTCCTTACCAAAATTTATCCCTCAGCCAATATCACAAAAACAAATCATTTGGTCATTATCACATTGCTGTTTGTAGGAGCTTGCTTTGTATACATTGGTTGCCATGTTTCTTACATTACAACAGTGACCACTTCAGGAAATATTTAGTTGGCTGTATAACGCTTTGAAGCGTCCAGTGGCAGTGAAAGGCAACAAATAAATACAAAATATTTTTGAGAAGGGTAGTTGACGAGAGGTCATAGAATACTAGTATGTATTGTTAGAACAGTAAAAGACAACACAAGTTCACAGCTGTTTCAGCTTTATCAGAATCTGCACACACTACTGAATTTGTTTTTGCATAATATGCTGATCCTATTTGAATGGGTACCACGAGAAGCAACAAGGCTAAACCCAAACGGATGACCCATGATCAGATTAGAAAAGGTGGTTAAAGAGGCAACTGATTTGACATATGTTAAATGGTGGAGGGAAGGAAAACCTAGATTTAAAAGTGCCAGATAATTAAGGACAGTAGAAATACATTGAACTTATTTTCCCAGTTCCAACAATCCTTAAAAAAAAAATCTTTACTTGAAATTCCTTATAGTAATAAACCACCAAGTGATGTAATGGAACCAAAGCTACGGGATTATTTAAAATACGAGACACCATGATGGGGCAGTTCAGCATTTGGAAGTGAGCTCTGAGCCAAATGATTTTTCATTTCCAGCTTTTCTTTTGTTTTTCTGGCTGTAGCTGTGTTAAAATGGCATAACAGCAGTGACAGTTAATCACCCCTATTTGGACCCTTGATCCAACTGAAATGAACTCTCATCAGCAGAACTAGTGCAGAAGAGGCGCAGCTGGAGATGACATAGGAATTTAGTTGTTTGCAAAGGTATTTAAACAGCATTTGAATTACACAATCTGCTCCTGATTGTGCCATTCTTTGGACTAATTTCTTCTAAAACCAAAGTGACAGAAAGATGAGAGCGTATTCTTAAAATAAATGCCCGGTAACTTGAATGAAGTGGAATGCTCTGTCATATTCAATTATGAGCTATAAGTAATGTTTACAAGCTATTTTTGGTCCATTTTCTATTCGTTACTGAATTTCAGTTAAATGCTAAAACATTTACAGCTACAACAGATTATATATTTAGTTGGCAGTTTTTAAGTTCTGGTCCTGCAAAAAGCCACTGTTCATTTATTTTGCATTGAGTGAACATAGAACTGCATTGATGAAAGAGTTTATGCTGACTGCTATAAAAGGAATGCCTCTAGGTAACAAAAATACTCATCTGAAAATAATTCGGGCAAGTCCTAATTCAGTGGTGATACTAATGGCAAAACTTGTGATACTTTTTTCAATATTTTAATGACATGTTTTGTTTTCATGAAGGGAATGAGCCTTCAGTGTTAAGCTTGATTACCTAAAATATTCTTGTTGCAGTTCAAGGCTAATCTGTGCCAACCAACAGCTTGCGTAAGGCTCTTGTAAAATTCAGAGATTTTACAGAGCACAAGATAGTTGCTTGACTCAGCTAAACTGATCAGTATAACGTTAGCTCTTTTCTTCTCCGCTGATGCTGCCAGACCTGCTGAGTTTTTCCAGGTAATTCTGTTTTTGTTTTGGATTTCCAGCATCCGCAGTTTATTTGTTTTTATATCTATCCGGTTGGTCTGTACCTGCAAGGCCCAAATACATTAATATGTATTTCTATTAGAGTTTTTTAAGTTTATGCTGTAATATTTAACAGTAGATTGTGCACATACACAGGAGACTAGTAAATTACTCTTAGTACATGAATATTCAAGGAGCTCTGTCTGTCCCTGCAGTGCAAAGAATAAGTATAACTCACTTTTTCAGGAATGTTAGT
Organism: Carcharodon carcharias; assembly: GCF_017639515.1. Lineage (NCBI taxonomy): Eukaryota > Metazoa > Chordata > Chondrichthyes > Lamniformes > Lamnidae > Carcharodon > Carcharodon carcharias. Next base: position 109,536,796 of record NC_054470.1, read on the forward strand.
ATGATATTGAAACAGCTGATCTGTTACGGCTATCTTGAACTCTATATGTATAGTTTCATATTTTCCCTTACCCAAGTATCAGGTTGTTAATCAATCCTGCATATAACTTCATAAATTCAGAATATGAAGAGTTCTTTAATCTCTTGTTTTTCTAATATTTATGCTATTTGTATTTCCATTTTTTCTCATTTTTCCTGACTGTTGTGACAATTTTCTAAAGCTGGGAAATATCACATTGTTCACTTTGGACACTTGCTCAGATTTTGCCTTTTCATCTCCGGTGTAGCATTGCCAAATGCAGCTTCACATTTTCCTTGTTCTGCCCCAACAAGTTGTCTGAACATCATAACTGAACGTTTGCTGAATCAGTGTGAGTTTCCCCTGTTTCTCTCAGTAGTCATTGGACATTACCAATTATCGGTGGATTTTGTGCTGTGAAGTTCTTTACCTCCCACCTATGCTGAGAATACTAAAATGGATTTTGTATGATAAGCCTAAAACCAGTGGAGCCAGGGTAATTAGGTTAGATGTGAATGGATAGTCAATTTGAGCATGGAGAAGAGGATCAGAGTGAACGTGTCAAGATTATGGGTAAAGACTTGGAGAAAGTGAGTAGTTTCTGGCAGAAGATCGAAATATGTAAATTAGGTAACCCAGTAGCTGTGGTTGGAGTAATTGGAAGAAGTACAGTGGAGTATTAGAAAAGTATCACTGAAACTGAAAGGAAGAATCTATAAGAGAGTTGTGAAATCAGTCTTGTTATATAGTGCAGAAACTTGGGCAACATCAAGTAGAGAGGAACAATGACTGGATATTCATGAGATGTGGTTGCTGAGATAAATGTGTGGAGTAATGAAAGAAGACAAGATCAGGAATCGGCACATCAGGGGGTCAGTCAAGATTTTGGGAGCATCGAAGAAAGTAGCTGAGAAGAGATTGAAATGGTATGGTCATCTGTTCTGTGGAAAGAAGGGACATAAAACCATAAGACATAGGAGCAGAAATTAGACCATTCGGCCCATCGAGTCTGCTCCGCCATTCAATTATGGCTGATAAGTTTCTCAACCCCGTTCTCCCGCCTTCTCCTCGTAACCCTTGATCCCCAATGTGGTGAGGCGAGTGAAGGTGGGGCTGCCAGGAAGGAGAAGAGGAAGGCTTAAGACTAGATGGAAAGATGTGGTGGCAAGAATCTTGAATCCAGCGGGATTGGAAGGGGAATGGGTCTCTTGACATGACAAAATGGAGGTGGTGATCAACCATCATTTTGGCAACCCCAAGTAAAATGTGAGAAGCTGCAAAGAGAAGTGGTGATGAACGGAAACTATGCTGAGTTGCATCATTTGATTACTTCGCCAGCAGCTTCTGTGAAGAAATTACTACATCATAAATGGCATTTATACACTTCCTCAGTAAGGAGTGGAAATTTCTTTACCATTTTACTTGAGGCTTGTTAATTTTGAATTACTGTTCTCTAATTCTAATTGTGTATAGGAGCCCAAGTTAAATAATCTTTTGTATACACTCGAGTAATGATTGATCTCATGTAAAAATCAACCCCTGACTTTTGGCAAAAAGATCCAAATTTTTTCTAATCCCTGCCACTGAAGTCAAACTCGCCCTGGTGCAAACCTACCTAGTTGCAAAATATGCCCATGAAAATTGTAGTAATGAACTGTCTCTCGCTGATCTTGGCCTGGAAACAAGCAAAATTAAGCATTGCAAATTTCAAAGTCAGCCCTGGATGGTGTGCCAGGTTTATGAAGAGAAACAATTTTGTACTGCGACAAGATTTGTGTCTACCAGCAGAACTTGATGACAGGCTTATTGCATTTTAGTGCTTTATAATCAGACATAGACAAAAGAACAGATACAGGTTGGCCTGTATTAAGAACATGGGTGAGACTCCTGTAAATTTTGACATGCAAGTCAAACGGTGAGTAAAATTGGAGAGAAAACAGTGTTAGTGAAGACAACTGGCCATGAAAAGAATAGATCAACCATTGTGCTTTCATGTACATCCAGCAGGGCAAAGCTTAAGCTGGTAGTGATATTCAAGAGAAAATCCATCCCAAAACAGCAATTCTCAAAAGGAGTAGTAATCTACGTTCACAATGATGGATGGATGGACGTGGCTTGAAAATACGGCTGAGGAAAAAGTTTTGAGTTTCTGATCAGGATTACGCAAAGAAAAATGTAGTCTTATCTCTGACATTTTCAGATCACACCTTGTTAATATTACTGAAGTTAGATCGCAAAACAGTGAGATTGCAGAGATTTGCGGTGGTTTAACCAGTCTTGTCAACCATTGAATGCCTCTCTAAACAAGCCCTTCAAGGATAACATGAAAAAAAAAGGAACGACTGGATGATTGGAGGAGAAAACATTCACCAAGGAAGCAGCATACAGGCTCTTAGCAGCCCTTTGTGGTAGGGTGTAGAGGCCTGGGATGAAATTAGAATGGCAATTGTCGTCAAATCATTCAAGAAATGTGGGATATCAATGGCAAGGAATACAATGATTTTGTAGAATGATACGACTGATGATGGACATGATTGCTGATGAAGAATGATACTGATCCATATGCAATTCAAGAAAACAGATTGGGACACATTATTTAGTTCTGAAAACGAGCAGGGTGTTTTTTTCCATGGACTTTAATACGCATTCAGTGCAAGCTAAATAAAATCTTCTCTATACTGTGGGGGTGGGGTAAATTGAAATTTGTATATATAGTTTTTGTTATAGAATTCGATAAATAAGAACATAACATAAGAAATAGGAGCAGGAGTAGGCCATTCTGCCCTTCAAGCCTGCCCCGCCATTCAATAAGATCATGACTGATCTGCCCCGGCCTCAACTCCTCTTTTGTGCCAGCTCCTCGAAACCCTCAATTCCCTGATATTTCAAAAATCTATCTACTTCCTCATATTAAATAATTTCAGTGACCTAGCCTCCACAACTCTCTGGGGTAGAGAATTCCAGACATTCACTACCCTCAGAGAAAAAATTCCTTTGCATCTCAGTCTTAAATGAGTGTCCCATTATTCTGTAAAGCGTTCGAGATTCCCCCACTAGTAGAAACTTCTTCTTAACATGTACGCTATCAAGCCCCCTCAGATTCTTGTATGCTTCAATAAGACTTTTCTAAACACTAATGAATAAAGGCCTAACCTGTTCAGCCGTTCTTGTAAGTCAACCTTTTCATCCCAGGAATCAGCCTAGTGAATCGCTTTTGAACTGCCTGCAATGCCAGTATGTCCTTGCTTAAATATGGAGACCAAAACTGTAAACAGTACTCGAGTTGCGGCCTTACCAACACCCTGTACAGTTGTAACAAGACTTCCCTATTTTTAAACTCCAACTCTGCCCCCCCCAAGCAATATAGGCCAAAATTCAATTTTAAAATTTAAAATTTTAAATTTGAGTATGTTTGTACACAAATTGCCTGCCTCTCCATGGAAGTTATTATTTTATAAATAAAAAAGTCAAATATAAAAATACTACTTTTGGCTCAGTTTGTGCTACTTTTGGGGGCGGGGTTGGTGGGGACAGCATCTGACCTGGCAACTTTACAGTAGCGAGATAATGGGGAGAGGGTGGATTTCAACCCTGCAAATATTACTTGTGGAAGAGAGTAATGAACAATAGGGAAGGTTACTTTTTCCAGTTCTGACGCAAGGTCATAAATGTGAAATATTAAATTCTTGTTTCTTGGGCCAGAGCTGCTACCTAAACTGCTGAGTATTTCCAGCATTTTCTGTTTGTTTCCATAATGAGCAGCTGTTTTTCTTCTTTTTCAGTATCATGAAATCATCAAGAGAATCAAAGTGATCTTGGAATTGATCTGTTATTTGTGGTTAGATTTTAAAAAGAAAGAACACAACATGATCTGTTTTCTCTCTGACTTTTAGCAACTGCCAAATAAATAAGAGGAACACAAGTTCGGCTGCAAAGTGAGGCAATAATTTAAATTGGAATACACTCTAATCTCCCTAGAATCAGAATATTTGGGACCAAGTCATTTCTGGATTTTGGAATTTTCTGCATTATAGACTGACATTAGGATGTCTAACCACAAGTGTGTGTACTGGAAAACACCATAAATATAAATATGAAGCATAAGAGTAGTAAAACATTATAAGGAAGTAATAAAATGGTTTTACTTACCAAATACTGTATCCCCCAAGTTTCTGCTCCCAAAGTACTGTACTAAAATTTATATTGAAAGCTGCTTCAGTCTGCTCAAAAAATCATCTGGGCAACTGGTGTTTCTGAACAATAGGTTAATGGACCGGAGAGGTTACAGAGGTTATGCTAGCTTAGTTTTAAACAATTATGGAAGAAAGTTTAGATGTTTATTTTGGAGGTTTTGGAGATGGGATACAATTTTTTTTTCCACTGCTCAACATGCTATCACTTAAATGCAATTAGAGCTGATGCCTCTCCAATACCTCAGGCAAATGACTGTCCACAGCTTAACATTCACTTGTACTTCCCAGCAATACACTCCAAGATAATGATCAGTTGTATAGACTTCCCATTCCACCATCATTTTAACAAGTGGCACAAAAGCCAGGTGTTTTCCTCTCTTCTGGATTCGATCAGTTAAACTAGACACTGATCTGTTGCTGATCCAGAAGGTTCTGGATTTAATGAGTGGTGCCCTTGGCCGTAAGACTTTCAAGGGAGCTAAGCATAATTCTTGAAATTATGCAACTGTGCTGCATGAGAGTTCATACTTCAGATTTTCCACATATAGGTAGTTGGAGTTCCTAATTTTAACCTTCACACAGTGAATAGACACCAATAGAAACCAGATGCCTCCCCCAGATGGAGGGGAAAAAAATTTTAGCGAAAGCACAATTGGCCCTTATATGTTCCACATGATGGTTAGTTGTAGGGTGGGTAGTGTTGTAAGCATAAGTAATGTTAACAGGCCATCAGCTTTTCTTTTAAAGTTGGAAAGACACATGGCCATGAATTGCCAAGAAGCACTCTATCTTCCTCCTTTATTTATCCAAATGTCACTTTGAATTATATTCAGTGTGAGAAATTAGAAACTAAAGCAGTTTGAATAGATTTGAATAATCATGTTGGATGTATGCTGCCTCTATCCTGTGTTTTGTGTACTTGTTTAGCAGGCTGTGTTGACAAGTTTGTCATTGAAAAAAAATTTTCTTTTCAGAATACTCATGATGGAAACTTGTTGAATTTGGACAGTTGAGATGTATGTTGGAAGGCAGTATTACATGACAAGAAATGTGTTTTGGGATGAAGTTTTCCTAAGAATGATGTTGATGACCTGAATGTTTGACCCTAAGATTTCAGAGGTGCTCTCCGTATTTATGAATATATGAATTAGGAGCAGGAGTAGGCCATTATGCCCCTCAAACCTGCTTCTCCATTAAATAAGATCATGGCTGATCTGATAGTGGCCTCACCTCCACATTCTGCCCACCGCTGATAACCTTTCACCCCCTTGTTAGTCAGGAATCCATCTACTCCTCCCTTTAAAAATATTCATGGACTCAGCCTCCACCACTCCAGTGAAGAGAGTTCCAAGGATTCGCAACCCTCAGAGGAAAAAAAAATTCTTCTCGTCTCTATCGTAAATGGGAGACCCTTATTTTTAAATTGTCCCCTAATTCTAGTCTCTTCCCAAAGGGGAAACATCTTTTCAGCATCTACCCTATCAACTCCTTTTGGGATCTTATGTTTCAATAAGATCACGGCATCTCATTCTTCTAAGTTCCAGTGGATAGAGGCCCAGCCTGTCCAACCTTTCCACGTAAGATATCCCTTCGTCCCAAGTATCAGTCAAGTGAACCTTTCTTCTCTGAACTGCTTATAATGCAATTAAGACTGCTTTTAAATAAGGAGACCAAACTATGCACAATACTATCGGTGTTCTCGCCATCACCCTGTACAACTGCATTAAATCTTCCCTACTTTATTTCATTCCCCTTGCAATAAGCAAGAACATTGCATTTGCCTTCCTAATCAATTGCTGAAACTGCATACTGACTTTCTGTGATGCATGGACCAGGACACCCAGATCCTTCATTACCACAGAGTTCTACAATCTCTCTCCACTTAAATAATATGCTGCTTTTTTATTCTTGCCAGAGTGGACAAGTTCATGTTCTCCCAGATTATACTCCATCTGACAAATTTTTGTCTATTCATTCAAGGAACCTGCAAAAGTTCATAGGTTATGCCCTCTTTACAACTTACTTTGCTACGTATCTGAGTGTCATCAGTAAAATTTGGAAACCATACATTTGGTCCTTTCATCTAAGTCATTGGTATAAATGGTAAATAGTTGAGTCCCCTAGCACTAATCCCTGTGTCACTCCACTTGTCACATCTTGCCAACCTGAAAATAACCCATTTATGTCTACTCGACTCTTCTGTTGGCTGACCAATCGTCTATCCATGCTAATTTATCACCCCCACACCATGAGCTCTTAATTGCATTGTAACCTTTGACATGGCACCGTGTCAAATGACAGCATATCCACAAGTTCCCCTTTATCATTGTTGCTTGTTACTTCCTCAAAGAACTCCAATAAATTAAGTTAACCATGATTTCCTGTTACAAAACCATGTTGACTCTGCCTGATTGCTTTGAGATTTGCTAAGCCTCGCCATAACCTCCTTAATAACCGATTTCTAGCAATTTCCCAGTGACAGATGTTAGGCTAACTGGCATGGAATTCCCTTTCTGTCTCCCTTTTTGAATAAAGAAGTCACATTTGCTATTTTCCAGTCTGATGGGACCTTTCCAGAATCTAGCGAGTTTTGGAAAATTAAAACCAATGCATCTACTATGTCAGCGGCCATTTCTTTTAAGACTCTAGAATGAAGTCCATCAGGACCTGGGAACTCATCAGCTTTTAGTTCCAATAATTTTCTTTATTGTAGTTGTTTTAAGTTCCTTCCTCCCTCTCTTTCACCTCCTGATTCATAATTATTCCTAGGATGTTATTTGTATCCTCTACAGTCAAGTACATATTTTGAGCAATATGTTGATAACTTGTATTGATTTTTGTCAAATTTATTTTATTCCAAACATTGTGAATGAATAAATACCCCAATACCTTGATTGCTACACAAGCCTTGTAACCATATTGTATGTTGTTTAGCATAGCAATGATTATTACACTGTTACATTTGATAATAGTATACTTAAGTATTTGATTATTTTGTTTTTCAGCGGGGATCTGACGAGCTTCTTTCTGCTGGTATTGTTAACGGCCCATCTACCATGAGCAATTCTACTCCAGCTACAGGTATTTATTATCTATCAAATCTGGTAGTAATAGCACTTTGAATACCTGGAGCTAACTGCAACTTGGTTCATTGCTTCCTGACAAAATTTTTCAATGCCCTTATTAACTAATGTTTGACTGTTTAATGAAACATGTTCAATAACATTTCGTATTATAAATCTTAGTACAGCACATTCTGAATAAGTATAGTAAATGAACACACTGTGCTTTGAAACACATGTCTTTTCACTGTGGGTACATAAAAATTATCCTGTTTGTATGAAAAGATACAAAGTCCTGACTCATGGTGGCACAGTAGATATACTGTGCAGTTGTGGAAATTATTTTCACAATGGTTGCACTGTTTTGTAAGTACGCTTTAATTCATTGTTTTTTATCCATCATGGCCTGATTGGGCCATGATTTCTTAACATTGAAGCTTCCTTTCTTTGATAAACCATATTGAGCATGTTCTCCATATCTATCCTTCATATTTCAATCTTTATAACCTTGGGAAAGAAAGATAAACTGGTGCTAGCTTCATGAATAAGGAATATGCATTGGAAGCTGCAACGAGGTGAATGCTGGTCCTTTATCTTTACGACTTGAAGTTGGCCTCAAGTTTAGTTCCTCTGTAAATGCCTTGTATGCTAGCTCTCAGTAATGGAACACCCCAGGTGACAAGTAGCTTGCAAGGGCTTGTGATTCACCTCTAATCTGCTTTTGCACCCTCTGAAACTTATGTATTGGACATGTCACGAGGTTATGCTCCTTTTTATTTTTGAAAACATGATTTTTTTCAACTTTCAACTGACTGGAAATTTTGCAAATTGCTTTAAAATGCACGGCCGTGTTCCTAGGTGAAATTGAGAAACGCAAGCAAATCACCCTGGTTTGTGGGTGGGTGGGTGGGGGGTGGTGGATGGCGCGGAAGGAAAGAAGAAAGACATTTCTGATATTTAAGACCCCCATTAGAAGTCATAACCATCTAAGGAAGAGACATTTAACAGTGCAAAATACTGGACATTGAAACAATGGCTGCCACAGACTCACCCAAAACATCTTGGAAATACTCAATGCATGAAGTATTATGAAGCAAGGCTGCCCAGCTACTTGAGAGAGATTGCAAGTACAACAGGCAGTGTCAAGAAAGTCTTCAGAGAAAACAAGTTGAAGGCTGCTCCCTCTCCCCCTCTCTCTTTGGGCTAAATTTGTTGCCTGGTTTGAGAAGCCAACTCTACCAGAAACTTAGTAATTGCAACATCTTCTATACCTGACCGCATCCAAGACACCAGCTAACCCAAATGGCCGCAGCGTTTAAATTCTATGCCTCGAGGATAATCAAAGGACACTTAACTGCATATTCCTTTACGTTTTTTATTGGACTCTTAACTCCCCTTATTTCTGATACGTGTGTGTGGATTAGTGATTAATAAGTTTGTTCTTTGATTCAAAACCTTGTTTGGCTCCTTACTGATCACCGCTTAAATAGTTAAATGCACTCTGATGTGCAAAAGTAAATCCTCCTGAGAAAGAAACTTAAACTTACGACCAACTGAGGACATTGAATAGAGGGGAAGTCAGTTCACTCCTCCTCACCTGGCTGTAACAACAGGGGGTGCTCATATGGGATTGCTTCCACAAACGGACAAAACAATTGGAGTGGGGAACATAAAATATTTCCTTAAAAAGCAATTTAAATACTGCAGAAGGTTTTCTTGAGTCTATCATACTTGAGCACTAAAATGTCCATGTTTTATGTCAATACTCTCTATACTGGCAAGATGTTAAGGGCACGGTCCTTTGAAGAATTAGGCACTTAGAGACGGAGTTCTTGCCTAAAACCAGAAAAATGAAATTTTAAAGCTGTTGGTGAAAGCTGTAGAGGTGGAAATTTGAGGACACAGACTAATTAGCAGCAGAGAAATTAAGATTTGAGCGGGGGAAGTTCGAAAAGGGAGAAAATGAAAGCAGGGCAGGGACAGGAAAAAGCGGGGGCGGGAATGGGATTCAAGTGAGAGAGAGTTGGGAAAAAGAGTGGGTCATGTATCGTGGACCCATCCCACCCAGCTGATGAATCAGTACTCCTCCATGTTCAAAACCACTTGGAGGAAGCACTGAGGCGGGGGCAAAGGTGAAAAATGTACTCTGGCTGGGAGACCTCAATGTCTATCACCGAGTGGTTTGGTAACACCACTACAGACCAAGCTGGCCGTGTCCTGAAGGACATGGCTGCTAGACTGGGGTCTGCAGCAGGTGGCGAGGGAACCAATGTGGTTAAAACCTACTTGACCTCATCCTCACAAACTGCCTGCTATAGGTGCATCTGTCTATGACAGTATTGGTAGGACTGACCACCATATAGTCCTTGTGGAGTTGAAGTCCTGTCTTCACATTGAGGATATCCTCCATCATGTTGTGTGGCACTACCACCGTGCTGAATGGGATAGATTTCAAACAGATCGAGCAACTCAAAACTGGGGGACCATGAGGTGCTCTGGGCCATTAGCAGCAGCATAATTGTACTCGACCACAATCTGTAACGTCATGGCCTGGCAAATCCCCCCACTCTACCATTACCATCAAGCCTGGGGGTGAACCCTGGCTCAGTGAAGACTGCAGGAGGGCATGCCAAGAGCAGGACTACTTGCATGCCAAACAGCATAAGCAACATGCAATAGATGGAGCTAATCAACCCTACAGCCAATGGATCAGCTGTAAGCTCTGCAGTTGTGCCTAATCCAGTCATGAATGGTGGTGGACAATTAAACAAACCACTAGAGGAGGAGTCTTTACAAATATCCCCAACCTCCATGATGGGGGAGCCCAACACATCAGTGCAAAAGATAAGGCTGACAACAATCTTCACCCAAGAGAATGAGGATGAAGGTATCGAACTCTGGGAGAGAGACTGCAAGGTTCTTAAGCAACTTGATACAGGGAGTGACAAGGTATTGGAGGTGTTGGCAGGCTTAAAAGTGGACAAATCTCCAGGTCTGGATGATTTGTGTCCCAGACTGCTGAGGGAGGCAAGGGAGGAGATCGCAGGGTGTCTGACCCAAATTTTTAATGCCTCTCTGGCCACGCGGGAGGTGCCAGAGGACTGGAGAACAGCTAATGTGGTTCTGCTATTTAAGAAGGGTTGGAGAGATAAGCCAGTGAGTCTCACATCAGTGATAGGGAAATTATTGAAGAAAGATTCTCTCCTTCAAAATTATCTCCACTTGGAGAGGCAAGGTTTGATCAGGGCTAGTCAGCAGGGCTTTGATAGAGGGAGGTCATGCCTAACAAATTTGATTGAATTTTTTGAGGTGACCAGGTGTGTAGATGAGGGTAGTGCAATTGATGTCAAAAGCTTTGCTGAAATCCATGTAAAACTACAAGGCCCCACTTGGGAGACTTATAAAGATGGCAAATGCACATGGGATACAGGGTAATTTGATAAGGTGGATTCAAAATTGGCTTAGTTGTAGGAGACAGGGTGATGACAGAAGGCTGCTTTAGTGACTGGAAGCCAGTGTCCAGTGGCGTACCACAGGGTACTCAGGTGCTCAGCCCCTTTATTATTTGTCATTTATATAAACGACATTGATGACTGTGGGGGTTAGGATTAGTGAGCTTGTGGGTGACACAAAGATTGGCCAGTTGAGTGTCTTGGGCTACAAGAAGATATAGACAGGATGGTCAAATGGGTAGATAAGTGGCAGGTGGAATTTAACCCTGGAAAGTGTGAGGTGATACACTTTGGAAGGAGTAATTTGACAATGAACTATTCAATGAACGGCATGACACTAGGAAGTTCTGAGGAACAAAGGGACCTTGGCATGTGTGTCCATAGATCTCTGAAGGCGGAGGGGCACGTTTAGTGGGGTGGTGAAAAAGGCATATGGGACACTTGCCTTTATCAATCGATGCATAGATTACAAAAGTAAGGAGGTCATGTTGGAGTTATGTAGAACCTTGGTGAGGCCACAGCTGGAGTACTGTGTGCAGTTCTGGTCGCCACATTATAGGAAGGATGTGATTGCACTGGAGGGGGTGCAGAGGAGATTCACCAGGATGTTGCCTGGGATGAAACATTCAAGTTATGAAGAGAGGTTGGATAGACTTGGGTTGTTTTTGTTGGAGCAGAGAAGACTGAGGGATGACCTGATCGAGGTGTACAAGATTGAGAGACATGGACAGGGTGAATAGGGAGCAGCTGTTCCCTTGGTTGAAGCGTCAGTCACGAGGGGGCATAAGTTCAAAGTGAGGGGCAGGAGGTTTAGAGGGGGTGTGAGGGAAAAACCTTTTTACCTAGAGGCTGGTGACGGTCTGGAATGCGCTGCCTGGGAGGGTGGTGGAGGTGGGTGCCTCACATCCTTTAAAAAGCACCTGAATGAGCACTTAGCATGCCATAACATTCAAGGCTATGGTAAATGGGATTAGGTAGGTAGGTCAGGTGTTTCTCACGTTTCTCACGTGTCGGTGCAGACTTGATGGGCCGAAGGGCTTCTTCTGCACTCTGTGATTCTGTGAAGTGCCGAGTGGATTATCCATCTCGGCTTCCTCCTCCTTTGGAGGGCCCCGGCATCACAGATGCCAGTCGTCAGCCAATTTGATTCACTCCATGTGTTAACAAAAAATGGCCGAAGGCGCTAGATACTGCAAAGACGGTGGGCCCTGACATATTCCAGCAGTAGTGCTGAAGACTTGTGCTCCAGAATTTGCTGCGCCCCTAGCCAAGCTGTTCCAGAACAGCTACAACACTGGTATTTACCCAGCAATGCGGAAAATTGCCCAGTTATGTCCTTTATACACACAGCCGGGCAAGTCTAAGCCGGGTAATTACCGCCCCATCAGTCTCCCCTCCATCAGTAAAATGATGGAAGGGGTAATCAACAATGCTATCGAGTAGCCCTTGCTTAGCGATAACCTGCTCACTGACGCTCAGTTTGTTTCAGCCAGGGCCACTCAGCTCCTGACCTCATTACAGCCTTGGTTCAATCATGAACAAAAGAGTTGAAATTCCGAGGTGAGAGTGACTGCCCTTGACACCAAGTCAGCATTTGGCCAAGTATGGCATCAAGGAGCCCTAGCAAAACTGAAATCGATGAGAATTTTAAGAGGAAAGCTCTCTGCTGATTGGAGTCATAACAAGCACAAAGGAAGATGGTTGTGGTTGTTGGGGGTCAATCATCTCAGTTCCAGAACATCATTGCAGTAGTTCTTCAGGGTAGTGTCCCAGACCCAACCATCTTTAGCTGCTTCATCAATGACCTTCCTTCCATCATTAAGTTAGAAGTGAGCATGTTTGCTGCTGATTTTGTTCACCATTTGCGACTCAGATTCTGAAGCAGTCCATGTCCAAATGCAGCAAGACCTGGACAGTATCCAGGCTTGGGCTGACAAATAGCAAGTAAAATTTGCACCCTACAAATGCCAGGCAGCGACCATTTCCAACAAGAGAACCCAACCATCACTAATTTTGACTTTCAATGGTATTACCATTGCTAAATTCCCCACTGTCAACATCCTGGTGGTTACCATTGATCAGAAACTCAACTGGATTAGCCATATTAATACTGACCACAAGAGTAGGCCAGAGGCTTGGAATCCTGAGGTGCATAACTCATTCCTTGACTCCCCAAAAGCCTGCCCACCATCTACAAGGCACAGGTCAATAGTGGTAGACTGCTGTCCACTTGCTGGATTCGTGAAACTTGACACCGTCCAGGACAAAGCAGCCAGCTTGATTGACACCCACATCCCCAAACATTTACTCCCTCCACCACCAACACAATGGCAGCAGTGTGTACCATCTACAAAATGCACTGCAGGAACTTGCCAAACCTCCTTACACAGTACCTTCCAAACTCATGATTGCTACCATCTGAAAGGACAAGGGCAGCAGACGGATAGGAACACTGCCCGGAAGACCCCCTCCAAGCCACTCGCCATCATGACTTGGAGATATATTGCTGTTCCTCCACCTATCACTGGGTCAAAATCCTGGAACTCCCTCCTTAACAGTATTGTCGGTATATCTAGACCACATGGAATACGCTCAGCGGTTCAAGAATGCAGCTCACCACCCCCTTCTCGAGGGCAATTAGGGATGAGTGATAAATACTGGCCTACGTCCCATGAATAAATAGAGAGAGAGCGGGGCAGGGATGGAGAAAAAAGTTTGAGAAAGGTGGACGGGGGGGTGGGAGGAACAGGAAAAAGAGAGAAAGGGATGAGGCAGGGATGAGCAGAAGAGGAAAGGGAGTGTACATTAAAGCAGCTTGAGCTGAGAAGGGAGGATTCCATTGTGCCTATTGAAGATACTCCTGGTGAGGGAACCACACCCAACTCTGACTTAAAGGCTGAGGTATTCAAGTTTGTGCATTTAATCCCCAAATTTGATGAATAGGTGAGCTTTATCTATTTTGAATGGTCAGCACAACCCAAAGCTGGTCCCTGCAATTGCAGAGTAAACTGAAAGGAAAAGTTCACAACGTTTAGCGCCTCTTTCCTGATGAAAGTGTGATCAGCTATGAGGCAGCAAGAGGGCTTTTTAAAAAAAAATGCATACCAGTGGGTGCCAGAGGCATACTGTTTAGAAATTCCATATCCACAGGAAATGGCCTGACTGGACATACCTGGAATTTGAACGGCTTCAGCAGCTCGCTTTTGACTGGTGGTACGGGTGCTTTAAGTTGAGGCCACCTGCACAAACCTTTGAAATAATTTCCCCCTCGTTTCAAAATCTCTTTACCCTTCCCGCTAAGAACTGGCAGGGAGTAACTGGCCATTCGGATAGCAACTAGCTGATGATTGAGCTTATCCACAAATCCTCATCCCAAAGGAAACTCTTCCTTAGTCACTCCAAACAACTGAAAAGCGTAGAAGATGGGTGAGTTACAGGAAACTAAACACCCACAGCATAGATGGGACAGCTGGAAACACAGGCACCACCAAGGCTTGAAAGGATTGTGCTGAGAAGCTGATTGAGGCCTGTGTGTTTTAACTGCCACAAGACAGGGCACCTCTGCTGATTGCTAGAGGTTAGGGAAAAACCTGTGGGATTTGTTGGGGCATGCGAACCTCATGCAGAAAATGAGAGTCGGACAGTGAGCAAAGCAGACCATGGCTCTGACTGGCAGCAAACCCCTTCAGCCTCCCCACCTCCTCAATACTACTTGTCCCCCCACCTATCTTTGTATCATCTGCACACTTAGTCAGAATGCCCTCAGTTCCTTCATCTAGATGATTAATGTATAAAGTGAAAAGTTGTGGTGCCAACACTGACCCCTGCGGAACTCCACTAGTCACCGGCCGATTTTTTTCTTTGACTTTTGTGGGGAAATTCAAAACTCAGAATGCAAAGTTATTCCGTTGGAGCTTTTCTCCAACCATATCACCTAAAAATCTCCTTGCAGGGAAATCGAATGTGATTGTAGATGTCCTGTCCAGAACTTAGAAACCCAGTTAAAACTGATGGGATAATCCAGACCAAGGCTAAGTGAGTGAGTGGAAGTGAATGTGTTTTCTTTTTGTTTTGTGAGTTTATACCTTGTAATGAAATGAGAGTGAATCTTATTTTTTTTCTTCTGATGGAGAAATATGATGAGGCTAAGCTGTTTTATTTTTGAAAAGCTGAGTTTTCAACTTCCAACTGACTGGAAATTTTGCAGTTTGAACTGGGATAGAGCAAACTGCTTAAAAATGCAAGGCCACATTCTAAATTGAAGGTGAGGAACCAACAAAACACCCTTGTGGGGAGTGTTAAGAGAGAATTAGGGTTCACTGTTCAAAAATAAGTAGCGCCCATTTAAGACAGATGAGAAATTTTTTCTCTGGGTCGTGAGTGATCAGCCGTAATCTTGAATGGCAGAACAGGATCAAGCGGCTGAGTTGCCTCCTCCTGTTCCTAATTCGTACGTTTGTTTTAGACATTTCCTATAATCCAGTCACCCATTGAAACTCAACTATCTAAGGAAGAGACATTTAAAAATGCAAAATACTGGATATTGAAACAATGGCTGCCACAGACAGATGCACCCAAAACCTCTTGAAAATAGACAATGGCTGAAGTATTTCAGGACAAGGCTGCCCAGCACAGAGAGATTGCAAGTGACACAGACACTGTTAAGAAAGCCTTGAGCAGAGGAAACAAGCTAAAGGCTGCTCTCCCTCCCTCCCACTCTTTTAGAATAAGTGTGCCACCTGGTTCAAGAAGCCAATTCTACTAGAAGCCTACCAGTGACCGGTGATCTTGTAATAATTGCAACAGAATGCACTCCTGATGGGGGACTTCAATGTCCATCACCAGGAGTGGCCTGGTCACACCACTAATGACCGAGCTGGCTGAGTCCTAAAGGATGTAGCTACCAGACTGGGTCTGCGGCAAGTGGTGAGGGAACCAACAAGAGGGAAAAACATACTTGACCTCATCCTCACCAACCTGCCTGCTGCAGATGACTGTCTCGGTAGGAGTGACCACTACACTGTTCTTGTGGAGACAAAATCCTGCGTACACATTAAGGGTGCCTTCCATCATGTTGTGTGGCATTACCACTGTGCTAAATGGGATAGATTTTGAATAGATCCAGCAACTCAAAATTCAGCAACCATCAGGTGTTGTGGGCCATCAGGAGCATAATTATACTCAACCACAATCTGTAACCTCATGGCCTGGCATATCCCCTGCTCTGCCGTTACCACCAAGCCAGGCGATCAACCCTGGTTCAATGAAGAGTGCAGGAGAGTATGTCAGGAGCAGCACAAGGCCTACCTTGAAAGCTCATGGGCCAGAACAGAGGATTGGTGGTCACTGTTCTGACTTTCAGTTGCTGTTTTAAAGCCTATCTACATGGATGTTGGGTGAGAGCAGGATTGGATTTTGCTCTGATGCCCCATGGAGTTGAGTAAGCTAATACTAACCCTTAGTACAGGTTGGTACATGAAATCTGCTCAATTGGAATTAGCCCTGAAAGGCTGTTAGTGCCTATGGAACTGTATTACAGCATGAATCACCATAAGACGTAGGAACAGAAGCAGGCCATTCAGCCCATCAAATCTGCTCTGTCACTCAATGAGATCATGGCTGATCTGATAATCTTCAACTCCAACTCCACTTTCCTGCCTTTTCACCTTTTCCTACCTTCAGAGATGAGAAGAAGAAATTAGTTTGATGTTATTACGTTTCCCACTGGCCTTGAGCAGACACCACAAAAATGCTTATAAGTTGGTGGTTCAATAAAAAATGCTAATGTTGTAGTTAAGCTGTCAGCAATATGGCCTCTGGAGAATGATATGCAGATACTTGGCACTAATGATGGGATCATTTTAACAAGGCATTTATGGATGCTGTTTAAACAGGACAGCAGTACCCAAAAAGTGCACACATTTGAACCTGAATGAGTTTTCAATTTTGGAATCACTCCCTTGCATTTGTATCTTTAAATTTGGAGTAGAGTTAATAAGGGCTGTTCAGTTTTTGTCAGCATCCATGGCAGACAGTAGCCAGACTCTAAATTATCAGACTGCTTTTCTGACATCTCTGACCGTATGAGCAGAAATTTCTTCTGGCTAATATAGGAAAACCGATGGCATTATTCATAAAGGTTGGTGGATTTTAATTAATGGTTAAATGTACAGAAGGCTTAAGCATTAAATGCTTTAGAAAAATGTTCATTTGCTTTTTATTTAAAGAACTCAGTGAGGTGGCATATGGCTGAAGTTTTTCTGTTCAGTGGAAAATTAATGTAGGCCATTTTCAAGATGTGAATTGTGAAGGTGTCTGTGTACAATAAGTGCATTGGGATCAGATAACAAACTAAATTACATTTATAAGTGTTTGCTGTCAGTGGGATGTATCACTGAATGCTGCAGCCTGCCTGCTTTTGGGCATTATAAATGGAACATCAGAATTAAAAATCAAAAAACTCTTAAAGGGCAACAAACATGATAACAGTCAAGAAAGGTGGTGTGTTGGCCACGAGCAAGCATGGGCCAAAGAAGAGCAGGGTTGTGGGCACTGACAGGGTTGGGCCAGAGAAAAGTGGGTGTGTGGATATCAACAAGGCTGGGTTGGGATTGTCACAGATCTTCGAGTGAAAATAGATACCTTATCGTCAACATTGCCACTCCCACAATAATTGGCACTCATTTACTGCCTTGAATGTCATAGAGCATCCAAAAGTGCTTCACAGGGGCACTGTAAAGCAAAATTTCACAGAGCCACAAAATTTCACACAGCCACAGATGACCTAAAGCTTGGTCAGTTAGGTTTTAAGGAGCGTCTTAATGAAGGAAAAGAAAGTAGAGAGATGAATTTCAGCAAGAGCTCCAGAGCTTTGGTACAATTAAAATTGGGGCTCTGGAGGCCTGAATTAGAAGAATACAGGGATCTGGGAGGGTTGTGGAGGTGAAGATGATTACAGAGATAGGAGGGATGATGCCATGGGTGGATTTGAAGATGAAAATGAGAACTTTTAAAATTGAAGCATTTAAAATTGGGAGCTCATGTAGGTCAGTAAGCACAGGGTTGAGGGGCAAACAAGACTTGGAGCAAGTTAGGACACAGGCAACAAAGAGTTTTTGGATGATCTCAAGTTTAAGGAGGGTAGATTGTGGGATGCCAGCTAGAGATGCGTTGGAACAGTCAAGCTCGGAGGTAACCAAGGCATGGATGAGGATTTCAGTAGCAAATGACCCGAGGCAGGATTGGAGTCAGGTTATGTTACAGAGATGGAAATAGGGTCTTAGTAATGGCACAGATATGTGGTCAGAGTCAAATGTGATCCAAGGCTGTGAACAGCTTTGTTCAGTCTCAAACAGTTCAGAGAAAGGGCTGGAGTCAGTGGTTAGAGAACAGAGTTTGTACCAGGAATTTCTGCTCATCCAGTACTCGATGTTGGACAAGTAGTCTGACAATTTAGAGGCAGTAGAAGGGTTTAAGGAGGTAGTATTGATGTAGAACTGGATGTCGTTGGTGTAACATCTGGAAGATGTTTTTTGGTTGAAACCACTGAGGAGCAGATGAGAAATAGGGGGTCAGGGATAGATTCTTGGAGGAATATCAGAGGTAATGGCATGGGAACTGGAACTCTTACAGGAATTTGCTTTTCTCTTTCTGCTGCACCTCCATAATTTTTTTTAAAAAGCAGTGCAGGATGTGTGAGCTGACAACATTTCCTACCTCTGGATTTTGATGTTGGTTGTGTTGGATTGTGTGGAATAATCAGAACAGCATGTTATTAGTGACATGTATCATTGTGGTGTAGCAGTGTGTTGGGGTACACAATAGGTTTATTATTGTCCCTCATTATGTTGTTTTAAAGCAGTTAAAATTGGACTTGATGAGGCCAATTATGACTTGTTTTAAACTATACATTATGCTTTTATTGGGCATGCAGGATATTGGGACTTCTTTCTCTTCATTTTGTTCAATCTTGAATCTTTGAGCACTAATTTAGATTATATATTTTACCCAATTTTTAAAATTATGAGCACTGGTTACCTTTTTCAAAAAGACACTTCTGGGCCAATCATTTAAACTTGAACATGGAGAAGCAGTATGTCTGGGTACTAACACAAACTTGCTGTCAGACCCTGGTGCCCCCTTCTGACTGCACTCTTGATTCAGCCTCAAACAGTTGAGGGAGAGGGATGGAGTTAGTGGCTGGGGAATGGAGTTTGTAATTCGAAACTGAAGATAATGAAACTGGCAGATTCAGAATCATTGTCGCTTTTCAGGCACCGACAAGAAATATTGTGTTGATTTAATTTAAAGAAACTGTCACATGTTTTTAAGATTACTTGCATAAAGACATGAGTTTTCTCCAGATTTCAGGGCATTGATATTAGACATCAGCCTCGTGACTCTTTTCCACACCCCTCTCTCTTAATGCCTCAATTGATTCTTGGAAATCAGAACTGGGTACAATTTTCAAATTGTGCCCTAACCAGAGCACTGCACAGTTTGATCATGACCTCTGGAATATTTACAGTCTTGATATGTTTTTAAATGATGGTGAATTGCATTTGTAGGACATGTTGAACACGCAGTCTTATAAGAATTCTGTATTTTGATTTTGTCCAAGTTTATTTATATATCATTCATGGGGTATTTGTGCCATTTTCTTTCTGAATTGCTGTACTTAACTGTGTTGAATTTAATTTGCTATTTTGTGTCCACATATATTTTATGCAGTTCATTTGTAATTTCTAAGCTGCCATTTCCATTCCCTTTCCTAGTTGGGTGTTATGTACCAATTTGAGTTTCTGACCCCTTTTTGAAATTCTCGACTCCCAACTCCAACAAATATCGCTTGTGTTCTACCAGTTAACCAATTTTTCAATTCCTAAATGTGCTCTGAATCTTCCCTGATTTGAATTCAAGCTATATTCTTTTATTTGGAAAATTTGTTAGAAGTCTAGTGGAAGTCTTAAGTACATCACAAGATGGGGTCCTCCATTACCTGTTTGGGTTGCGGGAGGAGGTTGATTATGTTTTTAGCTTCTGAGAGACTGAGGTTCCAAATTCATTTGTAAAAAAAATTTCCTTTGAAAATATATTAGTTAATCTGTCAATTGAGCTGTCAAACTAATATTTAAGCAGTTTTTAAAAAAAAATTGAACTGCAATTTTCAGTTATTTTGCGGTTAGCAGATTTTTTACTTTCAGTGGTGTAGATTTTTGATTTCCCCACCACCACCTTTGAAATTCAGCTGTGCAAAATAAAGAATGTACTTTTTTTGGCAACCACTGACCGTGACACAGCAATTTTAATCCCCAATTTTTTTTTTGGCGGGAAGGGTAGTTTCCCACCTGTGGTGTAAAGTTTAAATTATCTCGTGGTCTTTATCATGTTAGAATATGGGAGATTTTAACTTGGCAGCCATTTTTGAGGAAAATGCCTGCTAAGCAAGTAACCCTTGAGTTCTGACAGCAAGATGTCATTTTAAATATTGTAATTTCAGTCCAGTTAAAACCCATTTGACACGGACTGAGGCTATCATATTCCTATCCTTTGAAAATCCTTCATAGTGTCTCCTCTTGACTGGGATACTTGATCTTGAATTGGACTACTAACACAGATTTTGAAATGTCTGTTATATCTTTAATGTAATGGATCAGTATAGGTAGATGTATTTTTATGGCAAATGTATTTAATGCTCACAAAAGCATTAATTACCATGTCAGCTTTATTTACTTTTAATTCTTCTGCATCATTTGGCCTGGACTTTTTGGCATTGGAACAGTAATGTATTGGGCACAGAGTAAAACACCAGTGCACTTTGTGCTGCCTTGCTGGTGTTTTACTGGTAACAATACAGCTGAACTGTAGAGAAAACAGCCAGTATGAAGCCTAATCAAAAAAGTCAACATTTTAAAATGATTTGCATTTGAACAACTTTCTCTTCACCTGCTTTAATTCAGTGAAAATCACTGTGAACAAATTAGGGAAGTGTGTAACAAACATTGTATAAGAATAATCATGGGGCATTTCAACTACTCTGAAATTGACTAGAAGAGGTATGTAAAAGGATAAGGGAATGGAGTTCCTATAGGGTATACAGGGCCCATTCCAAACTCTGTAAGGTTCACATCAAGGATTTGTTACTGGATGTGGTAATGTAGAATTAACCAGAATGCAGAAAGAAGTAAAAGTAAGGTAACGTCTTGGCAATAGTGGCCATGATATTAATACAGTTCAGGCTAGTTGTGAAGGGCATGACCATGACAAAGGGCAGGGATTAAAGATTGGAGAAAAGCTGAGGGTCTGAGAATAGAACTTGGGGAAAATAAAATGGACAATATTGACATTTGTGTAGAACAGCATTAAGTAATATTTTAAAAAGTGTTCAGAAAAGTCCTGAAAAATAAGTTCTGCTTAACAAAAATAAACACACATGCATGGACAAATAAAGACATGAGAGAAAAGGGAGGGAAAGGACAGGGCATACACTAAGTATGTGGACAGTGCAGGGGAGCCAGACAAAGGAGAATATGAAGAGACTCAGTTTTTAAAAAAAAGGTAAAGAACTAGAAATTAAATTGTCAAGGAACATAAAACAAAAATATCCTATGGACACAAAGAAAAGTTGAGATGGGAATAGGATTATTTTAAGGGGCAATCAGAATAAATTCACAGGCAACCATGGTGAAAGGCAGAAATTTTAAATAATTACTTTGCTTCAGTATTTACTAGGATACAGATCAGTTGCAAGTGACATGGGAAGATGAGATTAGAAATGCTATAAACGCATCTAAAATAAAGAGAAGTATTAAAGTAATAAAATTTGAAGGCTAAAACGTGTTGCCTGGACAGATTGCACCTGCACATTCTAAAAGAATCTAGGGAAGAGATAGAAGACATTATTGGACATACATAATTCATTAGAAAAATATGTCGTGCCAGAGTTATAACAGCTAATGTGATAGCTATATTTAAGAATGAAAATCAAACATTTCCAAGGAACTATAGACCAGTCAACTTACTATCAGTGGTAGGAAAAATAATGGAATCTCTATTTAACGAGAATGTAGAATAACGTCTAGAAGCCAGAAAATAATCATAGAATGGGTACAGTATAGCGGATGCCATTTAGGCCATTGTCATTGTTGACTCTGCAACAGCAACTCCCAGATTCCCACTTCCTCCATTCCCTGCAGCCGTACAATTTAAAAAGAAACAAATAGCATTTAAGTAAAAAGGGAAAGCCTCGCTTGACCAACCTCATTGAATAAGGTAATGCAATAAATGTGTTATATCTGGATTTCCAAAAGGCCTTTGATGACAGTACGTACTGGCGACATCAAATTGGAAGTGATGGTCAGTACTGAGGAAGACTGCAACAATTTACTGCAAGACATTAGTGAACTTGCAAAATGGGCATATAATTGGCAAATAAATTTTAACAGTGTAAGGAATTATATTTTGGCAAGGAAACTTGGGTCACAACTTAAATTAGAATTTAAATAGAATGGAGGAGCAAACGATTCTAGGAGTACAAATGCACAAATCACTGAAATGCTGAACTGGTGAAGCTGCAGAAAAATCAGCTCCACGCTTTAAAAAGTGGGAACAGCATGCTATACACAGAGCCAAGTACAATCACCACAAACAACAGATCAGTTTGCCTGCCACATTCATTTGTGAATGATGGACAATTAAATGGCTAATCAGAGGGCAGGCTCTTAAAAAGACCCCCATCCTCAATGATGAGGGAAGCCCAGCACATCAGTGCAAAAGCCAGGGCTGAAGCATTTGCAGCCATCTTCATTCAGAAGTGCCAAGTAGATGATCAATCTTGTCATCCTCCTGAGGTTCCCAACAGCATAGATGCCAGTCTTAGCCAATTCGATTCACTCTGATATTAAAGAATAGCTGAAGACACTGGATACAGTGAAGTCTGTGGGCCCTGACAGCATCCCAGTTGTGGTACTGATGACTTGTTCTCCAGAGTTACGACAGCACAGGCATTTACATGACAATGTGGAAAATTGTTCAGGTATTGTCCAACCCACAAAAAGCAGGGCAAATCCAATCCAGCCAATTAACTGCCTCACCAGTTTTCTTGTGGCGATGGAAAGTGTCGTTGACAGTGCTACCAAGTGGTACTTGCTCAGTAAAAGTCTGCTTCATTGATGCTTAGTTTAGATTCCACCAAAGCCCCATGGTTCTAGATCTCACGATAGCCTCGGTCAATAAAAGGACAGAAAAGCTCAATTCCAGAGCTGAAGTGAGAGTGATTGCCTTTGCCATTAAGGAAGCTTTTGACCAAGTGTGGCAAAATTCATGATGGAGGAGCAAACGGTTCTGGGAGTACAAATGTGCAAATCACTGAAATGCTGAACTGGTGAAGCTGCAGAAAAATCAGCTCCACGCTTTAAAAAGTGGGAACAGCATGCTCAGGTCTGGTAAAATTCAAATCAGTGGTTGGGGAAGGGGGGGGAAGTGCGGGGTGTGGTTGCAGGGGAAGCAGTTGGGTGGAGGAAGTGGTTGGGAATGGGCATTTGGTGGTGCGGAGGAAGTGGTGGGGTGGGGGTTTTGTGGTGCGGAGAAAGCGGTTGGGGGTGGGGGTTTTGTGGTGCGGATGAAGCGGTTGGGGGTGGGGGTTTTGTGGTGCGGATGAAGCGGTTGGGGGTGGGGGTTTTGTGGTGCGGATGAAGCGGTTGGGGGTGGGGGTTTTGTGGTGCGGATGAAGTGGTTGGGGGTGGGGGTTTTGTGGTGCGGATGAAGCGGTTGGGGGTGGGGGTTTTGTGGTGCGGATGAAGCGGTTGGGGGTGGGGGTTTCATGGTGCGGAGGAAGTGGGTGGGGTGGTGGGGGTGGGGTGGCACATGGAGAAAGCAGTGGCAGGAGGTGCTTTCCAAAGACTAGAAAGGGTGATTGTTGTTGCCGGCCTTTGGATGCCAGTTATCTCAGCCTCTGGACATTGCTGTAGGAGTTCGTTACGGTAGTGACCTTGGTCCAGCCATCTTCAGCTTTTCATCTATGACCTTCCCTCCATCATAAGATAAAAAGTGGTGGTGTTCATTGAAAATTTGGATATTGATCAGTACCACTTGCGGTTCCTCACACTGAAGCAGCCAGTGCCCACTTTCATTAAGGTCTGGACAACATTCAAGCTTGGATTGACAAGTAGCATATAACACTTGTGCCACAAGTGCTACGCAGTTACAATCTCCAACAAGAGGGAATCTAACCATCTCTCTCCTTGACATTCAGTGAGATTGCCATTGCTTAATCCCCCCCAACATCAACCTCTTGGGGTCACCATTGACCAGAAACTGGACTGGACCAGCCTTATAAATACTGTGGTAACGAGCAGGTCAGAGGCTGGAAACTCTTTGGCGAGTAACTCCCCTCCTGATTCTCTGCTTGCCTGGATGAGCATAGCTCCAACAGCACTTGAAGTTCAACATCATTCAAGACAAAGCAGACTACTTGATCAGCATTGCAACCACCACTATAAGCATTTCACTCCCACCAACACACAGTGGCAACCATGTGTACTAACCACACGATGCACTACAGCAATGCACCAAGTCTCCTTTGACAGCACCTTCCAAATCCGTGACTTGTATCACCTAGAAGAGTGACCTAAAACAGGTCTCTAAATTAATGGAAGGATTAGACAGAATAGACATAAGTGTGCTTCCTAGGAAAGGAAAACTAGAAGCTGTTAGCATAAGATTGTCACCAAGAAATCAAATCAAATTCAGAAGAAACTTCGATGCACGGCAATTGGTGAGAACATAGAATGCGCAACCACAGGGAATAGTTGAGGTGAATTGTATGAATGCATTTAAAGGGAAGCTAGCTAAGCATGTGAGGAAGAGGTGAAAACTGTGTCATGCATTGGATAAGCATTGGATAAGGAAGGATGGGAGAAAGTTTAAGTGGAGTGTAAACGTTGACATGTCTTTTTTGGGCTGAATGGTCTATTTCTGTGCTGTATGTAAAATAGAAATAATTCTGAGGGCTTGACAGAGTGGATGCTGGGAGGATTTTTCCCCCACAGCTGGTGAGTCTGAATCTGAGGGCCACAGTAGAGGTTGGCCATTTAGGACTGAGATGAGGAAATATTTCTTCACTCCAAATGTTGTTAACCTTTGGAATTCTTTACCATAGAGAGTTCTGGTTGCTCAGTTGTTAAGTATGTTCAAGTTAGAGAACGATAGTTTTTTTTTAATACTCAGGGAATTGAGGGATTGTGTGGCTAATGTAAAAGGTTGGCTAGATCTTAGTGAATGGCAGAGCAGACTCGAGCCAAATGGCGCATTCCTGTTCTTATTTCTTGTACTCTTATGTTCACTGTAGTTGCAGGTTGACAGTGCTGGCATTTGAGTGCCCATAGAGTTCCAATTTTTTTTTTTTTAAAGATTACTTTGATGTGGGCAGTAGTGTGAACTCAGCTCCACGTTCAAAAACACAGCCCATGATGCTATGTAAAAGTGGTATTATCGTGAACAATTGAAATCTCTAAATCTTTCCCATCTTGGCAATTCAACTCTTGATATTGGCCAACTATAGCATATACAATAGCTGCTGCAACAATAATGACACTTAATTGGTAACACAAGAATGAATCGTTTATTCCTGAAGGTTTAGAGTTAAAACATTCTCTCCCCCCCCCCCCCCCCATTCTTAAACAAAAATAGTTTGCTGTGTGGAGGAAAAATTCAATTGGTCTTTATTGGGGCCCAAAAGTTTATAAACTCTGTTAGCAAGAAACAGACAAACAGCAGTAGTTCTGTTAAGTTTTGCATTTTCCAAGTAGCTGGATGCTTTCAAAGAAAACTCAACTCACTTCTGGGTTTTGTTACATGTATGTTTTTATTGGTTTACTTTGATTAACATTTTAAATCTGTTCTTAGAATACCTAGATCTTGTCTTGACATAAACTCCCATGTTTCAAATTACAGTGAAATTTGTAAGCATGTAGAAACTTCTTAAACCTAAATTTGTAAGATGTGGTTTAAGGATGAAAAGAGTAGTTGCTACTACCTTCTGAAAAATTTAGGACATCTAAAACAAAACCCCAAAGCCAATTGATTCCCATTCCTTTCATAGAAATTGACAGTTTCCTTTTTAACTGTTTGTGGGGAAAGGATTTAATATAGGTACCTCCAGGTTTGTTGTGAGATTTTGATGTGGAACTGCCGCCTTGTGGTCATATTTAACTAGAGCTCTTGCTTTCATTCAAGTGCAGAGCTGAACAAGAACATTTTCTGGTGACTAGTGAAAACTGAAGGATCAGCTTCAGAGCACCATGAGCTAAAATGCACTTGGACATGTCTTCCAAAGTTTTATTAACTATTATTTAGTTCATTTTTCATCTCTGGCTTAGTCACTCCTGCTTGCTCCACACAAATGCACGCTGTGAAAGACATTTATAAAATGCATTAGATGGTGTTTCCATCTTGGCCAATAAATATCTATGAGAGCATGATTCTCACCCATCAACTAAATGGTTGGGCTCATCACTACAAAGACAGTAATAACAGATTAAAACAGGTAACTTAGGCTGATTGGGCACATATTGAAATATCATCTTTCTTCCTGGAATAAACCATGAATAGAACATGTTAACACTGGAAAGGATTGGTAGAAATCCTGAGGATAATCCTGGACTAAAGTTTGTTTTTCTTTTTATGTATTAAAAAAAAGTTAGTGATGTGGTCTCAATCTTTAGAATGTTGCAGATATGATGAATATGGACCTAAGCAGGCTTTCGAAGTGTAAACTGTGGTCACTAAACCAGAGATTTAAAAACAAAAAAATTCAAAAGTTAACCAATCTCTCTTGAACAAAAGACAAGAAAGACTTCCTGTATCCCTCAGGTTAAGAGTGGGATTGAGCACTCCCATTTATCCCACAATTAGCTGAGCCATAACAAAAAACAGTAACTATCTCTGTGTTAGCTGATCTGAAATGAGCCAGTTGTTGGGGCACTACCAGAGTATTGCAGTTGGCTGCATGGAAGGGAAGATTGGCAACAATTTCTTGTCTTTTTATTCATTCATGGGATTTGGGTGTCACTGGCTAGGCTAGCATTTATTGCACATCCCTAATTACCCTGAGAAGGTGGTTGTGTGCACCTTCTTGAACTGCTGCAGTCCATGTGTTGTTGGAACACCCACAATGCTGTTGGGAAGGGAATTCCAGGATTTTGACCCAGTGATGCTGAAGGAATGGTGATATAGTTCCAAGTCAGGATGGTGTGTGACTTGGAGGGGAAGTTGCAGGTGGTGATGTTCCCATGCATCTGCTGCCCTTGTCCTTCCAAGTGGTAGAGATCATAGGTTTGAAGATGCTGTTGAAGAAGCTGGTGAGTTGCTGCAGTGCACCTTTATAGATGGTATCTAGTGTGTGTCAGTGGTGAAGGGGGTGAATATTTATTGTGGTGAATGGGCTGCCAATCAACTGGGCTGCTTTGTCCTGCATGATGTTGAGCTTCTACCTATCTAGTCTGTCCAGCCCCCTCATGATTTTGAACATCTCTCTCAAATCTCCTCTTAGCTTTCTCTCCAAGGAGAACCATCCCAACCTCTCCAACCTATCTGCGTCACTGGTTCCAGGGATGAGAAACTTCATTCTTGTAAACCTCTTCTGTACTCCCTCCAATGTCTTCACACCCTTCCTATAATGTGGTGCACAGAGCTGCACACAATACTTGAGTGTTAATAAAGTCCAGGATACTATATGCTTTATGAACTGCTTTCTCCACCTGTCCTGCCACCTTCAATGCTCATTTACACCCAGGGTCTTTCTCTTCCTGCACCCCCTTCAAAATTTCACTCCTTATTTGATATTGTCTGTCCATGTTCTTCCTACCAAAATGCATTACCTCACACTTCTCCGCATTGAACTTCATCTGCCACCTATCTGCCCACTCCACCAACTTATCTATGTCCTCTTGAAGTTCAACTCCATCCTTCTTGCAGTTTACAACACTCCCAGGCTTCGTATCATCCGCAAACTTTGAAATTGTCTCTTGCATGCAAAGATCTAGATCATTAATCTATATCAAGAAAAGCAAGGGTCCCAATACCGACCACTGTGGAAGTCCACTACACACTTCCTTCTAGCCCAAAAAATATCCATTGACCACTACCTTCCGCTTCCTATTTTCCAGCCAATTTTGTATCCATGTTGCTACTGTCCCTTTTATTCCATGAGCAATAACATTTCTCAAGTCTGTTGTGTGGCACTGTGTCAAATGTCTTTTGAAAGTCCATATACATCAAATCAACAGCATTACCCTCATCGACCTTTTCTGTTACCTCTTCAAAAAAACTCCAAGTTAGTTAAACATGATTTCCTCTTCAGAAGTCCTTGCTGGGTCTTCCTTATCAACCTATATTTTTCTGCATGACGACTAATTTTATCCCAAATAATTGTTTCTAGAATTTGTCCACCACTGAAGTTAAACTGACTGGTCTGTAATTGCTGGGCTTATCCTTACAACCTTTTTCGAACAAGGGTGTAATGTTTGCAATTCTCCAGTCCTCTGGCACCTCCCCTCAATCTAGGGAAGACTGAAAAATTATGGCCAGTGCAGTGCCCCTGCAATTTCTACTCACTTCCTTCAATATACCTGGATGAATCTCATCCAGCCCTGGTGCCTTGCCAACTTGCCTAGGACAGCTTATTCAGCACTTACTCCTTATCAATTTTGAACCTTTCTAGTGACAGTTTCTTTGCCTGTCATCATGGCCTGGGTAGCATCTACCTCCTTGGTAAAGATGGATGCAAAGCATTCATGTAATACTTCAGCCATGACCCATGCCTCCATGTGTAAATCCCTTTTTTTGTCCCTAATCATCCCTACTCCTCCTTACCACCCTTTTACTATTGTGTGCTGATGGAAGACTTTGGGATTCCATTTTATGTTGGCTGCCAGTCTTTTCTCAATCCCTTTTTTGCTTCTCTAATATGCTTTTTTGCCTTCCCTCTGAACCTTCTGTAATCCTCTTGGTTCTCAGTTCTCAGTTGTGTTTTCTACCTGACACCTGTCATAAGCACACTTTTTCTTCTTTATCTTAACTTCTATCTCCTTTTTCATCCAGGGAGCTCTGAATTTGTTTGCCCTACCTTTCACTTTCGATAGAAAATACCTTGACTGTGCCTGAACCAACTCTTTTTTGAAGGTAGTCCTTTGTTCAGCTACAGTTTTACAATCCGACGTTCCAGTCTATCTGGCCCATCAAAGTCAGCTCTCATCCAGTAGATTATTCTTACTCTGGATTGCCTATCGTCCTTTCCTATCATCATCCTAAAATGTATGATACAATGATCACCGTTTCCTAAATGTTCCCCCACTGACATCTTGATCTACTTGGCCTACCTCATTTCCAAGAACCAAGTCCAACAGCGCATCTTTTCTTGTTGGGATTGGACACATACTGCTGTAGAAAATTTTCCTGAACATCATCTCGGAACTTTTGCTCCTCTCCACCCTTTACACTACCACTGTCCTGGTCTACAATAGGGTAATTCAAGTCCCCCATTATAACTACTCTATAAAATGCCTGCATCTATCTGTAATTTCCCTGCAGTTTGTTCTTCTGTCTTCCTCACTGGCTGGCAGTCTATAGACTACACCGAGGAATGAAATTGCAACCTTTTTGTTCCTTACCTCCAGCCAAATTGATTCTGTCCTTGGACCCTCTGGGACATCCTCTTTCTCCAGCACTGATATGCTCTCCTTAACCAATACTGCCACCCCTCCTCCTTTCCTTCCTTCCTTCCTTATCTTTTCTGAACACCTGTACCCAGGAATATTTAACACTCAGTTCTGCCCTTCCTTGAGTCAGGTCTCTGTTATCACCACAACATCATGTTTCCACATGGCAACCTGTGCCTGTAACTCCGCAATCTTTTTTATTTTACTCCGTGTATTTACATGCGTGCATAGTAACCCTGATTTGTTTAGATTTTGTTACTTTCTTCTCACCCCGACTCCACCTATTAACTTGCTATTCTTTATTCTAGTGTTATCTATCTCTCCCAGTATTTTGTGCACCCTGGTATTCCTCTAATATTCTCTCCTGGTCAAGGGGAGATGCTTAGATTCTCTCCTGTTTGGAGGTGGTCATTACCTGACACTTATGTGGCATGAATGTTACTTGCCGCTTCTTAGCCCAAGCTAAGTCTTCCTGCATGTAGACACGGACTGCTTCGGTATCTGAGGAGTCATGAATGGTGCTGAATATTGTGCAATCGTTCACAAACATCCATTGTGCAATCATCTGCGAACATCCCCCATGTCTGACCTTATGATGGAGGGAAGGTCTTCGGTGAAACTGCTGAAAATGGTTGGGCCTGGATGGGTTCTGCTCAAGATAATATTGTTGATGGAAAAGTGTCAGGGCACTGAGTGTGAACAGGGTTGAGCTGTACTAAACCTGTTTTGAACTGATGTGGATTGCTATCAAACAGTTACTGGATAATATGGAGTAGGAATTCTTGTGTTAATCCTGAGGTTTTGATCAAGATTAGAGGTTCTCAGTCATTAAGTACAGCTAATATTGTTCAGATTGTGACAGTCTGTAGTAGGATGCCTATTTTCACTTTCTGTAATGGTTGCACATTGTGGAACAGCAAAATTCAGCAGTTGTTAAGTGCATGCGCAAATACAGCATGATTCATTTTTTGTGTGTGTGTCTTTCAAATGTTCTACATTGTGCAATACTAACGAGGAAATTATGCAACTTAGTAATAGTACTTCCCTTTTTTTTAAGCTAATGGAAACGACACCAAAAAATTTAAAGGAGACGGATCTCCAAACCCTCCCTCTCGTGTTCTTCATATTCGTAAGATTCCAAATGAGGTTTCCGAAACAGAAGTCCTTTCACTAGGTTTATCGTTTGGCAAAGTCACTAATCTATTGATGTTAAAAGGGAAAAATCAGGTATGTGGATTTGTATATTTTTTTCTCAGCTGAAATGCAGGTTTTTGGCACTGTGCTTCATTGAAATGTCTTGTTCTAAATGTCTTTCTTTCAGATTTTTTAATATAATCGTTTTTTCGCCAATCTTGGAATTGGAGAAATATGCAGAAACATGAAACACCATTTAATTCATCATGCAGTTTTTCAATTATGTATTTTGAGATTGATTTAAAATAGCCCTAGCTTGGTGTGTGCTGCTCTTGATTCCATGAGATTTGAATTCTCTGAACTATTTATTTATTTATTTTTTTACTTGTCCTACTACAAAAGGAAGGGAACCAGATTATAGATTTTTTTGAAAAAAAAATTAGTGCAAGAATAAATATAGAAGGGTGCATGTCCTTTCCACTGCACCTCTTAATGAGCACTGGTAGAATGCATTATATGGTGGTGGAATGTGGGTTTGTGTCTGCAGGTGCTCCCATTTGGAAATTAACAATCATGAATATGCTACTCAAGCAGAGGAAGGGCTTTTTTTTGCTGAGATTGGAAATGGCATGGGTGTTTTCCCCATGGCTGTTTTCACCCATCTACTTACAACTCATGGGAAGAGTAGTTTAGCATTTGTCCAGGTGAATGTGGCCCCTCTGATCCCTCTATCAAGAATGATGCGCATTATTTGAAGGGTAAGATTGGAAGACAAACAGAAGATGCACCATGTCTTGTTTGCATGTTTATCCAGTTAGGTTCAATGTTCTGGGTACCATGTTCTGTGTGCAGATTCTGACTATAAGTGCACAGCGATTTTGGCCAACAGTTGTGATTCTATTACTCTCCCTCCAAAGGAAAGATTGATTGTATTAAGAGCCAGAACATGAATCAGCCTGTCAGAAATGCAGGTTACTGCCCTTATTGGTGGGAAAACTTTGCAGATAATGCAGACTAATTGAGATGAAGACCATTTGCTTAAGACATTTTTGTTTTAGACACAAGCCACCACCTGAGGAAAAAGGCCATTTTAACAGCCAACTTCCTTTCCCAATGCTGGCCTTGTTTTGTCATAATCCCCCACTACAATTAAGTTGTTAACTGGGCAGATACTGTTACAGCCTGCAGCAGCTTGCATATTTCTCTCTCTCTAAATGGAAGTTTGATTTGATCACCTGAGATGCTGGTCAAAAAGTACACTGTAAAAAAGCAACAAAAAACTTATTTTTCAAGCAACACTTTTGTAATTAAATTTAGGAGGATTTGGGACATCTGTATAATTAAATATTATTTCCAGCAATTGTGATGGATTTAGTGGACACAAATAGCCCTTTCCTTTTGGAGGGAGGGATTGCTAACACACTCAGAAAAGAGATTCTTAGAAATGGCTGCAAAACACACTTACCACTGTTGATATTACCCTCCATGTGGAGCTTCAGGTTAGTTTGAAATCTCACGTGGACTTGGGTGTTACAATTTACAGTTGCTGTTGATGAATTGTGTGAGCCAGATATTGTACTTGGTTTCTCATTATTCTTGTAGTGTATTCAGCAACAAAATGCCCATCATTTCACAACTCTGGAAGAAGGCTTAGAAATGTTATCCCTATATGTGTGATGGGCATTAGTTTTTGCTTTGCTCTTGACTTTCAGCAGTGCCCATTGCACACTATGACATCAGCAAAACAGTTACAAACAGCTGAAATGCACAAATGTAGAGTTGGAATTCAGCCAACAATGCTTGGGACAAGTTTGCAAAGTTCTCATCAAAAACAAACTCTCTGCCTGAAGGATTAACCTCTTTGGCTTCCAAGATAGAGCTCTAATTTAGGATTAGAATAGTGCACATTTGAAGTGGCATAACGCATCTATTCTCAAAATAGTACAGCGTCATCCAATTTAATGTAAG
The DNA here is from genome assembly GCF_017639515.1 of Carcharodon carcharias. NCBI lineage: Eukaryota > Metazoa > Chordata > Chondrichthyes > Lamniformes > Lamnidae > Carcharodon > Carcharodon carcharias. The sequence continues at coordinate 109,569,339 of NC_054470.1, forward strand.
CAACACGATCTGGGATTTATTTACAGTCAACAAAACTCGAAGTCCCATAGAATCATAAAATCATGGAGCACAAAAGGAAGCCATTCGGCCTAGCGTGCCTGTGTTTACTCTTTGAAAGAGCTGTTCAATTTCTCATTGCCCTGCCCTTTGCCCATGTCCCTCCACATTTCCTCTATTCAAGTATTTGTCCCATTCCCTTTTTGAATCTGCTTCCATCACCCTTTCAGGTAGTGCATTCTGATCACAGCAATATCGCTGTATTAAAAAAAAGTTGTCTCTATCTCGTGCTCTGAACATTTGCAAAGTTACTTTTGTTGACTTCAATCTGGTATTACAAGTGTGTGCTTCAGTTTGTCCAGATTCATCATGATAAGCTGCCTATGCATTCCTGTCATACTATCATTACCACCTCCCGCCAGTGATGATACTGCAGAGGCATAGCTTTGCATCTCTTGTGTCCTTGGATTGTTCTGTAGAGAAATTCCTGTGCTCTAACCAACTTTGCTTCCCAGATTGCTGAAACTGAGTGCAGTACTTCAAAATGAGGGTTAAATTATGTCTCTGTGCTTGAGTTCATTTTTCCCCTGCCCTTACCCTGTTTCACAAGAAGATTACACTGTCTTTGTAGTTCCAATAGTTCAGTTATTAATATCAAACCTTATATAGTGTGCATTTACTATAAACATAATTATAATCTGCACCATTTGTGGTACATCGAGTCTGCACCAACCCATGAGAAACACCTGACCTACCTACCTAATCCAATTTACCAGCCCTTAGCCCATAGCCTTGAATGTTATGATGTGCCAAGTGCTCATCCAGGTACTTTTTAAAGGATTAGGCAACCCGCCACCACCACTCTCCCAGGCAGCGCATTACAGGCCGTCACCACCCTCTGGGTAAAAAGGTTTTTCCTCACTGCCCCCCTAAACCTTCTGCCCCTCACCTTGAACTTATGCCCCCTCGTGTCTGACCCTTCGACTAAGGGGAACAACTGCTCCCTACCCCCCCTGTCCATGCCTCTCATAATCAAGCACCTCGATCAGGTCGCCCCTTAGTCTTCTCTGCTCCAACGAAAACAATCCAAGTCTATCCAACCTTTCTTCATAACTTGAATGTTTCATCCCAGGCAACATCCTGGTGAATCTCCTCTGCACCCCCTCCAGTGCAATCACGTCCTTCCTATAATGTAGCGACCAGAACTGCACACAGTACTCCATCTGTGGCCTCACCAAGGTTCTATATAACTCCAACATGACCTCCCTACTTTGTAATCTATGCCTTGATTGATAAAGGTAAGTGTCCCAAATGCCTTTTTCACCATCCCACTAACATGCCCCTCCGCCTTCAGAGATCTATGGACACACATGCCAAGGTCCCTTTGTTCCTCAGAACTTCTTAGTGTCATGCTGTTCATTGAATACTTCATTGTCAAATTACTCCTTCCAAAGAGTAACACCTCACACTTTTCAGGGTTAAATTCCATCTGCCACTTTTCTGCCCATTTGACCATCCCGTCTATTTTTTCCTGTTGCCCAAGACACTCAACCTCACTGTTAACCACCCGGCCAATCTTTCTGTCATCCACAAACTTATTAATCCTATCCTCCACATAGTCATCTATGTCGTTTATTTAAATGACAAATAATAGGGGGCCGAAAACAGATCCCTGTGGTACGCCACTGGACACTGGCTTCCAGTCACTAAAGCATCCTCCTGTCATCACCCTCTGTCTCCTACAACTAAGCCAATTTTGAATCCACCGTAACAAATTACCCTGTATCCCATGTGCATTTGCCTCCTTTATAAGTGTCCCATGTGGGACCTTGTCAAAGGCTTTGTTGTTGATGTTTACAAGAGGAAATAGATGTACCAACATATAATGATGGAAAAGCCTTATCAATATTTCTATCCCTGTAATTGCAAGCACATAGGCTACTTGCACTTCTCATGACTTCAGTGAAAGCTGAAATAAAGCTCCAATAGGTTTGCAATGTGGCCTAAGAAAGTCAGACAGAAAAACTGAAGCTCTCTCTCTCTCCCTTTTTGACAGATGTACTCTGAGAATCCACCAGTGAACTAAATCCCATGTTTTATGTTCTACTGAGCTTCAGCAGGGCCACACCACACAATGCTATAGCTTCCACAGCCTCAGTGCTGCCAAAGCCCAGGCCCATCTCTGTGCGTGCTGACAAAATGCAATCAAACCCCACCCTTCCTCCAATATTGTTAAATATGTACCTGCAACTTCTGTTTCTTGCATACCATTTTTCTGTGTGCGCTGGTTTTTTTAAAGTGATGGCAAATTATGTCTATATGATAAAAAGGAGGGCCATTTACAGTTTTCACAGAAAAATGGCCATTGTTAATTGTCAAAGCATTAGTAAAAATCTCAGTAAAATCAGGCAAATAAAAGATTCTTGGCTCTGATGTTACATAGCATAACACCCCTGTTATTTTAAAGGAGCGGCCTCTTAGTGCTCTGAGCAGTGCCGTGGGACAGTTGGTAAATAAGGAAAATCCATGTAGGATGTGTCGTATTTAGTAGAGAGAAACAAAAATCTCTGCCTCCTAATCAATCAACAAATATGTTGTTGTTTCACAATCTCTCACCCTCAATATATAACAAACGTTTGTAACGCTGTAATAAATATTGACATTTCTCAGTGTTTTCTCATGCAATTTGCCATTAACTTTATATTAAAAAAAAATCTTCTCAAGCTCTCCCCTCTGAGGGCAATGACTTTGTTGTTTCGTTCCACCCTATATGTTGCCTTGTTTTTCTGACAGGCTTTCAATTCTGACCTTATTGTAATTTCGCACATCATCTCACTGTCCACACAGTTAGTTACTGATTGAAAGATGCAGCTTTCTCAATAGATCCAATATCACAATTTTCTGAGTTAATAAAATGGAATATGTATTGTATTGTGACATTTTCACCTAAAACTCTTGCGTAACATGAAGGTGACAGGAGGCTATTCTGCTCCTTGAGCCGTTCAGTCAATTCATGGCTGACTAATGCCTCAAATCTTACTGCTCCACGTGCCTTGATATACTTTCTTCACCTCTGAGGTGAGGTGCTCAAAGTTAAAATACTTCCAATTGGGGTTAACACAGTTCTTAAAAACCTGCTTTACCACAGATATTTTTGTATTCCTAGAAAACTGTGTATTCTTCATCCAATAATTGACTAGATGACGAATGTTTTTTTTTTGAAGGTAAGCTGAGTGTGAAAATAGGTTTTGGTGGTACATTGCATCTTTTTTAGGTAATTTGCTCTGCAACTGTATCAAATATTCTGTTCTTGTGTTTTTTGATAATTCATGAGCCTTTGTCCTGCAATTGCATTCAAACTGATTGGGTAGCATTTTAAACCCTACTTATCACCAAGCCCTGTTGTCGGCGAGTAGACTGTTTTTGGGGTATTGGACTGTCGAAGGATGGCTGCAACGCACGGATATCGTGGATATCAGGCCAGCTTGTTTATGTTTTTCGTATGAACAATTCTCACAAAACAATGCGGGTTTTTTTTTTGCTGTACAATTTGCTGCGGCTCCTGGTTCTCAACAGACCGTTTGTGTAATGTCTCAAATTGAATCACAACCATGTCCCTCGCATTATCTGGTGAACTTGAATTATGACATCTACTGGAATAGCTCATTTTAGATGAGGGGCCAATGCACTGTGGAAAATATAATTTTAAGGCTCAGCGTCTAAGAATGAGCATCAGTGATCAGAATGCTCTAATGTATTATGGTGGAAGGTGGGGATTTACTTCTAAGTTTTTTTTTAAAAAAGCTATGTTGTGTTAATTTTGTCATCAAGTGTTTCTCCCTCCTCCTGCTCTTGCAGGCTTTCCTTGAAATGGCTTCAGAAGAAGCAGCTGTTACTATGGTGAACTATTACACCACAGTCACTCCACACCTCCGCAATCAGCCCATCTACATCCAATATTCCAACCACCGGGAACTGAAGACTGACAACTTGCCTAACCAAGGCGTAAGTGTATCTTGGGTATTATGTATGCGTGTATTTTTTTTTTTAAGGCATGTTGCCATGCTCCTTAAATAAATTATTGCTCGTCCTGCTAAATTTTCTTGCCGTAATTATAAATGTAGAAATTGCGGAATGATTAGATTAAGTTAAGAAAACAGGATTACCTTTCCTTTCTCACACTTGTAAGGGAAGCTGGATGCAGGCAGAAGGAAAACTTTAACCTATAACTGAAGACCAATGTCTCCTGTAATTTTTTTGTCGTGTACATTCTAACGTGCAGTACCTTTAAATTTTTTTGCACGGGGGCAAGTTGTGGGTGGCTACTACCTTCCAGGTTGCTGCATGGTCACACAAGGGTGCACCTTACTGGGACCATTGCTGAAGACCTTATGCTTTGCAACAGCTTAATATGTTAAACGTGCCTGTTCAATTAATGTATCTTTTTGAGAGCTGATCCTAACAGGGAGGGGGCGAATTTGGCCTAATAATTTGGCACAAGCTGCAACTGATGTACATGGGCTTTGCATGTGCGATAGTAACTTGCCTATGTTTTCTTCAGTCTGGTCAACTATTAATTGCCCAGGGAGGAGTCTGCTGTACATTGTAAAGACCAAACATCAGTCTCACAACCCCTTTGTCAACAACTTCCTACCTGACTTCCTGTGGTTCATCACATCAGCTATCCCTGGCTGTTCCCTAACCCAACCCAAACCACCACCAACACACCCCCCCCCCAAACTTCCCATCCCCATTTTTGGCCTTTCTGTACTTATTTTACAGCACTGTTGTCTGAAGGCAAACTTCAGAGATCTACCCCAATCTGCTAGAATTTGCCTTGCCTGGAACAATGAATTTAGTAACTTCTTTGCCATGGCTGCTTTTCCCATTTTTTTTCAGCAGGTATGGGTTGATGCAAACAAAGATCTGTCATTAGAATTTCATACTGGCCTTGAGCTTAAGGCTCTTGGTCTTGTTTTTGTGACCAGTCAGGTCCTGGTTATATAATTGGATCGATGTGGAGAAAATATTTCTGCTTGTGGAGTCGTCCAAAACAAGAGACCATAAATATACTATCGTGTGAAATAAATCAAAAAGTGAATTTAGGAGAAACTGCTTTACCCAGAGGGCCTAGAAAATATGGAACTCTCTATTCCAAGGAATGATTGGGGCAAATAACAGGGGAAAGCTAGGTAAGCATATAAGGAAGGAGGGTATTCTGTTATGGTTAGGTGAGTACTGATAGTTAGAGGCTCAAGTAAACACCACCAAGGACTTGTTCAGCCAAAACAGCCTCTTTATGTGATGCACATTCTACATAATTTATGTAGTATGCTGATGCTGCAAGGGTAAAACAAATGGAACTCATTTGCAGTTGCCATCTGAATTAACAGCAAGCAGTTGGCACTGAGCCAAGTTGAAACCTCATGCAAGAGAAAAAAAAATTGTCATCAATGTGAAACTACTTTTGCTGCACTGAGACAACCCTGACAACAGTGCAGAATTTGACTGCTGTGAGTTTGCAGGTTTTTATTTTATAGATTGTTGCTTATCTGTATGTTTGTAACATGCTTACAAATCTAATTTGCCTTTGGTAACAGCTGATGGGTTGGAGACAATTAGGAAATGAATGTGATGGCATGACTTTTGTGACTGTTTCTTGCGCCCATGTCCTGGGAGTGGCCCAGAAAATAAGACTCAACATGTGCAGACATGTGGTGGTTTTAAAATGAAGTCACACTGAACCAAGAATAAAACTCCATTCTTAGTCGAACTGGTTTTAAGCAAGTTCTACTTGGTGCTTTGTAACTGAATATAGTGCGCAGTAACTGTTATGCAGTAACAATGTAGCCTATTTCACTCATCTAAATCCGGAAGTTCATCACATGACAGGAATTAGCTGACATCTGTAAAATGAGATTAATACTATCTTCATTGTTAAAAGCATTACACATCATCAGTATTTAATCTTTGTCTTGTGAATGTATTTTCATGTGCAGCTGCGCTCAAAGTTGTTTCAGCGAATGGCATCAAAGCTTTGTAAGAAACTAAAGAGATTTAAAGGGTCTTTTTTTAAAAATTCTTTTTTTCCCGATGTCCTGTTACTATCTGTTTTGGAACCAATATTTTAAACAGTATAATTAACAACCACTTAATTCTGATGGCTTAAAGGAGGCACGAGTTTAATGGCTGTAGTTTTCAAAATACTTTCCCAGTCAGGCTTAAGTATAAGGAAACGCATGATCCTTATTTTCACTTTAGTTTTATAGGGAGTTTATGAGTAAAGGCCCTGCTCGTGTTGCTTCCTTTCTACTCCACTCTTGTAAAAGACTCCCAGCTGTGTTTTTAGCCGCATGGTGCCAAAGTTTCTGAGGTACTGATGGTCTCAGGTTTTCAGGAAAACTTGCAGTGAATTGTGTTTGTGCCTCATTTTGTGCTGCTCAGAGTTATTATAATGCTGTTCCAAGACCATAGCTTTAGACATTGAACAATTTGAATGGCAGGACCCCATGCAGTGCACAATCACTGGTGTTTCCCCTTCACATGAATCATTAAACAGATAACACACACTCTCTTTGTAATATGGTAGTCTCAGCTGTTTGAATTTTGATACAAATGCAAGTTGTGAAACATCATGTTAATTAGGATATTGCCATAATTATACTAAAAATTGACAGGAAAACACAAGCTGTTCCATCAAATTACCCAACACCGTGTTGGCTTGAGCATCATGACTGCACACTTCCTGTTCATCACCCGCACTGCCCCTGCCCCATGTAACCTTGTAGGAGAGGCAATAAACCAAAAAAACAAATAAACCAGAGAATAACCCCATGGCTAATAAAAGCAAAAGTACTATGGCAAGTTCTTGTTCAGTCCTCAGAAGTGATTGAGATAATTGAGACAAGATAAGTCATCTTGATATTTCTACCATTCCATCCTCTGAAATGGGGCACTCCTTCAAGGTGGACTGATAAAACTAGTGGAAAGCAGCAAAACCTGTTGTTCAAATGTTAGACAACACTTACACATTTTGAACGTGGACCTTTTGATTGGATTTACAAAGCTGTGCAGCTAGCTAAACAGAAGGTTTGCCAACCCACCAGTATTGGTCTGGAGTTTCCAGGACACTGCTGTGTGCAACTCTGGAGAAAAAAACATAGGGATGTAGTTTTAATTTTTTTTTAACAGTTCTCTTTACCAGATATAAAAATATTGAACATGGTCGGGGGTGGTAAGGCTATTTGGTTGACAATCAAGCATCACCTAACCTGGTAATGAGACATTTTGCTTTCCAGTTGGTGTAGGAAAGCAGTGTCACAAGGATGAATGTGTTGGCTGACTGATGGCTGGAGTGTTGGGGCAAGTCATGTGATGAAACCTCCAGGAATATATTTGGCAACCCTATAAAACAGTTCATTGCTAATTGAATTGCACGCTTGTAGTTTTAGCAGTGTCATTTCTGTTCATGTTTCCTGACATGCGATGTTTAAACAGCCAAGTTTGATGGCACTGCTATTATAAAATTAACTGCATCTAAACTTGCCCATAATTTTTTTCTTTTTTTTTTTGTTTTAATTGTAATTCAGCAAATCTGAACATAATATATCAACAATCACTTAAAACAGTAGCTGATAAGCCAGTGAACAGTTTCTGCTGCATGGAATGAACTGCAGAAAAGTCTGACCAGTTTTTAGACCGATCAAGAATAGTTTCCTTCTTCACTTTTTTCTCCTCCCCTTTCTCCTTTTATGAAGTGTATTATTATTTGTGTGGGGGTTTTGTCATGAAGGTGCTAATTGTGGTCATTCACATGTTCAGTTACCAGACATCACTATGGTACCTGATCTCTCTTTCTGCCCCCCCACCACCCCCCCTCCCCAGTTCCTAATTCCACCTTGAATCAGTTTAAACTGTACCTTTTCCCCCTTCTTCTATGCTGCACCCCTGCCCCAAAATCGCTGAACTAAACTCTGATCAATTGCAGCCTTTGTGATTGAAATCAGCTATTTCTACACAGACCAGAGCACTCGACTATTCATTGGATAATCCTGGATTAGCCATCAGCAGAGTTCATTTTCCAAGCACACTTTACCTTTAGCATCATGCACAAGTTCTACCTTAATGCAAATGAAGGTGTACCAAGCCAGTGGTGCCAAATAATGAATACATGCTTCTCAACTGCACTGGCAGATAATTTTAGGAACATAATTAGAATAGAAACACTTGACACTACCAATAACTTAGTGAACACGTGCACCATGCAGTTTAGTTGCAGAATCACATGGACCAAGAATGGCCTAGGTTCAGTTCTTTGTCTCTGTGAAATTACCTACCCACAGTGGAGATGGCCAGATGCTACAAGTGCCCTGAGTGATGGTGAAGAGAGAAAATATCATTCCTGAACCCAGCTAGTAAATGCACATGAGTGAGGATGGAATCAGGTCTGGCATCAAAGTGCCTGACTCCATGGACCCATAATGAAGAATGGTCATTTGGGTGAGGTATTAAAGAACAATCAGGGTTTTTGCAGCCGTTTCAACACAATGGTAAATAAACCATTACTTCACTGCCGAATCACATTGCAGTCGTTTGTGCTGCAGCATAGTTTGCCAGAAGTTGCAGTTAGTTTTAGAATTCAGAACCAGGATTTAAGGTTGACTGAATTGACACACAGATACAATTAGTTTTGTGTTTTCACACTTTCAAAGCGGAAGTTTTGTCACTCCTGTCTGCACCTTCAGATGGCAGCAGTTGCTGCAATATCCTGGTTATTATACAAGTATCTGCTGTGGTGTCGATAATTTAACTTTTTTCCAAGTCACCGCAATTCGTCAAAAGTCACTAGTTTGGTTGGCTTTCAACTTCGAAATGATTGGGATCCTTTTTATAAATGTTGTAGACTAAAGGTTAAGTTATGTTGATTTTGTGTTCTATTCAAGTTCTTGGGTCTGGGAACAGACAAGGTGGTGATTTGGGTGTAGAGCCATTTTTCAGAACTGCACAATAAAGCTGAAGGAATCTTAATGAAGGAATCTTAATGAAGGTGAGGGGAACAGTAAACTAGTGTGTGTATGCACATATACAGAAGCAGAATGACTTGTAAAGTGGAGAACAAGGCATGATGAACTTCTGAGGAGTATTTCTCACTTGGCATAATCCTCGCCAATGAAGATATACCCCTCTTGTTGCCTGCAATTCTTGTAGGAAGAAAGTGGGAGCTACAATTAAGGTCTGAAGTTGTGGTAGGTTATTGGGAAAGATTGAATTGGCTGGGCATCTTTGTTCTAGAAAAGAGAAAGCAGAGAGCTAATAAGATAATGACATTTAACATTAGATTGGACAACGGTAGAGAAGAACAGCTACTTAAATTTGTATGGCACCTTTGATATCACACACTGTCCCAAGGAACTTCACAGAAGCAGTAGGAAACAAATATGTTACCGATCCACATGAGATGTTGAATCAGATGATCAAAAGCTTGGTCAAAGAGTCAGATTTTAAGGTGTGTCTTACAGGATGAAAGCAAGGTAGAGAGGCAGAAAGGTCTAAGGGAATTCCAGAGCTTAGGGCCTCGGCAGCTGAAGATGCGGTCACCAACGGTGGAGTGGTTAAAAGTGGGAATGCTGAATCAAGAGGCCAAGATTAGATGAATGCAGAGATCTCAGAGGGTTGTGGGGTTAGAGGAGTTTAGAGATCAGGAGGGATGTGGCCATGGAGAGATTTGAAAACAAGTATGTAGAAGCTGTTGCTTAATGGGAGCCAATGTAAGTTTGAGGTATGGGGGTGATAGGTGGATCAAATTTGGAGCAAGTTAAGACATGGGCAGCAATGTTTCTGGATGACTTCAAATTTATAGAGGATAGAATGTGAGACCGCAACCAGGAGTGCATTGGAATCAAGTCCAGAAGTAACAAAGCTATATATAAGGGCTTCAGCAGCAGGCGAGCTGAGGCAGGGAAGAAGTCAGGAGATGTTAGTGGTGGAGATAGGTGATCTTAGTGATGGCATGAATATGTGATCAATAGCTCATCATGGGGTCAAGACTGTGTGAACAGTAGCTCATCATGGGATCAAGACTGATTTTGCGTCTCACTGTTGCCAGGGAGAGGCTTGGTTTTTAGGGAACGTAATTTGGAGCGTGGACCAAAAACAATGGCTCCAGTCCTCCCAATATTTAATTGGAGGAAATTTCTGATTAAGCAATGTGATAATTTAGCAGTAGCATAAAGAGTTACTGTGGTGCTAGCCTATGTGTGAAAACTAATGCTGTGCTTTCAGATGGTATTGCTGAGGGACAGCATGTAAGTAAGACATGGGAGGCCGAGGTTAGATTCTTGGGGATGCCGGAGATAATGGTACGGAAAGAGAAGCCACTGCAAGTGATACTCTGGTTGCAGTTGGATAGATAAGAATGGAACCACGTGAGAATAGTGCCACCAGCTGGACAGTGGTGGGAAGGCGTTGGAGGAGGATGGTATGGTTTTTTTTATTCATCATGGGATGTGGGTGTTGCTGGTTAGGCCAACATTTATTGCCCATCTCTAATTGCCCTTGTTCAGAGAGCATTTTCAAGAGTCAACCACATTGTTGTGGGTCTGGAGTCGCCTGTAGGCTAAGGGCAGCAGATTTCCTTCCCTAAAGAACATTAGTGAACCAGATGGGTTTTTACAACAATCAGCAATGGTACCATGGTCATCGTTTTAATTCCAGATTTTTTTATTGAATTCAATTTCACCATCTGCTATGGTAGGATTTGAACCCTGGGTCTCTGAAATACTAATTCAGTGACTACTACAGTGCTACTGCTTCCCCCATAAATGCTACAGGCAGGGCGAGGAACGATAGTTTTTCCGTGTCACAGACATATAGAATTTAATTTGTAACTTCAATTTCATTAAGATTGATTTCGATACCGTGGCAGGACTGTGGAGGAATTCAAACATGGAGTTCTGGGAATGATTTGGGAACCACAACGTGTTCAAAGACTTTGGAGTGAAAAAGGAGGCTAGAAATGGCAGTAGTTTGCAAGGACAGTGGGATCAAACATTTTTTTTTAGCAAATGACAGAGTGGGATAATGCCTGACAAGGGAGTGCCCACAACAATATCTGCTAACTTTGGGAGCATGAGGGGAAGTTGGATGGTCAGCACTTTATTGAGAATAGGGTCCACGGAGTAGGAGTTGGACCTTGAGGATGAGATGAGTTCAGAGAGGCCTGAGGGCAGATAGGAGAGAAACTAGAGAAGAATGCAAATTTAGGGCTAAGGCAGCAGGGAATTTTAGAGGAAGTTTGGCCCAGCAGGCTAGTGGAAGGAAGAGAAGCAGCAGAGGCAGCTGATGGGTTGATCTTGATCTTGGTGACAAAGAAGTCCATTCCTCGCACTTGTTGGAGGTGAGGGTGGAGGAGACAGCAAGAGGGGTTTAAGAAGACAGTTTGCAATAGAAACCATGGGATGATCCCAGAATAATGAGTAGTTTTAGCAGACGAGAGCAGGAGCTAATAATGTTTTGTGATCCAGCCAGACCTGATGATGGATTGCTAAACCAGTTGCCAAGTTTGCATCCTTTGGACTTGAGGGAGCTGAGATAAGAACCATATCGGGGAACGACTGGAGGGAGATTTAGAAAAGTAAAGAGAAAGGGCAGGGTAATAATGCAGTGTAATGAAATGGGTAATGATAATCGGAGTGCTACAGCAGGAAGCAAAGTGTACCAGCAAGTAAAGTCAGGGTAGGCAAAAATCGTAAAAAGACAGAATTAAAGGCTCTTTAGCTGAGTGTATGCAGCATTGGTAACACGATGAATGAATTGATGGCACAAATAAAGATCGATATGATATGACCATTGGGGAGACATCATTGCAAGGTGACCAAAGCTAAGACCTGAATATTCAATGGTATTTGACTTTTCAAGAGGACAGAACTAAAGGGAAAGGAGATGGGATAGCTATTAATAAAGGATGAGATCAGTATTCTTGTTCAGAAAATCGAAGTGTGAAATCAGTTTGGATGGGGTGAGATAAGTAACATAAGAAAAAAGTCGCTTTTAGTGACTTTAGGAGCAGTTTATAGGACCCCTAACTGTAGCTACACAGCAAGACAAGAGTAGACATCAAGAAATAATGGGGCTTTGCAAGAAAAAGGTACTATAATAATCATGGGTGACATTAATTCTCACATTGATTGGACAAATCAAATTGGCAAAGGTAGCCCAGAGAATGAGTTTATAGTGTATTTGTGACAATTTCTCAGAATAACATTCCATGGATCCTACCAGGGAACAGGCTATTTTGGACTAGTAATGCATAATTAGACTAGATTAATTGAAGACCTCCATTGTGAAGGACCCTCTGGGAAAACATGATCAAAACATTATAGAATTTCATATTCAGTTTGAAAATGAGAAATATGGGTCCATAAATAATGTCTTACCCTTGCAATTACCTTTATTTAAATTTATGGTGACAGAGTTGGCTAAAGTACACTGGGTAAATAGGTTAAAAGGGAAGCTGGTAGAGAAGTAGTGCCAGATATTTAAGGAGATATTTCAGAACTAAAAATATATATATATATTCCATTGAGGAAGAAAGACTCCTACCAGAAGGATGCACCATCCATAGCTAACTAAGGAAGTTAAGGGTGGTCAAATTGAAAGAAAAGGCATACAATGCTGTGAAGATTTGTGATGAGCCAGAAGATTGGGAAAGTTTTAGAAAAAAGTAAAGATTGATTTAAAAAGCAGGAAGAAGTTGGAGTATGAGAGAAAAGTAGCAAGAAATACAAAAACTTCTGAAAGTATATATAAAAAAAAACAGTAGCTAAAGTGAGTTTGGCTATTTGGAGGGTGAGACCGCGGAATTAATAATGGGAAACGAAGAAATGGCAGAGGTTTTGAACAAGTATTTTTAATCAGTCTTCATAGTAGCAGACACAAAAAGAGCCCCAAAAATCAAGAGGCAAATGGGAAGGAGGAACTTAAAATAATCACTATCACTGGAGAAAAAGCAATGGAAATATTAAAGGATTTGAGACAGACGAGTCCCCTCGACCTAGTGTCTTAAAATAAGTGGTGTCAGAAATAGTGGATGCATGCTTGTAATCTTTCCCTGGATTCTGATAAGATTCAGTGGATTGGAAATATAGCATCTCCTGGTCAAGAAAGGAGACAGAAAGTAAGAAACTTTAGGCAATTGATCCAACATATGTTGTTGGAAAAATGCTGGAACCGGTTCATTGAAGAGTAGTAGCAGGACTTACAGAAAGTCATAACTGCAATCAGACAGAGTCAACATGATTTTGCAAAAGGAAAATCATATTTGACAAATTTATTAAGATTTCTTTGAGGATGTAACAAACAGGGTGGATAAAGGGCAACCTGCAGATGTAGTGTATTTGGATTTCCAAAAAACATTCAATAAGGTGCCACATAATGAGGGTTACTACACAAAGAGCACAGAAAGGTGACTGGTTAGTTAATGGGAAACAGTCAGGATAAATGGGATAAATTTATAGGTGGCAAGCTGTTTCTAGTGGAGTGCCACAGAGATCAGTGCTGGGTCTTCAATTATTTCCAATTTGTATTAATGACTTGGGTGAATTGACAGGCTATGAAGTAGCCAAATTTAGTGGTGACATAAAGGTAGGTAAGAAAGTTGTGAGGTGGACACAAGAGGTTGCAAAGAGATGTAGGTTAAGTGAGTGGGCAAAAATTTTATCAGATGGAGTATAATATGGACAACTGAGGTTGCCTGCATTGACGAGAGGAATAGAAAAGCAGGATATTGTTTAAATGGAGAGCGACTGCAGAATGCTGTGGTACAGAGGGACCTGGGTGCCCTTGTATATAAATCATAAGTCAGTGTGCACGTGCAGCAAGTAATTAAGAAGGCAAATGTAGTGTTGGCTTTTTTGCAAGGAGAATGAAGTATTAAAGTAGGGAAATCTTGCTACAACTGATCAGAGCATTGATGAGACTACACCTAAAGTGCGTGTGCAGTTTTGGTCATATGTGAGACGTACTTGCATTGGAAGCAGTTCAGAGAAGGCTTACTAGGCTGATTCCTGGGATGAGGGGTTTGTCTTATGAGAAAAGTTTGAGCAGGTTGGGGCTATTATAATTGGATGTTAAAAGAAATAGGTGATTTTATTGAAAAAGATTCTGAGGAAGCTCGACAGTGTAGATGCCAATATGATGTTTCCTCTTTTGGAGAATCTAGAACTGGGGTCGCAGATTCAAAATAAAGGGTTTCCCGTTTGAGTGAGATGAGGAGGAATTTCTTCTCTCAGGATTGTTAGTCTTTGGAATTCCCTCCCCAATGAGCAGTGGAGGTTTGGTCTTGGAGTATCTTCAAAGACCCAGAGTTAGACAGAATTTTAACTAACTGCTGGAAAAAAAGACATGCTGTTGAAGCTTTTCGTCTTGCATTCATCGGGACAGGTTCACAAGAAGCTCAAAGGGAACAACAATTTGTACTTCACAAGAAGAGGGTGCAGATTGGTTGACAAGTGGATTCTGCTTGGTAGAGGCATTGCCGTGGAGAATGCACCAGGGAATGATTGTTCCCTAAGCTTTTGTTTAGTTGAAAAAAACGCAATGTACGGACATGTTCTTTCTGTTTGCAAAGGACAGAGCCCTGTGTGTGAATATATGTACCTTCTGGCACACGTAAGTGAGCCCAACTGATAACCTTAAACTGGCTGTCAGCATAATTCTTAGCACAATCAGGGTTGTTTAGCAAGTGTTATCCAATCACAAAAGCAAGTCTCATGTTGCACACTTCTGACTTTTGCAAGCACATGCTAGTTGAGTACAGTCAGTATTTCACCTGGAGCAAATAGCTGAAGGGATGTTTGATATGATCCTCCAGTTGTTGGGACATATGACCTACCTACCTATCATCACCTCGGCATTGAAATTCATACACCACATTGCTCATTTGTGTGGTGGGAAGAACGTCTTGGCCTGACGGCAGCATCTTATTCATGAAGAATACCCCTCATGTTGCTCCTGCATAGTAGCAGTGTGAAACAGCTAGCTTTACCTGTTGCTCTTTTTTATTTTTGAGGCACCTTACCTTTAATCTGAGGAACTCTGGGCACTTTTCGGGACCGAAAGTGGCGGCCTTAGGGCCATTCATGAGTGTGTGCAACATATATGAGCAGCGATCTGATCAGGGTAACCATTATCCAGCAGAATAGCTTTGCGCTCTATTTTGGCATCAAGCTTGCATTGAGCAAATGGCTCGGGCTCTATTTTTGAGCTTGCTGATAAGGCCACTCTTAGTGCGTGGAACTGCAGGGATCC
Organism: Carcharodon carcharias; assembly: GCF_017639515.1. Classification (NCBI taxonomy): domain Eukaryota; kingdom Metazoa; phylum Chordata; class Chondrichthyes; order Lamniformes; family Lamnidae; genus Carcharodon; species Carcharodon carcharias. Next base: position 109,584,642 of record NC_054470.1, read on the forward strand.
CAATGAGTACATTGTAAGGTGTAAGTGGGCTTGCTGTGGACAATAGTAGAGAATCCCATGGCATATTTCTCAAGGAAATGGGCTAATTTGGCTCCATTCCAAAGGTGAATGGAGTGCAAGATGGAGTCCAATAAGGTGTGTAAGGAAATTCTTACATGCAGTTGCAGATTCAAATATGACAAATGTATCATCTACATATTGGAAATATGGAAGGGGCAGGAGATTAGGGGCCATTTGTGGTTGACTCTTAAATGCACTCTGGACAAGGGCAATTAGGAATGGGCAATAAATGCTGGTCTAGCCAGTGACCCCACACCCCATGAACAAATGTATTTTTTAAAAAATCCATCAAAGGCACATTTCTCCTGGAAACTGACAAAGATTTTGGAGACACCTGGGACTAGGCATACATGGTGTTTTAATTTCCTGAATTAAAAAACAATTTCATGCAATGAACCATGAGGATGAATTCTATCATATCCACCACCAGGCAGCTCGTTGCGCTTACACAAGTCCAACAAGCATTTTTGTAACTTGCTTTCGAGCAGGCTGTGCTGTCATGCTTAGTGGCATGTCCAATGGACACTAATTCAGACCTGTCATTAAGAACAACATGTAGTTTGTTGATACAGACTATCCCACTCCCTTTGTTCCACAGATGCTGTCAGACCTGCTGAGTTTTTCCAGCACTTCCAGTATTTGTTTCAAATATCCAACAACCGCAGTATTTTGCTTTTACATATATGTATATCTGGTTTATCCTTGAGGCCTCACAATGCTAGAAATTTGTGAAAATTGGCCAAGTTGTTGGTTATCTCACAGTGTACATGCGCTAGATCAGCTAGTGCACTTGCAAAGACTTGGTGTCTTCACTGGATGCTGGTTTATGGTGGGATCGCTGGGAAGAGAGGATTTCAAGCTGAGGAAATTTTTGATTGGCATGGGAGTTGAGCAGGGAACTGCAGCTAAGGCCACAATCAGTTCAGCCATGATCTTATTGAAAGGTGGAGCAGATTCAAGGGGTTGAATGGCCTACTCCTATTTCTTATGTTATGAGAGTACGTAATAATTTTATTGGGGACTAGGGTATTAAAGCTGTGCAGTTGCACAAGTCGGTGGTTGCTGAAATGGTATTGCGAAAGGAAGGCCAAAGGCTAGGTACCATTGTAGGTGAATTGGGGAACAGTTTTTCTTTCTAGGGGTGGACACGAAGGGAAATAGGTTTTGGACATTGAAGGAGGATGTAAATGGGGAGCAATACAAAGAAGTGATAGAGTAAGATGCTTCCACTTGTGCAGATCATCAAAACCAGGAGCCATAAATATGAGAGTCACTAATAAATCCAATAAGGAATTCGGGAAAAATTTTTTTTTACCTGGAAGGGGGTGAGAATATGGAACTCAATATCACAAAAAGTAGTTCAGGCAAAAAGCAAAGCTACATTTTAAGGGGAAATTGGCTAAACACGTGGGCAAGAAAAGAGTGGAAGGTTATGTTAATAGAGTTAAATTAGTTTGAGGGGAGATGCTTCTGAAGCATAAACACCAGCCATAAACCAATTGGTGTGAAAGGTCTATTTCTGTGCTGCAAATTTTGTGTAATATTGAGACAGACGTTCGCTGACTGTCGAGGGTGAGTGAGGAAAGAAGCTGATTAGAACTTGGAATAGGAAACCTGTATCAGAGCATCAAGTTGGTAAAATAGTCTGCATATCTCATGCCAACCTGCTTTCTTTTATTCTACCAGGCTGCTGGACATTGGAACCTGCTTTGCCAGCTTCTTTTGCTCAGTCCTTCCTGCCTATCGCCAAACTCAAGAAGTTTTTCAGGAGTTCTATGTCTTGTACTTGTCTTGACTTTGTATTTTGATATCTCTCTCATTGTCTTATGCTAATATCAGTGTTGCCATTTCACCATCATCTATTCTGCCCATAGCACTTCATAGGATATTCAATTTCTTTTCCTGTTTGTGGTGTGTTCTCTTCCTTTTTAAATACGTTTCATTGATAATGGATCCAGTAAAGGGTTCACACCTGAATAATTAACTTGTCTATTCTTTCCACAGATGCCTGACATGGTGAGTGTTTCTGATTTTTGTTCCAGACTTGTAGTATTTTGCTTTTTGTTTCGTTCTGAAGAAAATTGTTCACTGCCCGCACCCACGTCCTACCCAATATTTTCCTCGAGCCCTCCCCTCCCCGCCCCCTTTTTCTTTTGCAGTAATATATCTCTTAAAAAGAATATGGATGCTGATTTAGCAAACCATCTTATTTAATTTAAATTGAAAACCTGTTTAAAATGCAGCCTGGTTGCCAAGGCCAGCTTTCTACATAATATTCAGCTTCCCTGTACTGTTAGTGGTTTGCATAAAAATAGATTTAAATCTGTTTCTTAATTGGGAAAATTTACATTTTTTCACCAGTGCATCTTTGGAATTTGCCTACTAACACTATACAATTTTAAGGATTCATGGCCAATACCATATCTATTCCTTCAATCAGTTCTGCAATATTTATGGCATCTCCTGAAATCTTCATTCTCTCCCATTACCATTTCTAGTCATCCTGCCTTTATCATTTTTACTGAAACTCAATTTTCACCTTGTCAAGCCTCTTAAATATTCTTAATTGTTGAGCTAAAGGAAGTGAATACATTTCTGTTCTCCTGTCCCTGCTCCTTTGTGTTAGTTGTTTTGATTCAGCTCTCTTCTGGTTTCCAGTGGTTAGAGCTCTGTGTCCTTCAATTTTGGATTCGTGTGCTATCTTTATTTCTGTGCTTCATCTTCTTCTGGGATACAGGTTATGAACTAAAGTGGTTGCGTTTTTCCCCAGACATCTCTGGGACTACAGATAGAGACAGTGGACTATGACCTTGTCCCTGGCTGCAGATTGTATGTGCAGCCAGAGCAAGCAACAAGTGGCTGAAATGCATTCTTCTGCCAAGGCCTAGAGCAGTGCTACAAAGAATGCCAAGTAGAAACCCTCCCTTTGGGGAAGCTTGCCAATACAAGATTACAAGATGCTTGTGAAAGGCACGTGGTTGAGAGGAGCTGATGTGGTCAACTCAGCTTGTAACATCACCTCCTCAATAAATATTAGTCAATAGAAAGTTCTAGTACATCATTCGTCCCTGAATTGTAAACCTCTCCTATCACAGCATCTTGATTTTAGGCAATTTGATATTTCAGTCCACAACATATGTCAAATGCAATCCATTCATGCTTAGTTCGTGCACCTTTTATCCTAATCTGATCAAAAGCAAGCAGCTGCTTTTTCTGCAGTCTGTTGTGATGGGATAATGGAAAGTGTTCTTGTGGATCTCACACACTGTCCCAGCACCCTACCCGTTTCAATAACTTAATCAAAGAATTAACATGTCAAAGTACTTTGGCTCAAGAATTGTACAGCATCAAAGGAGGCAAGGTGGCAGGACACAAGACACCTTGTCCCCAAAGATGTATGCTCACTATTGGAATCCAGTTCCCTTTTCACTATTATAAAAAAAAAAAATTTGAGGAGTTACTGTTGCACTTTTGTTTAGCCAAGTATGGATAGACTACTTGGTAATATGCCTCAGAAGCTGGATAAAGCTGTCACAAATTGCACCTTTTCTTGTGGCATTTCATCTCAGACATGTTGACCATATAGGAGATGCTGCACGGATTCAACAGCATGATACTGGGGCTAAAACGGTTAAATTATGAAATCTGGTTGCATAGATTTTGTTAGGTAAGGGAATTAAGGGTTATGGAATCAGGGCAGATGCATGGAGCTAAGATGCACCTAGCCATGATATAATTAAATGGTGATATAAGCTTGGTGTTGGAAAGCGGCCTACTTCATAAGTTTCTAATAGGCTGAGTGTAGCACACAAAAGCTGTGAACTTCATGGCAGCATTTTATTCGGGTAGCAGTTGTAAACCGCACACACTTTTGATTTTAGTATGATATTTATTCGGACCCATCAGAGGCTTAGCTGTTTTAATTCATCCTCAGGTATCCATTTCCCTCCATGTCATTTTTAAACGGTTAAATCCTTAATCTTGTATGAGGGTCGTTTGTATTGTGTTTATTCCATTAGCTGAATAATTTGTTTGCCATGTGGTGGTGCCTTTCAGTTTGATTTGCAAGAAAGCTCTTGGACTCTTGCTGAAAATTTTCAACATAAATAATATCTTGTCACTTGTGTAATGGTCTCTGTTAGCAAATAGCCATTTTGCTCAGTTTTGCTGACCTCAGACTGCACAGAGACCATCCAATAAAAAAATTGGTGTGTGAGTGTGCACACCTGTGGGTTTCCAGATATAGTGGTTGTAATTGGCCACAGTATTTCAATATAATGTCCTTTTTCTCCTCCTTCCATGTCCCCATTTTTCTCTTCACATCAATGTAAAATCCTTTTGCCAGCAGTGCAGCTTCTCAGCTGATGAATTAATGTAGTTTTTGCTGTTATTGAAAATAATTCTTGTACGTCTGATGAGAGGCATTCTCTGCACCCCTTCTTCCCCCCCCCCCCCCCACCCCAGCCATGCTGCTCCCATGGTACTTCACTTAACTTAACAGCCAAACCATGTCAACCTTTTGCACTGCTTCAATTCTGGCCTCTTATGTAATACTGATTTCCATTGCTCTTACCATTGGCAGTTATGCCTTTGGTTGCCTAGGCCCCAAGCCCTGGAATTCTTCAACTAAAGAAACTCTCCCTGCTCCTTTAAGATACTTGATAAAATCGATCTCTTCTCATCAAGCTTTTGACCAACTTGTCTAATATCCACTTAATGTGGTTTCCTGTCACATTCTATGCAATAATTTTCCTGTGTACAGTTGTGGGAAATTTTGAGCATAACTTAAAGCCATATCCATTCGGTTTGAAGCCTTGCGTTCTCCTTTGTGTCCTGCCGAGTTTATAGTTGTACAGGTTTCTAAAACTGAATGCTTTTTCACACTGTAGGAACCTGTTGTTCTGTAAATGCTAGGGAATTTGTGTACGTATTGCAAACTGTACCTTCTTTAAAAAAAACAATAACCTCAATGTATATGTTTCAACAAATTGCCACCAGAAATAAAAACAGCTAGCTTAAGAAATGTTTGTGTTTCTCTCTACAGCGAGCCCAGGCTGCTCTACAGGCAGTAAATGCGATGCACACTAGCAACATGTCTATGACAGGCAGCACGGTTAATGAGGGCGCATTAACAGCTGGTTCAGTCCTGCGCATCATTGTGGAGAATCTCTTTTATCCTGTCACTCTGGAGGTCTTGCATCAGGTATGGATTCACTATATTTGGGAATGAAGAATAGCCATTTCGAGTAACATAGCTTAAAAATAGTTGTTAATAGTACAAATTGAATTGGATATCAGCACTCTGCATAGGTAAACCCAGTGTATTAAATGTGTAAAGCAGTCCATACATTTATATTAAAAACTACTAGACTTGAAAGCCCTAACATCTCCTATTTTCTCCCCTTCGAATTTGTTCCAGCCTTTTGATTTGGATGACTTTTTGTCATGTGCCATTTTCTAACTGTGCCATTTTCCAACAGTGGCCATATTTAAGCAATTTACACTCAACCCAATATCACTGCTTGAAGGTATATCTCTGAGTGCCACCTATGACTAGATGTTTTAACATATAATTATTTTGTCCCCATTTCAACTTTGTGGGCAAATGCCTGAGCTGTATTTGGGCTTGCCCTGATGGTACAGCAACTTTATGGCCTTTTATTTGAAGACTAGTTTTTGTCAAGAGTTCTGTTTGCTCTAGTTCACACAGTCTCTATTTAAATCACCACTGTTCACAGAGTACATAGACTCTATTATAAGTTAGACTGTATTGTAAATTGGACTGATGTAATCTTGTCCTGCCTTCAACTCATTGACACGGTGATGTCAGTGCTCACTTTTAATTGAGGTTTGTGTTGAAGCCTGGTGCAATGGCTGCTAACAAATGAACTTGCCAGTTGAGTGGCCTGGTCTCCTTTTATACTGATGCACATTTTACTCCAAACAGATCTTTACCAAGTATGGAACTGTGCTGAAAATCATCACCTTCACAAAGAACAATCAGTTCCAGGCATTGCTACAGTATGCTGATCCAATGCATGCTCATCATGCTAAACTGGTTAGTGTTGGGTACAACAGGTAGTACTTTTATAATTGTTAGCTGCTATATCCCTATCAAAACTACTACTCTGACACTTTAAAATGACTTGCGCTCTCTTTTGAATGTAACTTCTACTTGTGTTATTCTACTTCTAACTAGTATACAGAATTTCAGAAAATTGTCAAAGACAAACGTATTGTGTAGATGCTACTAATCTGTTTGTTATTTTTAAAAGGTTGACTCTCTAGCCTCTGATCTCCACCTCTTTTCTATTGGGCTCCCCATTGTGAATGCAAAACCCATCCAATATGGATAGACTTCCACCAGTAGTACTCTAACTAGCTACTAGCAGGTGCCTGAGAGTAATCTTGGAATGATTCCTTCCACTTCCTTCTCCATGATGGTTGGCTGAGAATACTGGTTTATTATTTAGTAGATCATAAGCATGAGTCCTGTCTTCCACCATTTAATACCATCCTTTTTTTTTTGCTTTTTGTTTTCCTATCCACCGTGTATTTCTGCACCATTTTTGCCCTTTCAAAGCAAAAGCACAGTTTTGAACAGGAGAACTTGGGTCTCTTGTCCAATAGCAGTCTTGAGTCTATAGATGGGAGGCAATCAAGAGAAATGCTGTCTTTTTTTCTCCATCCTGAGCCATCTCTAAATAAAGTTGGCATTTGAATATTATATAGTGAAATCAAAATATAGTGGAAAAATAAACTTAATTAATTGAGTAGCACAATGGTGAAGCACATTAGACCTTCATTGTTGTGCAACAGTTCAGTAAGGCTTAGGTTTGAACCTTTAATCCCCATGTATTGAGCTACCATGGTGTTATGAGGGAATGGCAGGAGGGAAGGGAGAAAAGTTAAATGGACTATTCTTACATACTCCAAAGTCTGTGGTAGAGCAGCATAGGAGGTGGTCTGGGAGCTGGTTGAATGTTTTTGCAGTTAGCTGGGGGTAGCACGTTGTGTATGGGCATACTTTTGAGGAGAAGGGGATACTAAGCCTTAAGATGCAAGTCAGATGTTCATTCTTTGTGTTCTAAGTATTTTTGACTCCAATAAATTCGTACCTTGTTTTAACATGAAGAAGCCTTCCCAGAAACATTTCCAGTGCAGAATGGAACTACCACAATTTCCTGTTTGCAAGAGGAGCCATAACAAATGCAGAACCCTTTAGAAATAAGTGCAGATATCATGCTTGCCTCACTTTTTTCTTGTAAAGGTATTAAGAATAGAATTGTGTTTCATATATTCATATGATTCATGGTGAGCTTTTAAGCAATTATGTGAAACATTATCTGTTGCTTTAAAGATCTGTGAATTGCTGTATAATAGTTTATCTGCTTGACTTTCTCCAGACTTTGGATGGCCAGAATATCTACAATGCTTGCTGTACTTTACGTATAGAGTTCTCAAAGCTGACTAGCCTTAATGTTAAATACAACAATGACAAAAGCAGAGACTTTACGCGGCTTGATCTTCCTTCCGGCGACGGCCAGCCGACCGTTGACCCTTCTGTGGCCGCCGCTTTTGGTAAGGAAACCTCACTTCTAGGTAAATACATAATGACAGGTAAATTTTATGTTTTGTTGTTTGCTGACACTTTTCATTCCCTTTTGTTCTTCAATCTCTATCACTGTGTCTACAACAGCTACGGGAATTAAATCACTAACCTACTGTATTCTTTTCACTAATGACCAATTGTGTAGGGAATAACTGTTCCGTAGAATCGGTCTTGGGGGCATAGATTTTAAGTTGATTGGCAAAGAATCCAAGGGGAAGTGGATATCTAGTTGAATAGCAGGAAAAAAATTGCAGGATTAAATGGAAAGAACCGAGAAGTGGCACGAATTGGATAACTTCCAAAGATATGACACAGGCTTGATGGACCAAATGGCTGTGCTGTATGATTCAATGAATCTGCCCTGAGATCTGCTAACTTCAAAATGCGCTAGATCATTCTAAAATATCTTGTGTATCGTACAGATCATCTTGGTGGGTCATGAAAGGGCAGTGGCAGCCTAATCACCCGTATTGCTTGCTCATGAACCTCCCAACTGCAGTATTTTTAAACAGGACAATATAGTGGTATAGCCAGAAGCTGTGCCTGCAGCATTGATTTGGAGCTGACACAGATGATGCTGCTTTGGCTGGATCAGGAGGCTTGAATGCATAATTTCAATGAACTAACTGAAAGGAAAGTTCACCAAACTTGATTAAAAATAAGTTCTTTAAAATGCTTTTCCTGTTGTACTGTCACAGGATCATGAGGGCTAAATTTAAAAAAACAAACCTAATGTTGCTCTGAAAAGTAGATTTAAATTGACTTGAAACTTTCTGCATGGTTTATTTGGTAGGAAATATCTCCCTTTTACCTAAAGAAACATTGGAGTCCAATTAAGTTTTACAATCAACAACTGTTGACATGACATACCACAACCTGGCTATAGCTAACTGCCACTATGGGTCAGATTTGCAAAGATATTCTAATGGCAAGGACAGATAGTATTTAGATTAGTTGGTACGTTTATGTTTATTTTTATCCGGATTAGCTCCCGTTGGACACATTCCAGGTATCCACCAATTGCCTGCAGTTTTCACCCAATAATTGCCTGTGACCTTGCTTTTAATCGAACATAGTTGAGCA